>NC_139027.1:111812945-112226178 GCF_964662115.1 Mustela nivalis
CCTCCCCCTCCCCCCTTCCCCCCCCCTCCTCCTCCTTCTTCTCTACCTCTCTTCCACTTCCTGCTTCTCTTTTTTTCTTTCCTCTCATTGCTCGTCTTTTAATGGTTAAATTCTAAGAGTTCTTTGGATATTTTGTATAATAGTCCTTTATCATATGTATCTTTTGAAATATTTTTCCAATTCTGTGGCTTGTCTTCTCATTCTCTGGATACTGTCTTTTGCAGAGCAGCTGTTTTTCATTTTAATGAAGTTCAGCTTATTAATTACTTCTTACATGGATTGTGTCTTTAGTATTTTTCTAAGAAATCATCGCCACTCCCTGAGTCATATAGATTTTCTGTTATATTATCCTTTAGGAATTTTATAGTTTTGCTTTTTATACCTAGGTCTGTGATTCATTATGAGTTACTTTTTGAGAAAAGTGTAAGATCTGTATCTCGATTCATTTTTTTAAATGTGAAAGTCCAGGTGTTCCAGCACAATTTGTTGAAGAGACTATCTTTGTTCCTTCACTCTTTTGTCAAAAAACAGCTGCCTAAATATATGTGAGTCTGTTTCTGGGCTCTCCGTTCTATTGCACTGATCTATTTGTCTATTCTTTCACCAACAGCACATCATGTTGATTATTGTTCCTTGACAGGAAGTCTGGTAGTGTTAGTCCTCCAACTCTGTTCTCCTTCAGTATTGTGTTGGATATTTTGGGTCTTTTGCCTCCCCATATAAACTTTGGAATCAGTTTGTCAATATCCATAAAATCAACTTGCTTGAAATTTTTAAAAAGACTACTGATTTATTTGAGAGAGTGTGAGAAAGAGAGCATGAGAAGGGGGAATGGGAAAAGAAAGAGAAGGAGAAGAAGGCTCCCTGCTGAACAGGGATCCAGATGTGGAGTTCAATCCTAAGATCCTGGGATATGACCTGAGCCAAAAACAGACACTTAACTGACTGAGCCACCCAGGCACACCAATTTGCTTGGATTTTGATTGATATTTTTTTGAATCTGTAAGATTAAGTTTGAAAGAACTGACATCCTGACAATGTTGAGTTTTCCTACCTGTGAGGATGGAGAGCATGGACTATCTTTCTATTTATTCAGTTCTTTGATTTTGTTTGGCAGAATTTTGTAATTTTCCTCATGTAAACTTATACATATTTTGTTAGATTTATACCTAAGCATTTCAATTCTGAGGTGCTAATGTAAATGATATTGACTCCTTACTTTCAAATTCCATTTATTCATTGCTGGTGTATAGGAAAGTAATTGATTTTTGTATATTAACCTTGTATTCTACAATCTTGCTATAATTCCTTATTAATTAATTGCTAGCCAGAAAATTTGTTTTTATTCTTCTAGATTTTCTACATAAGCAATCATGTCATCTGGGAACAATGATAGCTTCTTCTATTCCTTTCCAATCTGTATACATTTAATTTCCTTTTCTTGTCTTGTTGCATTAGCTAAAATTTCCAGCATAATGCTGAAAAGATGTAGTGAGATGGGGCAACCTTGACTTGTTTCTGATATTTGTGAAAAAGCTTCTAGTTTCTTACGATTAAGTATGATGTTACTGTAGGTTTTTGTAAATATTCTTTATTATGTTGAGGAAATTTTCTTCCATGCTTAGTTTACTGAGAGTTTTTATCATAAAAGAACGTTGGATTCTGTCAACTCTTTTTTATGTATCTTCTGATATGATGGTGTGATTTTATTTATGTATGTATATATGTATGTATGTAAGTATGTATGTATAATATGTTAATGTGGTGAATGAATTACATTCATTGGTTTTCAAATGTTGAGCCAGTCTTGCGTACCTATAATAAATTCCACTTGGTCTTGGTCCATGTGTTGTATAATTCTTTTTATACATTGTTGTATTTTATTTGGTAATATTTTGTTAGGGATTTTTCTATCTATATTTATGAAGGATATGGGTCTGGAGTTTTCTTGTAATGTTTTTGTCTAATTTTGACATTAGGGCCTCATAAAATGAGTTAGGAAATATTCCTTATGCTTTTATCCTCTGAGAGAGATTGTAGAGAGTTGGTATAATATCTTCCTTAATTATAGAGTTCACCAGTGAAACTGTATGGGCCTAATGCTTTTTGTTTTAGAAATTTTTAATTATTGATTTAATTTCTTTAATAGATAAGGGCCTATTGGTATTGTCTATTTCTCCTTGTGTGAGTTTTGATAAAATTATGTCTTTCAAGAAATCAGTCCAATTTATCTAGATTATCAAATTTGTGGGCATTGAGTTGCTCATAATATTCCTTTACTATCCTTTTAATGTCTACAAGATCGATATATATGTCTCCTGATTACATCTGATTTCCTTCATTGTTATTGCTAAGTAGCGTTCTGTTTATTTATTCATTTACCTACTGAGTAATATTTATGTGTCTCAAGTTTTTCTGATTATAAGTAAAGCACTATAAACATTTGTACACAGTTGTTATTTTAAACATAAATTTTTATTCCACTTTGATAAATACCTAGGTATAGGATTTCTGTGCCATATGGCAAGTGCATATTTAGCTAAATAAAGAAATTGTCATACCGTTGGCCAAGTGTCTGTGCAGTATTTTATTCCCAAAAGCAATATAAAAGATTTCTTATCATTTTGCATCTTTTTAGTATTTTCACTTGTTTTTAAATTTTAGACATTCTCATTGGTGTGTAGTGGTACCTGATAATTGTTGTAATTTCGAATATTGATGTTAAGCATTTTTTCTACTTAAGTGTGTTGACCAATTTAAGTTCAGTTGTTTGCTTTCTTATTACTGTGTTTTGAAAGTTCCAATTATCGTCTGGTTCTTTATCAGACATGTGATTTGCAAATTTTTTTTCTTAGTATGACTTGTCTTTTCATTGTCTAAACAGAGTCTGTCAAGGTGCAGACATTCTTAATTTATGATAATGTCCATTTTATATTTTTTCTTAAGGATTGTGTTTGTGGTATTATAGCTAAGATTTTGTTGCCCAATCTAAGGTCACAAAGATTTTCTGCTATGTTTTCTTCTGGAAATCTTATAGTTGTAAGGTTCTTATCTAGGTTTATGGCCCATTTATTGAGTTCATTTTTATACAAGGTACGAGGAGTGGGTGGAGGTTGCATAATTGTTCCAGCACAATTTATTGCGAAGACTATCATTTCTCTATCGAATTGCTTTTGCACCTTTATAGAGCATAATAGACTCGATGTGTGTGTCTATTTCTGGATTCTTCATTCCATCCCTTTGATCTGTATGTCTACTCATTCTCCGGCACCACAGCAGGCTAATTATGTTTTAAGGCCTGAACATGTGAAAGTGACTCCCTTTTTTTTTTTTTTTAAGTAAATGGATGCCCTGAGAATCTTGTGTACTTTCTTTTTTCTTTTCTTTTTTTTTTTTTTTTTTTAAAGATTCTATTTACTTATATGACAGACAGAGATCACAAGTAGGCAGAGAGGCAGGCAGAGAGAGAGGAGGAAGTAGGCTCCCTGCTGAACAGAGAGCCTGATGTGGGGCTCGATCCCAGGACGCTGGGATCATAACCTGAGCCAAAGGCAAAGAGAATCTTGTGTACTTTCAGTGAATTCACCTGAACTTTCTGAGCTCAGATTCTTTTTTGATGGAATGAGGAATTGGATTAGTGGAAAGCTAAAGTCTTTTTCTTTTTTTGCCTCTTTCCTTTCTTTTTCTCCCTCTTTTCCCCTTCCCCTCCAACCTCATTCTTTCTCGCCCTCTTCCCTTGTCTTTCTGTCTTCTTCTCCCCTACATCCTTTCACTATGTGGACAGTAGATGGTGCTGCGCTGCAACACATTGACGTCCTGGCCTCTGAAAATTTTTAAAGATTGCATTAGTCATCTGTTAATTCTATGTCTTATGCCTATACTTTGAGAAATGATTGTTAAATCGTTCACGGAACAATGAAGTTCATACCTCTGCCCCTTAAAGAAGCAAAATCACTAAACGGATCCCCTAAATGGGTATACTTCTTCCTTGGAAAAGTTGTCAAAAGAGAAAAGCTTCTCATTAAGAAGGACATTTTTAAAAGAAGCGGTGGTGGGTAGTGGCCCTGACAGCCCAGAGTAGGGCTCGGGCTTGTGTGCCATTAGAGTTGGTATTTGTTTCTCCAAGAGGAAAAACACGGATGGCTGCTAAGAACATAGGCTAGGAAGCCCCTTTGCTCAAAATAAAATCCCAAGGTTAATTTGTTTGTGAATCATTGAGCCAGCTGGCTGTCTTGGCCCAGCCATGACTTTTGTGGTGACAGCTGTTTCTACCAAGATTTGAAGGGTGGGAGGGAGGGCGGAGCTGGTGGTTGCAAGATGGGATGGAAGTGGGAGATGGATTGAAAGAAGGGACTATGGTTTCTTTAAAAAGGAAACCCATGGGTTTCAGATAGTCTCAATTGAATTCATATTTCCTTTACTGTACAGAATGCTTTTACTTCTTGGACAACAGGAGGTGGGCGTGCATGGTCAGTTGTTCCTTCATGTCCCTTAGGTTATGATTTAATGGTGGGTGTTTAATTTTCCGAAAGTTTAGCAAACTGTGACGGTTTCCAGAAAGGGCACTATATTTGCTTGCAAATAATTCAGATTTTACTCTTGTCACCCTGAAAGCCCGAGGGGCTATGGGCTCTTGTATGTTCCCTATAGCCTGATTTTCCAAAGGCAAAATAAAAGGCCCTACTTGGGGTTGATGGCATCATCTTAGGATTTCCGTGTATAAACAGTAATAACATTCACTTTATAGTGCTTTATGATTTCACAAAGCTATTGTACAAACACGTGTAATTATCCCTTTCCTTAGAAAATGGAGGTTCAAATTAGGGTGTTGGAGGCCCAAGCCAGTCAGTGAGGAAGACACGTGTAGGTCGCTGAGGACCTCTATCATCACTTAGATGTCCACTTGGGGGTCTCAGCTTTACAAATCCAACACTAAGCTTCTGATATACATCCCCAGGCTGCCGCATTTCCTGTTTTCTCTGTCTTAGTGAATGGCAATGTCATCCTTTCAGTTCTTGGCTCCCAAACTTTGGAGTTGCCCTTGACTCTATACCTGATTTACAAGTGAAACTTGTTGGCTCTATCTTCAAAACGTATTCAGAATCTGACCACTTCTCACCACCTCAGTACACCCTGGTCTGACTCATCGCTGCCTCTTGCATGAAATAGGACAAGAATCTTCTAACAGATTTTCCTGTTTCAACCTGTGTCCCCACTTCAATCTCTTCTCAGTACCGTAGTGAGGCTGTGAAGGGTAAGTCAGATCTTGTTGCTGTTTTGCCCAGAACTCTTTAATGACTCTCCGCTGCACACTGAGGAGGGCAAAGTCCTTTTAAAGACTCTGGGTGATGCGTCCTCTCCTAACTTAACCCTGTTTTGTGCTGCTCGTCCTATCTCACTCACAGCCTCCTGCTGTTTCTCAAACTCACCTACGAATGCTCCTGCCTTGGAACCTATTCACTTTCTCTTTCTCCTTGCCTGGGTTCCATTCTCATTCTCATTTCCTTCACATCTTTACTCACTGTGGCCTTCTCTGGCAGCTCCACTTAAAATTAAACTCTTCTCTAACCACTTCCGATTCCTTTCCTGGTTTATTTTCTCCCTTTGGCACTTAATCTGTATTTATTAATCCTGCTTATTGGCAGTCTCCAACATCTTAGAGTATAGACTCCATGAGGTCAGGGATTCTTGTCCATTTTATTCCCTGCTGAATTGCCAACGCCTAGAATAACACTTAACACATAGGATGCACTCAACAACTATGACTGACTGAAGGGTGTTCTCCAACACCCTTCCATGGTATGAGCTCCTGGCAGAACCACCAAAAGTACTACAGCTAGATTTCATGACGAGAAGGACTGAAGTAGAGAACTCTGCCCTATGAGCACTCCATGAATAATCCCGTTTTGTGGTCCTACCCCTGGAGATCCTGATTCAGTAAGTCTGACACTCCATATCTGCACATGTTACCCAAGTGATTTTACATTTTAAACCGATTTGGAGACCTGCTGGCCCAGAGAATAGTTTGCCATTAATTCAGCAAATATTTATTGAACATATTCTGTGTCTCAGAAATTATGCCCAGGAGGGATCCCAGCCTGATGCCTGGTAAGAGAGACAGATGTATAAAATTATACTTGTAATGTGGTATAATGAATGATTTCCTGAGGCAGGAGTTGCAGAAGACAAAAGAAGGGCATATCTGGAGTAGATTCTGAGGGAAGAATTCCCAGAGAAAGTGACTTCTGGTCTAGAGGGGGTGACCAGGCACGTGAAGCACAGAGGATACTGTGGACAAGGAAAACAGTCTTGGCCTCTCAGTTCAAGGAAATTACTAGGTTCTTAACACCTGTTTAGCATAACCGAGAGTCCAGAATTGTTCTTTATACCCAGTGAAGAGAGAAAAAGTTAGGCAATCTTTCATTTTTCCCAAGTGATACCTACATTTCTTTTCATGGGCTTCTCTTCTAGGTGTCTCGAATTTTAATTGTTTATGAGATCATAAAATATATTTCTCCTTTGTTTATCTGGTTTCCTTTTAAAAGGGTATGCACAGTAAAATCTTTCTTAATATGGGATAACTAATGATTTTTTATACTCTTCCCTGGGATATTTGTATTTCAACAAAAAGAGGCAGCTCTTAATAAAATAAGAAGCGGGCAGACATTAATGACAAACCAGCAAGGAGGTATTCTTTTAGGACTGAACTTCCAATGTTCCTCAAGTCATGTAATATGAGGAAGACGTTAGGATCAGTGCTGGAATTGGTTCCTGGTGGTTCTATACCAGTTTATTTCATCTTGATATTGGGGGTGATGATAACCAGTCCTGTCTTTTCCAAGCTTTGATATATACTTGAGACAAATGCCTTTACTTTTCTGTACTGCAATTACCTAAATTTGTAATATCTTATTTGTATAGATTATTTTATTTTTCCCTCTTATATTTGTTAAGATAAGTAATGTTAGCTGCTGTATACACACATGCACACAAAACACAGATCTCAGTACCTTAACACAGTGAAGTCCTATTTTTCACCCAGATCATGGTCCAAAGGATGGGAGTAGGCTGGACATATGAGTGGACCCGCGTTTTTCATGATGGGCCTCTGCAAAGTCAAATCATGTCTTTAGAATTGCCCTGACACCTGCCCAGATAAGTAGAAGAGAGAGTGGGATAAGCAGTCAAATTTAAGATGCAATCAAGGTTGGGCACATTTTCTATAAAGGATAGGTAATACATATTTTAGACTCCCCTGGCACATACTCCCTGTTACAACTACTCAATTCTGCCATTATAATATGAAAGCAGCCATAGATTACACATAAATGAATAGAGGTGGCTAGGTCAAAAACAAAACAAACAAACAAAACAAAAACAAAAACAAAAAAACCCAAACCCCTTTATTTGCAAAGACTGGTAGTAAGCCAAATTTGGCCTATGGCCTATCATTTGCTTACTCCTGCATTAAATCAAAGACGGATGCCTTACGTTCATAATGCATTGGCAAGAACTAGTCACATGCCCTTGCCTGACAGAGGGTGTCAGGGCAATGTAGTTCCGCTGTGTGCTCCAGAAGAGGAAACTAATTGGTGAGCATCTAGCTAGCCTCTGCCGTATCATGTATCTGGTTTAGAAGGTTCATTGATTTTTTTGAAACATCAGCATACTACAGTCTAGTCTAAATTTGGTAGAGGTCAAGAATACTCCTCTAAAAAGCATCATTTCACAAGACTTTTTTTTTTTTTTAAAGATTTTATTTATTTATTTGACAGAGAAATAGATCCCAAGCAGGCAGAGAGGAGGCAGAGAGAGAGGGGAAAGCAGGCTCCTTGCTGAGCAGAAAACCCAATGCGGGGCTCAGTCCCAGGATCCTGAGCTCATGATCTGAGCTGAAGGCAGAGGCTTAACCCACTGAGCCAGGCGCCCTCACAAGTTTTCTAAGTGGGAATAGCTTGCTTAAGATGATTCTGAGAAATCCTCTACAGGTCAAGTGGGAAGTTCTCCTTCCAGGCAAAGGCCAGCACACTCCCCATTAGATGACCGAAGTAAACTTGCTGCCCATTGGGAATCCATGGTCATTATTGGATTCCGAGGATAAAGAAAAGGACCACTCTGTGTTGATTCAACTTTCAAATATCAACTGGAAGCTTCAGCTGTTTTTTTTTTTTCTCCTTCAACTGTTTTTTTTTCCTCCTTCTTTCCTTCTAAATTCCCCAGAGGTGGTGACAATCTTGCCCTGCAAGTGTGCATCCAAAGATCCACACCAGTAGCAATTCAGTTTGGGTGAACTATTTATTCCTTTGTCTTTTCAAAAGTTTCCCCTTTAATCTACAGTAGAGTGAAAAACAAAGGGTCCCTTCATCAGCTCTGTGACATAAACAAAGCAAACATTTGGCTAAAAATAAATTTAGTGGTGGCTGCCTCTACAGGGGCTTCAAATAATCTCACAATGCCAGCCCTTAAACTCTCAGACTCCATGTCTATGTGATAGATTTAGTGTAGGAATGGCTCCACATTCTCTACTCTTCTTCTTGTATCCGCTGGCCTTGTGATTTGTTTTGGCAACAGAAGTGGAGACCTGCACGTTGCACTTTCTCTCAAAACTCTGCTTTTATTGCAAAAGTCTGGGCTTGCCAGGTAGAAGGTAGGAGATACCATGAAGTAGAGAACAGTTGTCCTTCCCAAGAGAGCCAACCTGCCTCCCTTGAGTCATATAAGACTTGTATGGCCTCCAGAGTCATACAAGAGCCCAGCCCTATAGAAGGGTATTTGCTGAAAGTAATGAAGCTAGGGAATGATTGAATAGGACTCAAAAGTATGTCTTCAGATTTGTACCACACTTTGCAAAAATAGAGACAAGTCCTGTGATGTCAGAGTTTCTTGTACACATCTCAGTGGCCCTTATCACATTGAGATATGGACATCTCTTTACTAATGGGTAGACCTGGAGGCCATACTATACATTGGTGAACTTGTGTACATTACTTAACATTTTGGTCTTAGTTTCCAAAAAATGTTGTTAATGGCATCACTCAGTTATCCAGAAAAATCACCTCTGCTTCACCCTGAGTGAGGTTTCCCACCTCTAATATTTTTCAAAAGTCCATTAATTTTTTACATCAATAATATCTCACATTTATCTCATTGGTATCAACCCATTTAAGCTTCCATTACTTCCCCAAGGTCTAGTGCAATAATGTAATGGTCTGTTTATTTGGGACTCCGCAAATCCATCTTGCATCTGAATTCTGTAAATCTCTTTCTAAAACTCAGTTCAGTCAAACACTGTCTAGCTTAAGACCCTCTATTTCTGCACTGCCTCTCCATGCACCCATGCCTGAAAACGACTGCAGATACCTCCATGACTTTTCCTTTAGGGAGACCCCCACAGCCAGATATGACTTAGGTAGTCCTGCTAAGCCTCTTGTCCTTGTGCTCTGTCTAATTTGGCATTTGTCCCACCCTCAAAACTGAACCGGCGTGGACGGTAAATTACATGATCCCTCTCTCTACCTTTCACATTCCCTTTTCTGTGTGGCCTTTATCATCAGCTATTCCTTTGAAGGAAAAATGGTAACATTCTCCCCAATGCCTGTACTTTTCTCTTGTAAGATTTGAGCGAAAATGAAATGTGTGTTAGCATGTGGGAAGAGGAGCATTAGAGGTGTTACTCAGTATGTAGGAAGCAATTTGAAACTTTTGCCTCATTGAAGGAGACAGGGCATAGCTTATCTCTTGTATCAATTTTATGATCATCCTGATAGTTGCCATTTTGACCCCACTTTGCTCTTATTGCTGTTAGATGTAAGGAAGAGTTTTGCGATTCTTGGCCAAAGGAAGAGTGGTGATGTGCTCACTCCTTTTGCGCTTTGAAAAAGAAAACAAATTGATAGCCATGTTGAGAAAGGATGATTTGACCCAGGGCCCTTTTGGATGACAAGCTCAGGCTAGCACTGAAGAGTCAGCTGAGAGTTTTGTACTAGCAGAAGTTTCTCATACCTTGGAGAGACAAATCTTCTGGAACATCTTTCATTAGTCATGGAGCATGAAGGTCATCCAAGGAGAAAAGCTCCAGAGATCCTGGTTTGTTAGAGCCCTGAGTATCATCTCTCCTCCGGTGTGTCTGTTACACCTGTGGTTAGAGTATCATTAACCTCTGATAACTTCCTCAAATTCTTCCTCGGTATTATGGATTGTGGAAGACTAATCAAGATTTATCATTATACAAGCTACAAAAGGCTTTCCCAGTTCCATATAATTGAGTCACATTCATACCTGAGTAGCACCTATCTTGGCAGTAGGGTAAGGAAACTCTGACAAAGGTATGGCTATCTTTGCAGAGAAGGTGGGTGTCCCCATCTGTAGATAAGCTGGAGATGTTGAAAAATTTTATCATTATAGGACATATTTGAAAAATGACCAGGAGAAATCAGAATCATATCTGGCATTGGAGATCATCTGGATTAGAAAATTAAACTTAAAGGTAAGAAAGCATAAACTAAGTTGCTTGGTCATTGTCTGGTAAGAAATCCCTGCTTTGGGACACCTGGGTGGCTCAGTTGGTTAAGCTGCTGCCTGGGATTGAGTCCTGCATCGGGCTCCTTGCTCAGTGGGGAGCCTGCTTCTCTCTCCACCTCTGCCTGCTACTCTCCCTGCTTGTGCTCTCTCTCTCTCTCTCTCTTTCTCTGACTCTGACAAATAAATAAATAAATTCTTAAAAAAAAAAAAACAAAAACTCCCTGCTTTTACCTAGCTCTGGCATCTCTTCTTTTCTTATTTACTTATTTATTGAGTGAAAGGGAAAGGACCCAAGACAATCAGAAAATGGATATATAGGAAAGGGGATTTACCAAAAAGAACAGATGTTTTCCTAATTTTGTAAAAGTATAAAGTTCAAACTTGGCTTTCAAAGCTAGAGATATGCACAGATTACCACCCTGTATGGGTTATGGGCACTTGGGGATTTCTTGTCCATTTAATATTTTTTTGAAGTTTAATATCTCAGCAGTGAAAGGAAACAGAAGCAGCTAATTCTGAACCTAAAAGTTCTTTCCTGACCTCTTGGAACCTAGGCACAATAGGGTGAGTTCAGGATTGAGTAACGTCTTAACTCCCTATTTCCTGTCTTTTGTTAATTTTAAGCTGACACTTAGACATGCTTCAATGTGGACTTTTGTGTAAGAATGCCTTTGATGTTTTTTTTTCCCCCACTCCCATGGAATGCTACCTAAGAGGGGGAGAAAAATAGTTATAATCATACATCACATGTATCTTAAGTAGTTACATGTATGTGTGTGTGTGTGTGTGTGTGTGTGTGTTTAACTTAAGAGCCAGACTGTGACATTGCAATGCCCTTCTGCCCTTCTGCCCTTCTCTTAGAGGGACTTTGAACTTTAGTCTTAGGAAGAAGGTGCCCTCTCAGTCCTTTGAAGTGTGCACATCTCCATGAGAAACCCACACTGCACAGGCAATGAGCCGTGTGGCTCCTGGGGCCACATGCTGTCTTTGTGGATGGAAGCTGAAGCTGGGGTACTTGCATTTGGAAATGTGAGGGCTGTTTCCATTTCAGGTAATGGTGTGGGCACACACCATGTGTGGTGCACACATCTGGCTGGATAGGTGTGTTTGGGGTGAAGTGGGGAAGGGCTTCTTGAGTGGCCCAACGATATGCTTTATTGACTTAGTAAGTGCTTCTCTTGAGCTACTTGACCCAGTTACCTGGTCAGTCATTTCAGTGGGTCATCAGTTGATGATGACTAATGGGCCATTAGATTTGGAATCTTTTGCTTAATGTGGTCTGCTCAGCTTTATGGGGAAAAGCTCCTATTTCCACTTGACTGAGGGGGGCCATGTCTGGGGGGGATGATACATATGTCTTAGTTAGGGAGAATGATGGAAAAGTAAATAAGAGGCAAGGGTGAGTAATAGTGATGAAAAAAGTTAAGCAACACTGTTAACATTGTGCCTTTATGACCCTGTGTTTAGCAGAGCATGATACATACTTGTGATGCAGAAACCTATTAAACTCAGGATTACTGTATGGAAAATATATTGGCTACAATGTATCAGTTACTATTTTAACACACATATGTGCATATGTATCCGTATTACATGTGTGTACATGCTAGACAACCATCTGCTTTAAAGGGCTCTATAGTATTATTCTGTCGGTATTTTCATTTAGTGGTACTATTTTACTGGGTATATTCACTTAATTTTCAGATTGCCTTGCAACTATTATTTTGAGTTGTTCAATAGAAAACATCCTCTGTATTCTATTAACACACACTCAACCTATGCTATTTGGCAGTTTGTGTACACATTAAATGAAGATATTTTGTTATACTGTTAAAGCATGATTTTTACAAGAGTAAGATCATGACTCATGCAAATATAAAGTTGAAGATTTTATTCAACATGTTAATAAATGAAAGAATCAGTAAGATGTTAAAACAGGTCCAAATGAGAATTTGACTTACTGAGACATGGAATTCATTTGCACTGAGGTGGGCAGGAATCACTCACTTTCATTTTCTACAAATTAATACCCACCCCTACAGAATTTTTAAATAGCCAAGAAATATCCTTCAACAAAAGTCATCTCCAAGTCTTGGATAAATTTTCTTGACAAGAATTTTTATTGCCTCAGTCATTCAATCAAGCATGTTTGAGGGTCTATTATAAGCATGTGTAGAGACTGGTACACAGTTGTAAACATGAGAAGATGTCTGATCTTTAGGAGTTTAACCTTTAGGTGGAGGAAAGGGATGTACACAGGTAACTACAGTCCACTTGATAAAGGCCAATAGAATCTTAATGAATCATTCTCTTATAGAGGGGCATTCATGATTCTACTGAAGAAATACTGTTTGAAGAAAATCTCGTTGGTTGAAATGCTCACCAGCTACAAAAAGTGTGTGTAGGGGGGTGAAGGTTGGAGATTGAAGGAACAATATGGATGGTTTCTCAAGCTCAAAAAAGCAAGGCATATTTATGGGAACTGCTTAAAAAAAAAAAAAAAAAAAAAGAACAGAGCCCTGGGGAGGGATGGGACTGGAAGATGAAACTCCTGGGGCAGGTAAGGCAGAATTAACTGAGAAACCACAGCATGCTCAAAGAGATAGAGGACTAATGGTGAATTTTAAGCAGAAAAGAACTAATATTTCAGTATTTCAGATCACACTCTGAAATAATGTAAGTTAGTATCAGGAAAATCAGTTAAAATCAATTGTTAAAATAGACCAGAGGGGCAAGAATCCAGACTCCAAGCCCTACCCCAAAACACTTTGATCAGCCAAATTACATTTGTTTGTTTCTTTGTTTTTTTTTTGGGGGGGGGGGGGTTCTTCTGCTTTTCTGCTTCTTTTCATTGCTCCTAATCCTTTCCCTTTCTTTCCCTTTCACTCCTCCCCTCATGTATCCCTCCCTCCACATTTTCCTTCCTACTCCCTTTCTCTCTTTCTCTCTTCTCTCTCTCCTTCACCCCCCTACACACACTTTTTGTAGCTGGTGAGCATTTCAACCAACGAGATTTTCTTCAAACAGTATTTCTTCAGTAGAATCATGAATGCCCCTCTATAAGAGAATGATTCATTAAGATTCTATTGGCCTTTATCAAGTGGACTGTAGTTACCTGTGTACATCCCTTTCCTCCACCTAAAGGTTAAACTCCTAAAGATCAGACATCTTCTCATGTTTACAACTGTGTACCAGTCTCTACACATGCTTATAATAGACCCTCAAACATGCTTGATTGAATGACTGAGGCAATAAAAATCCCCGCAGGTTAGTGCTCTAGGAAACACCTGCTGTGTGTCAAGGTACTGGGATCCCTGCGCGTAGAATCAGAGTGATTCTGGGAGGTGCTCTGATTTTCAAGACATTTCTGGACAAACAATGACACATTCCTAGTCTTCTATTCTTATTTTAAAACCAGTTGCTAAAGCACCATGACATCATCCTAAGCAAGGTAAAATACAACGGCTATTTTCTGCTTTATAATGATTACGTGCCAGTCTGGTTTTGCTGATCCCTCTCAGGACTGGGAAACCTTTGCTCCCATTGACAAGGCATTTGCAGGTCACCTCCCAGGACGGGTTATTTCCACAGATGGCTAATTTGGTGCATTTGTCTTGACTTGTTCTAATTTCCTCTCTAGGGGGTGAGATTTCTCTGACAATATTAATTTTTTTTAATAAGTAGTAGCAGTGGGGGAAGGTGGAGAAAGAGGCTAGAAGAGTATTCTTTTTAAGATTTTGTTTATTTATTTGACAGACAGAGATCACAAGTAGGCAGAGGCAGGTAGGCAGAGAGGCAGGCAGAGAGAGAGAGGAGGAAGCAGGCTCCCTGCTGAGCAGAGAGCCCAATGCGGGGCTTGATCCCAGGACCCTGGGATCCTAACCTGAGTGGAAGTCAGAAGCTTTAACCCACTGAGCCACCCAGGCGCCCCTAGAAGAGTATTCTTATGTAACTACCAGTGTTCTAAATTTATCCCAGTGTCCTCAGGACTCCCACGACTTCGGGGAACGATTTTATCCAAGGGTCTGGATAAATTTAACCTGATTAAGACAATTCACATTAAAGTATGAAATGATCAATAACCAACCCATCTAAGCTTGATGTTCTTTTCAAAAATAGGGCATTACTAACCAGAAAGGTACTCAAATTGAGTAAATGTGGAGTCTTACGTAGATGGAAAGAACTTAAAGGAGCTTAAGAGTAACATGTTTGATTAATTAATATCTACTGTACCATAAAAATAAAATTATTATTCACTCTATGAAAAAATAGGAATAATTCAGGGTTGGTCTAAAAATGACCTTGTGGTTCTGTTTGCTGTGAATTTGTTGGCCACGTCATATCTATTCAAAGGATAAAGATGAGCTGTGAAAAATTAGAAGACTACTATTATATTAGCCCTTTTCAAATATGACAATACAAAAAAAAAAAAAAAGAAAGAAACCTAGCTGTAAAATGTCTAATATTCAAGTAATACATGCTCGTGGTATAAAAACAAACATCCCCAATCCAACGAAAGCAATTTACGACAACACAACGTCGAACTGTACGGTGTGTTATAATGTGATGATGGACTTTCCCCTCTGTACCTTCAGGACCTCTAGCCCATTCACTTCTCAGAGGTAATTAGTGTTAATTTTTTGTGTATCTTTCCAAAAATGTTCTTAGTGCTTTGCGTTAGTTAAGGTTCTTTTGGTTTCAGGCCACAAAAATAAACTCCAGCTGACTTAAGCCACAAAAAAGAATTTACTGGAAGGTTGCTGGGGTATTTTGCGGAATTGAAGCAGGATTAAATCCCTAAGTCTTTGGAAGGGGTAGGCTAGGGGAAAGTTAGGAGACATCCCAGCACAATAAGTCAGATGATGGCCGTTGATGTGACTTGGCTGCAAAGGTTCCCAGCCTCTGGTACTTCTGTTTTAAATTTCAAACATGATTGACCAAACTGGATTGGGCCAGTGAGCTGTAGTGTGGCGGGATGTGTGGGGGTGGAGCAGCTAGTAGATGAGGCAAACAGCATAGTGTAGGAAGTTGGGGGAATTTTCTGGACAGGTTAAGTGGTAGCTTGCAGGGACAGCAAGCCCGTGAATATCTATTGCATGTAAGTATGTTTACATTTACTCACATACAAAACACATATCCACACTGTATATATTTGATTCTAAGACAAATATCTTTTACATTTTAATTATCTTTAATGTTAATGCATCTCTGAAATCAGAGATGCATTTTAGAATTGATGTTATTTTGGCATTAGTGGACAGTTTTATATAAACCATTTTGTATTTCTCTGTGGCATATAAAATAGTGAAATCTCTCCAGCTTGGCATTCCAGTAACTTCTACACGGTGGAAAAAATACTGTTTGTTCTGGAGCCAGATGTCACTTATAGGCATATTAGAATTGCATACCTGGCACTATTTTTAGGAATCCCTACATTTAAGACGGGTGCCTGAAATTACCTTCATAGAAAATTCTCTTCTCCACTGCAATTAAATTAAACTTTATGTAAACACTATAGGGCTTATTTTAGGAGCTTAGTATAAAGCTAGGTACTGTGGGTTAGAATAAAATGTGACTCCATTTTTGCTCCCAAGATAATTACAAATTGACAACTTGATTTTGAACTTCTTGACTTCAGAATTATGAGAGAATACATTTCTGTTCTTTTAAAGCACCACATTTATGGTAATTTGTTATAACAGCCCTAGGAAGCTAATATACCCTGAGAGAGGTCAGATGGTGTTTTAAAAGTGTAAAGCATATTGAGGTATATCAGATCTTTTTTGAGATCTGGTTTTGGTGGCGGAAGGGGCATTATGAGTCTAAAACTATGGATTTTTAGTAATTTGATTCTCCAGATACAGCCCGAGTTTCTGTTAAATTAATACCTAGTGGGAATTCCACTTCCAGCTAACAGGGCATTGGCAGGAAATATATTTGCCTGCTTACCTGCAATGACCAAAAAATCAGACCAAATATATGACACATGAATTTTTTAGACATTAGTCATCAGGTGACACAGGACAATGATCCCTGAGAGAGAGAGAGAGAGAAAGAGAGAGACAAGTATGGTGAGCCTTATGATTGTCCCGGTTTATTGCCTTGGGAGAGTCTCCAGGCTGTGATTCATGGAGGGGGAGTCCACGAAGAGCTTGGCGGATAATGTGAGTAAAGCAGACAGAGCTGAGAGTCTGGGGAGACGCAGGTGTTAAAAGATCAGAGTACTGGAGTGACGCACAGAGCTCTGGTACATCAACTATCATCAAATGCCTTATGATCTGCTTTGACGTACAGTTCTTCCCAGTAATTCATCAGAGTTTAGGATTTCTATCTGGGAAACCTTGTGGCCTGTACTACATACATATTTTTTCATGTCATTTCTACTGAAGAGCGTGCGTAACCATCACCATCCTGGTAAGCACCATTCCTCTATGTGCATTCTGTCTCTGTCAGCCCCTGCGCGCTGAAGACGACGTTACACCTTCTGTTCTGCCAACTGGGGAGGGTCGGACCAGTCCTTCCTGCATCTGTGATGGGGGACCAGAGAATGACTGTAGAAGATCAGGACCTGAACACTGAGAGGAGGAAGGAAGGGATTAGCAAAAGACAACCAATAGTCATAGTAACACGATGAAGTGGTGAAAGGGAGAGGCAGGAATAAACATCTGGGTGGCGGGGAGTTCAGAAGGCAGTAGGCTCTTGTTATTCTGAAGAAAACATCTTGAGGTCAGCTTTCACGCTGAAGTGAGTGGATGAGAGCAGAAAACGTGTTGTTTTCTTCAAATGTATTACTGGAACTCACTGTCCTCTCTTCAAGGAGTTAAAAAAATGAAAATAAAGAATTTAAGGGGAGCATTGCTCTACTCACTGGGTGGGGTGCTAACCAATTTATGAACTGCTTAATAAATCCAATTACACAATTATATCTTTAAAATGAAGAATTTAGGTTACTTTGAGAGTTATTATTGTTTCGTGAACTGGGTTTATCTGTTTGTTTTCTGAGTCTGAACTCAGAGAGATACATAATATAGTCACCTCAGAAAACACTTAGTCCTCACTGTTTCATCAGGACTGTATGATAGTTCTGATGTTATGGGACTTCAGAAAGTACTTAATCCTGTGTCAGGTAACCCCGAGAGACAGAAGATGCTAAGAATTTAGAGTGTCAGGGGATTTTCATCTATCTCTTTCTTCCGTAGGTACATTTCATCACATTGGTCTTTCCCCAACTCCTTGAATTAATCAAGTTTTCCTGCAAGGTCTCCCACTTCCTATCAGGCTTTCTTATGAAGTTCTTTGCTCCATGACTGATTGTTTCTATTCACTTTCTATTCCTTTTTTCCCCCTTAAGATTTATTTATTTATTTCTCAGAGACAGAGTGAAAGAGAGAGAGGGACTCTCTCTATGTGGGACTCCATCTCAGGACTCTGGGATCATGACCTGAGCCAAAAGCAGACACTTAACTGACCTAGCCACCCAGGTGTTCCTCGACTACTTTATATTTCTAAACCCAAGATGTTATATAAGGTCTGTAATGCTCAAATATTGAGCCATGAGAATTTTAGTATGGCTGAGTTAGTCTACAATGGACCTGTCTCCAAGAAGGTTGGCATTCAATGTTCAGAATGGACATGTAGGGGAAGACTGAAGGACATGTCTCATCTGACCCAGCTGGAAAGGGAGAAATGGACTTACTTGAGCTTGGTGGTTATGAGTGTGCCTTCTTCTTCTCTACGCAAACTTGGTCCTGAATGTCATTTTCAACTAGGTATGAAGACTATTTTCCAAGACCCCTTGCGCATACAGGTGGAGCCATATTAGCACGTTATTTATATTAATAATGCAATGTTATCTCTCATAACTAATATGCTGCAAATATTGAACCGGGGAGCAGCTGTGTAGCTGTTCATATCTGTAATAAACAAAGAGCTAGTGTCTGTGAAAAGAAAGAGCTCAATTCATAACAAAACTGCATATATTTCTAATATAGGAAATATAGCTGCTTTGCAAAGTTCTCTCTAGGACAGTGGGAGATGTTATTTTACACACTCAGCATTCACCAGTTTTAACTTTCCAAACAGAACCTATTTCAAATATTTTAGGGATTTTTTTTTTTTTTGTTCTGTTTTATTTTTACTTTCCTTAAATTGGATGGCCTAAGACTTACCTTCTGGAGGTGAAGCCCATGATTGACAGCTGAGCTCTGGTTTAAGGCATCAGAAGGCAGCAGGCAATGGTGCAGACAAGAAGAGGGAGAGGAACATCAGGTAGAAAACAGGCCAGGGGCCCTGGGCCTGGGAGTCTTGCCACATGTCAGAAGTGGTGTTTGAGGAGGCTGAAGATGAGATGGAAGAGAGCCAGAGAAAGACAAATGATGGTGGCAGGTTGTGAGGGAGATGGTGGGAGTTGGGAGAGGGGCATACGAGGTGTTGGAACAGTATGGGGCAAGACAGACTTCTTCTGTTGGGGTCTGCATGCAGAAAACCTGCCAAGGCTCAGTTCTAAGCTTAAGTAACCAGGTTGATTGAAGGAAAAACTATGAAGGAAGTAAGGGTTGCTTCCAACATTCTGCCATTACTTTTCAACACCCTGTAGCTCTTTTGGCAGATTGTCTCCATCCAGGTGTTTGGACCCCCACCCTCCCTTCCCCTGAACTACAGCGTACCGGGTCACCCACATTGTAGTAATCATTGGACAACCTTCTTATTCCAATCTTTTCTTCCCAGCTTTTTTGCTTCCCCCAAATCTGGTTCCCTCCTTGCTCCTGCCCTTGATCCCTGCTGGAGCTAATTTGACAACTGATTGGATCCAGGGTGTCAATGACTGATGTAGTCTCAGTGTTTCCTCTCTCTCTGGTTCTACTTGGACTCCTCCTAACACAAGAAAGAGGAAACTCAATGGAAGTGGGCAAGAAAGTGGCCTTTTCTTGATTCCTTCAGAGAAGTAATTGAATACGGGCCAACCCCAAGAGTATGAACTTAGCTGTAGAGTAGCTGTGTTTTAGGAGAAATGCGGGGATGGACGGAGATTACCAGGGGGAACAGTCAGTCAGAAGCTTGATAGAGGAAGAAGAGCTGGGGGTCAGAATGGGAGCTAGACTAGAGAGTCTATCTGTCAGCTTTGGAGGATAAACACAGAACATCCAAAGACCCTGGTGAGTGGCTGAGATAATTCCATAAAACCTTTTTTTCTTAAACCATGGCTTGAGCTAATGGATTTCTCCAGGATGGTTTCTCCTTTCTCCTACTCTGTAAGTATAGCCCAGCCTTCTGTTCTGCTAATGTTCATTGGTTCTGTTACTGGGTCTGGGGATGGAAAAGGTTGCTTAGGTGTCAGCCAAGACACTCCCTCTGTTTGGGGGAGATGGAGCTGCCAGCCCGACTGTCCGCTTCCTGCCAGCTTAAGGAGCTTATGACTCAGATTCAAGCAAAACACGGAGCTGAAGCAAAAAGAGAGGGAGGGAACCTCGGCTCAGATGAAGGCTCCAGTGCCAAACTGCATCACTGAAACATTCAACTCAGGGGAACCCATTACACCA
Organism: Mustela nivalis; assembly: GCF_964662115.1. Taxonomy (NCBI): domain Eukaryota; kingdom Metazoa; phylum Chordata; class Mammalia; order Carnivora; family Mustelidae; genus Mustela; species Mustela nivalis. Next base: position 111,833,006 of record NC_139027.1, read on the forward strand.
GAAGGCCGTGTGATTTTTGTGCTCATGCTCTGCTTTGAAAACACACATTGGTGCGCGGACACATGTTTCCTTTCTCTTACACTCACAGCAACACATTTCTCCCCAAGCCAGATTTCTGAACCTGTTGTACACTCCTGTAGGGGAAAGCTACTCTTGGAAGCTGGAATGATTAAGCGTCTCTCAGGTTCTGAGAGGGCATCCTCACAGAAACACCCTCATCACTCAATGTTACGAATCAGCTGGAGGGTCCATTTGTCCAGTCTTGCCATGCGTTGTCTGAGTTTCCATTCCTCATCCAAGGATGTAGTGGAGGAAGGCTATAGACGTCTCTTGGGAATAACACTGAAACCCAGAAGCATGTGTTTCAAGTCCTCTGTGGTTCTGTCAGCTTCCTGGATATTGCTCTGAGCTGCTGCCAGCATTGACTTGCTGGTCACTCTGGAAGTCCAACTCTGCCCCTGAGGAAAGGTACTGGATGAATTAGAGAAATCTCCGTTCTTTCTTTTCGTTCCTCCTTCCATTACTCATTGACAGGCACACATCCCTTCCTCTCCCCTTCCAGTTGTCTCTTCATGAGTAAACATTAGTCATTTCCTTCTGAGTGTCTTATATCCAGGTACCAGAGAGAAATGTGTGATCTCTTCAAAGAGAAATTCAAGGTATTACACTATATACTTATGTGCTAAATGTAGCTTACAATGTGGTTTCTTCATGGATGATTATGTATCTATGCATAATCTTCTTAATATTCAAAATTAGCTGTCATTCCCTTTCAAGAAACTCTAAAAATTCTCATAGTCAACTCTTCAGGACCAGATATCTTAATGCCTTTTGGAAATCCTCTTGATCTAGATCAGCTAAAGTTTCTAGTTTCATCTCACCTGGCACCGCCACTCCTCTGTAAATTGACTGGACTGGTCTACTTAATCCCCCAACCCAATTTAATCACTCCTATTTCTGAAATTCCCTCTTCTAAAATCTTCCTAATCCCAACCATTCTTAAAACTCAGACCCATGTCCATTCATAATGTTTACTGGAGGAGAAGAAGGTTAAGAAGAATGGGGAAGACAGAGAGAAAGAATAAACATATTGAAGTTTGAGGGGAAAGCAGCCCAGTTGTAATGTGTGGTGCTTCTATAAGTCTGTCTTTAGCCTAAGAAATGCATTATAGGCAGCATCCCTCCTCCTGCCAATGTTTTGAAAAGCTGAGAAAATGTGATTTATCAGTGCATCAAGAACTATCAATCCCAGTGAGAAAAACATTATGTTCATTCTGGAGTGAGACCCAATTTTCCCTGCCTAACAGCGATAGGTAACATGGGAAGCCCCCTTGGAATCAGAAGGCAGTCCAGTGGGCATGGATACAATGGAAGCAGAATTAGTTGGAAGAACTACATGTTAATTATAATTTAGCATGGTAGTTTTGTCTCTTCTATTCTTGAGGACCTGTCTTAAGGGGTGCTTGTAGATCTGAATTGTCCGAGAGACTGGTTCTCAAGGTTGTACCTCTGAACTTGTAAGGCGGACCAATGTTCTATCAGACACCTTTCTTTTTCTAACGTGTAAATATGATCCATCTGGTTAGTATCCAGGCTTAGATGGGGGGGGGGGCAGGGGCTGTTCTGCCTCTTTATTTTTTTTTTTTAAGTATTTCTTTTTTTTTTTTTAATTGATTTTCAGCGTTAACAGTATTCGTTGTGTTTGCACCACACCCAGTGCTCTATGCAATCCGTGTCCTCTCCAGTACCCACCACCAGGTTCTGCCTCTTTAAGAGGACTCTGCATACCTTTACTTTATCTGTGGGCCTCACGTTTAATTTTATTCCCAGTTGTAAGAGGGACAACCACTCACGTGCCCCGTAGCTTGTTCTCAGTGAGGCTCTAACACTAATCGGTTTTACACAGCACTTGGCCTCTGGCGGCCTCAAGTATTTGCCACTTTTATAGGCTGTTGTATATTCCTTTGTCTGGGATGGGTAGCCGGAAGCTTAATTAGTGACTCAAAGTTAGTGGCTGCAATTTTCCAAAAACCTTCAACATTTAAGGAATGTTTTCTTTTGCTTTAAAAATAAAATCAGACTAGTAATTTGTATTTTTATTATGAAAGTCACAGACATCTAGCTAAAACATTAAGTAAAAAAACCTAACACCCAGTTAGATTGATTGTCTTATTCAAATTCAGACAATTGGCCAGTGACGAAGCAGGACAGGAATCCGCATCTACCAAACTAGGCAAATGGGAATCATTTGATTGAATCCTAGTTTAATTATGGAGCCTAATTGAGGACAGAGTTACTTGATCTTTATATTTCAGTATGGTCTCCCAGGGAGCCAATGGAACAAAAGCCACCAGAGTTAGGCAATTTTGTTATTGCTGCCAAATTACTTTGGATTTATATCCAAAGTTCTTTATGTTCATTATAAAAGTTAGTAATGAAATAAACATTGCTATGGTTACCATGGTGTTAGACAAAAATTTCAACATACGCTGCTTGGAGGGATTGATTGGCTACTTCAGATGTAATTTCCAAGGTAAAGATTGTGGTAACAGTGACTCCTTTGAAGGAGTCAGCTCTTACAAATATTGGGCTTCCTTATTGCAATGTCTTTCATACATTTATTTATTCTGATCTGGGCGGAATTCAGAAATATTGTGTGATTAAACTGGTCGATACCAAGGAGGTGAAAAACAGTCTTTTTTTTTTTTTCCTTCCAGAATGATACAATGTGCATAAAACTACTTTTATAGAAATTTGGGGGTACATTTTCTTTTTGTGCCCAAATGTGAATCAATCAAAGAAATATTAATTGGGAACATATTGGAATAATGTTAACCACGCAGTTTTCAGAACAATAGAGTTTGTTTGACCCTGAGTTATATTTGGTTGGTGTCTTTTATAAAGTTAAAAGAGCTTTGTGATAAAAGTAGAATTTCTTAAATTTTGACTTCACTGTAGTGAGTAGCCAGGATAACAAGGACACATTCTGTGTCCGTCCAATTGTTTTCAATATTTTCTTCTTTCTTTTTATGGTGGACTTTTTCCTCTATAAAAGAAAAAAGATTTATGCGATCTGAAGAGAAACCATGTGCTTTGGTGAGTGCTGTGAAGTGTGTAAACCTGGCGATTCACAGACCTGTACCCCTGGGGATAAAAATATATGTTTATAAAAAATAAAAAATTAAAAAAAAAAGGAAAGAAAAAAGAAGCCATGATCTTATTCACTGTCTTATTATTAACTCAGGGAAGTCAATATTCAAAGTCTGTTAGTAGATTTTACCTTGAACTGGCATTATTTTACAGAAGGTGAAGACCTTTTCATCGGCTTTGTCACTGAAGATAATACATTGGAATGGCCAAGAGTTCATAATGTCAAAGTGTGCTTCAAAGAAATAAAGGAACAATGAGGATAATTCCTGTAAGTGATTATAGGTAATTAGACTACATATAAGTTTCTTTGTTTTCACCCAAAGAGATACTATGTTTCAAATGAGCGTCTTTTGTTCCTGTGTCCTGAGAGCCTGAATAATAGGCTAAAAGAATAAAGCAAAGATGTAGAGCTCAGTGCACTCCCAGGGAACAAGTAACCACACTAAGACTGGGCATGAATCATATTGACTTTGTGAGTGTCATGTCCTGTGTGTTTTATAACAATTTGTGCAATATTTAGTCTGGGTGGTAAGTGGATTTAATTATATTGTGTAGGACTTTTTTTGTTTTTTGTTTTTTCCTTCTCAAAGAGTGAAGAGAAAGGATTTGGGGTTAGTAGGGATAATTGTAGCAGTGAATATAGTAAAGCTTGTTAGAAACAGAATAAATTTTATTATGATACAGATTGGTTTCCTATAAGTTTTTCTTTCATGGAATGATGTACAATCTTAACTTAAAGATATTCCAAGGATTATTTTCCATTAAAAAAGCAGATGAAATTCGAAGTATAAGCATAATGGAATTTTCTGAATATTAGAGACTATGTCGATTTAAAAAGGGTGGGAGAAAACGATGTCAGTCCTGTAGACGAGATTGAAGGGGAGAGATGAAAGTGCACTGTAGTCATTTAAAAAAAAAATTCTATAATATCTAGATCCTTGAGACTCAAAGTGTGGTCCAAGGACAGGCAACATCCACATCTCCTGGGAACTGGTTAGAAATGCTAAATGACAAATGTTTCCACAGTAGATTCAGAATTGCATTTTAACAAGATCTCCAGGTAATTTACATGTGTGCTGAATTTGGAGAATTGCTGATACATAGTTTTTTTTTTTTTTTCTTGTAAATGTCTATAGAGGTAAAAACATGAAGTTTCTCTGTTGATGTGCAAAAGTGAGACACCTTTCTCCTTCCTGCAGGAAAGACAGACATCAGGGTGGAACTCCTAGCCCCAGACGAGATGGCTAAAATAAGCGTCCTTCTCCACAACTGGAGTAACTGTGGATACAGAAGTCACATCTTGAAGGGATCAGATGTGGCTCGCCAATACCGTGCTGAGGTGATTTATTTATTTATTTTCACAAGGAGTGGAGCGAAGGTTGCATTCATTGGAGGAAGTTGTTTCTTATGCTAGATTCGACTGTGTCGCTTCTGGTAAATACTAACTTTTCTTTCCAAAGTGTGCTTGCCTCTTAGGTAATTAATTAGTTAATTAGTTAATTAACTGCAGCACTCCACAGTTAAGAGCCTAAAGTGGGTTCTCACATTCTACTTTCTTTTCTGGTCTTGGAAATGAGCAAATGTCTACCCTTTAGCGAGTCTATTAGGGCCAGCATTTAATGGAGTTAAGTAGACACTGAAAGAGACCAAGAAACTCTTCAACTTTTGTGGGAAATGATGAATTTTCTCAGGGATTGGTTGAAGAACAAGGAGCCAGAGTTTAAATATAAGGGTGTGTGTGTGTGTGTTTTGGTGTTAAGTTGTATAATTTTTTAAAATATATTTTGGATATTAACCCCTTACTGGATAGCTCTATGTGTGGTGGGCAAGCACGATGTATGGAGAGGTTGAATCACTGTGGTGTATACCAGAAAGTAATGTGACATTGTCAACAAAACAAAACAAAACCCCTCAAAGCTTAAAAAAAAAAAAAAAAAAAAAAGGAATACTGAAAAATCAATAAATAACAATAAGGGTTGTGAGAATAGGATGGTGAAACTAAGGAAAAAGAGAGATCACAAGAGGGAACATTCACAAAGGATTTTCTCTGTGGTTCTCAACTTTTTGTTGCACGTTAGAATTACCTGGGATGAGTTTAAAATTTCTACTTCTTTGGCTGTACCTAGACCAATAAAAGAATTTCTGGTGGGACCTATGTATCAGGTGCCTTGTTGTTGTTGTTGTTTGTTATTGTTGTTGTTTTTTCAAAGATCTCCAATCATTCCATTTTTTAACTAAGATTTAGAAACACTAAAGGTCAAGGTTTATAAAACTTCCTCCCCTTATGTGGTCAGTATGTTCTGTGTGGGAAGTTTAGTAGGGAGGAACTATTCCAGCTTCCTGATTATTTGAGGAAAGCTCAGGGGTTGAATGGAGATAGGAGGCTCCCTTTGAGAATCACTAGGCAAAACATGCTCAGGCGCCAGAGAGAGTGTGATTAAATTCTTTTTGGTAATGTCTTCTGCTCCCTCTTCTCAACCCCTGTAATATAGCAAGCAATGGTGCTGAGTATGGTAGCCAGCCTCTAAGATGGCCCCCAGTGATCCTAGTCTCCCAATAGTCATGCTTTAGAGCACTCCTTGAATCAGTCTCGGCTGACTTGTGTAATCAATAGAGTATGCTAGAAGTGATGATTTGAGATACACAAGGCTAGGTCGTAAGAGCTATAACAGCTTTGGCTTTAGCCAAAAGCTCTAGCTCTGGCTAGAGCTCTTTAGCCAAAAGCTCTAGCTCTGGCTCTAGCTCTACCAGAAGCCAGCTACCATGTTGTAAAGACACTTACGAAGTCTCATGGAGATGAACCAACAAGTCACCTTAGCAGTGATCATCCAGGTCAGCTCAGTCTTGAGATAACTGCAGGCCTGGCTGACATTTGACTGTAACTTCATTGGAGACTCGGGCCCAACTGAGTTGCTGCCAGAATTATGGTCTATATGAGAGAGAATTAGTGGTTACTACTTTTTTAAGCTACTATATTTTGGAATGATTTGTTATGCATTTGGAATGATTTGTTCCAAACTCTGGTTATCCAGTAAAGCAATCAGTTCGGGGACATGTTTATAAATGACTTTGAGAGCATGGGAACAGAGATGAATATTTTCACAAGTTGCATTCAATTCTACCTTAAATCACACTAACTACTTTGTAAGCCAAATACAGACATTTGTGGCCAACTAGGGATGTCATTAAAACCTCAGCTTTTTGGGCGCCTGGGTGGCTCAGTGGGTTAAACCATTGCCTTTAGCTCAGGTCATGATCTCAGGGTCCTGGAATCGATTCGCATTGGGCTCTCTGCTCAGCAGGGAGCCTGCTTCCCCATCTCTCTCTCTCTGCCTCTCTGCCTACTTGTGATCTCTCTCTGTCAAATAAATAAATAAAATCTTAAAAAAACAAAACAAAACAAAAACACTTTAGCTTTTCATTAGGTGTTAACATGTAGCTAGATGGTATTTGGTACACGGATCAGCACTGTTGACTATAACAATCTGCAACTAAGGAAATGTTCTATATCTGCATTGTCTAGCATGGTAGCCACCAGCCAATAGTTGCCTACTAAGCCCTGGAAATATGGCTAGTATAACTGAGCTGAATTTTTAATTTATTTAATTTTAAGTTGTTGCTAGCATATGGTCAGAACAGTTTATATAATTTCTGGGAAGAATGGAGATGAAAAAAATAATCTGCCCTAGTTTGTAAGTTGTGAATTGAGAAATATGTGGAAAACTCAGTAAGAGGGGCAGTATACCTATAGTATACATAGTTAAAATGTTTTTTTAATTTCTTTTAACCCCTATATATGGGTCTCTTGGAGTAAATGATGATAAACCACAAAGAAGCAGGTCATAAGCGAAACACCATATATCCAAGATGTAATTGATTTCAGGCTTTCTAAAGATAAAGGAAGTTATATTGGAATTTGAGAGGACTTCTGAGATGTTTTCAAACGCAGCTGTCTATATGATTACCTGCTGAGCTGAGTTCCAGAAAGGTACTGACTCTGCCATCTTCTGGCAGAGTCTGCTTCAGCTGTCATCTTCCTCCTTTTGCCCCATCTTTAAAAAAAATTTTTTTTTTTTTTAGATTTTATTTATTTATTTGAGAGAGAGAGATAGCAACAGAGAGCACAGGTGGGGAGGAGAGGAAGAAGCAAACTCCCTGCTACGCAGGGAGCCTGACACAGAGCTCCATCCCAGGACCCTGGAGCTCAGTTCAAGGATGCCGGGATCAGGACCTGAGCCAAAGACAGAGGCTTTACTGACATAGCCACCCAGGTTCTCCCTGCCCCTACTTTTGCTTCATCTTATTGAGTGACTACATACTACAATGTAGGCTCAGAAAGATTTCCAGGGAATATGTCATCAACGTGGTCTATTTATAGTGTCTATCATCTGGAAATGTTTCTTTGCGATGATGTGATGATGATGATGGTGACAATGACAACTAGTAAATATCAATTACTAGTTAGGATCAAACATAATTTATTGTATTTGTCTAGCCTCTTGTACTTTTTTTGGTATTTAATCAGAGCAAATATTCAAAATCAGGAGACCAGAAATAAATTAATAGAAATTCCTATCACCTTTTTTTGTTTTCTGCTTTATCCAAAAGTTTTAATGTGTGCAAAATTATGTGTAGGTTAAATTTTGTCGACTGAGTTTTATTTAAAAATACACGTGAAATAGTCCCATTTTATGATCATTTGGCTATAGTTTAATAGAAAAAAATGTTAACTTATTATTATAGTAATCAGAGGTGGCTGAAATGTTCTTTAATAAAGTAAGGATATTTTCTGTCATACAGGTATCTTTTAATTTCTGCCTTCTTATTTTGGATATTTGCTTATACCATTTACCAAACTTCTTTTTTACTTGTTCATTATTACTTTTTTATTATTACTTTTATTACTATTAGTACTACTATTATTACTACTACTACTACTAAGAGTACTAATTAGTACTATTAGTACTCATTACTTTTTTGCTTGTTTATTATTATTACAAAAATAAAATGTAATTTATTTTTGAAAAACTAAATCAGACACATAATGAAAAGAAGTAAAAACAATACACATCACAAATCTGGCCACCTATATACTTTGAATTGTGTTTATATACACACATTTTTATACAAATGAATTCATATTATACATACTTCTTTGAAACTGTTTATTTTACAAGAAAAACCTAATTGTCTTATTTTCATGCCATTGAATGTCCTATAGTTATTTTACAGAGCACTGAAATGAATAATTATTTAAAATTGTCCAGTCTTTAAAGAACATCTGATACACATTTGTGTATATATTCACATTCTACTGCTAGTCTGTGAATTCTAGAAGTATGCTATGTCTTCAACAAATCAGGATGCAAGTGAGGAAAATAATAGATGTCAAAGCCAGATATACACAGATGTTCCATTTAAATCTATGTCAGTCTACTGCTGTCTGGGGCAAGTCAGTTTTTTCCAGCGTGCAGAGGAGAGTACAAGATTTTGTTTGGAAACGTGGGGAAAATGCTTGCAATAAGAAGTCACCAAAACATTTGTTACACCACTAAGCTCTTGAGGTCGATCTGAATGACTGCTCCAATTTTAAATATTCAAGGATGCATTCTTCAGTGTTGTGGATGGAAGAGCTAAACCCTTCTTCCTCCATCCACCTGTCTTGCTTCCCCAATGTCCTCCTGGCACTGCATGGGGTTACCTCCAAAATAAACTGCTTGCATTTGAATACCATTTCTGGGAGGAGCCAAATCAAAACACCTACTTTTGAGAGGATATTTGGTATAAGAAGAAGATCAAATTTGTTGTTTCTCAGAAATACATTGACAAGTGACAGAGAGAAAACTGAAGTCCTATTTTGTATCAGTCTTCGTTAGGGAAAAGGTTTTTCTAACGGGGAGGAATAGACTGATAATTGTGGTACGGAGTGAGTCATTGAGTGAATTTGAGACCTAAGGCCTTGACTGATTATGTCTCATTGCTTCATTCAACATCCTTCTATGCAATGGTGATATTATGCTGGGGACACTACTTTAGACACTGTACTGAGAAAAATCAGACAAAATCTTATGCACTTATGGGCAAGGGAGAGACAGAGAACTACATGTAAAGTGAAACATAAATAAACAAGATAACTTCATACAGTGACAGTCTATGAAGAAAATATCATACAATGACAGTCTATGAAGAAAATAAAACCGGGCACATCGGGCTCTCTGCTCAGCAGGGAGCCTGCTTCCTCTTCTCTCTCTCTGCCTGCCTCTTTGTCTACTTGTGATCTCTGTCTGTCAAATAAATGAATAAAATCTTAAAAAAAGAAAAGAAAAGAAAACCAAAGAATGTAATAGTTCATGTACTTTTTATTCATTTATTAGTTCTTTCATTTAATAAATATTTGTTGCTAGTGTAAGATAGCTATACTCTAATTTTGAAGAAGTAGAGAACAGGATTTCTGGGAAAAGCCTGAACTAGGAAGTGTATCTTGGCCTTAACAATGGTGACAAGCTTATAAACTTATTGTAGAAATCATTTCCTTTTCTTTTTTTAGCTAATACAATATTCTAGAGTGAATTGCCATACCTGGAGTTTATAAGCTTTAGGAGTTACTTTAGATACTCTCTAGAGCTAGTATCCACTCACTCAAGATAGACTATGCTAAATTCAAATGATTTCTCATTTTGTTAGAATCCTAGAAAATAGAAAATTCCAGAGATAAAATGCATTTTCATTATTTTGATGACATTACTGCATGGAACAATATCTTTTGCAAGAACATTTGGTTAAGAACTACTTTGAATGAGGGGCACCTGCGTGGCTCAGTGGGTTGGGCCTCTGCCTTCTGCTCAGGTCATGATCTCAGGTTCTGGGATTGAGCCCTGCATCGGGCTTTCTGCTTCCTCCTCTCTCTCTGCCTGCCTGTCTGCCTACTTGTGATCTCTATCTGTCAAATAAATAAATAAAATCTTAAAAAAAAAAAAAAGAACTACTTTGAATGATTGAGTTGATATCTAGTGCTCTTACCTGCTATGTGTTGGCAAGTCATTTTATAGTTTTTGAACAGAATTTGGCTAGGCTATACTCTTAGCCATGTTGGCTCAATATTTATGGAGGTCATTTTGATAGAATTTAGAAAAGGGGATGCATAGGTGGGATGCATAACTAAAACTGTGTCACACCAAGCATGAAAGTGATGTCAACTGAAGGAGACACACTGGTCCAAAACAAAAGAAATGAAATTTAGCAGAAACTCATTTCAAGTTCTGTTTATGTTCAGAAAGTCAGCTGCATGAGAGTGAGCTGGCTTGGCTACTGTACAGATGGCAAAGTTGTGAGACTTCCATTTGATGACAACCATGAAAAAAGTCAATAGTGTGATGTGGCTGTTAGAAAAATAAGCTAGCATGACTGTCAGTTGCATTAATGAGATATGGGATCTAGCACAATAGAAACAACAACAAATAACAGTTTCACCAAATTCTGTTCTAGTGAGATGACTTATGGAATAAGGTGTCAAATTTCTTGCATTATATTTTAGGACAGACTTCTCTGATTGGAGTATGTTCAAAGGAAGGCACACAGAATTCATAAAATCCTATCTTTTGAGACAAGTCTGAAAGAATGGGGCGTTGTTTTCCTGTAGGAGAAAAGACCAAGGGGATATTTGCAGGGTGTTTTTGTCTACATGGCAATCTTTCATGTGAAGAAACCCAAGATTTGTTCCCTGCTCACCTAGAAGGTTAATCTAGAATAATAGTTTGAAGTTAGGGAGATGACAATTTTTGTTTCATATGAGAAACAAAAGAGAGTTATCCTAAATATGGTTAACCCATGAAAGGTGTCCCCTTTACTAGAGTGGTTTAATCCAAAAGCTGCATCCCAGAGCAGAAATTTTGGATCAGATGGTATACAAGTTATTTATCACTGCATAACGAATTATCCCAAAGGGCTAGCACAACAGTTTTATTTTATTCATCCTTTTGTGGGCCAGGAACTCAGAAGGACTGGCTTTCTTGGTCAATTCTTGCTTGGGGTTTCTCATGCATTTACATTATGTACCAACTGCAACCATATGACACGTACCAACTGGAACTTTGTGAATGCTTTACTGGGTTGCATGTTCAAGGTGGCTTACTCACCTGGCTGGCAGATTTTGCTGGCAGTTGGTTGACAGTTCAGCTGGGGCTGCCTACTGAAACATGTATGTGCAACTTCTTTATGTGTTCTTTTTAAAAAAATTGAAGATATTTTATTTTATTTATTTGAGAGAGAGAGCTTGAGTGGGAGGAGGGTCAGAGGGAGAAGGAGAAGCAGACTCCCTGCTGAGCAGAGAGTTGGCCTTGGGGCTCCATTCCAGGACCCCAGGACCATGACCTGAGCTGAAGCCTGATGCTTAACCGACTGAGCCACCCAGGTGCCCTACTTCTTTATATGTTCTTGACTTCTTCATAGCATAGTTGCATCAGAATAGTTGGGCTCCTCTTACCTGGTAGCTCAGAGATATAAAGTCATGTGTCCTAGTGTTCAAGGCAGAAGCTGTATTGCCTTAGAAGTCATGAAACATCACTTTTCATACATTAACGTCTTTGAAAGTGAGTGAGAAGCCTAGGTAGATGCATGAGAGAGAGACATAGACCCCTTTTGATGAAAAAAGTATAAAGCTTATGAACATGAAAAAACTGTCACAGGTTAACTCTTAACTTCTAACTTGAAGCCTCTGATTTTATGACACTTACTGCTTTTTGTAAGATTTTAAGAGAAATATGGGAATTTTTATCTTTTCTTACCAAAAATTTGGTATGGGTAGCTGGGCTCTCTTGAAATTATTCATTGCTGTTATCAAAGAGAGAATTTTTAGCTTGATGTTATACACACACAGAGAGTAGATATTATGAGAAATATACAACTAAAATTATAGATGTTCGCAGGTAATTTGTTGGATATTATGAATATAAATATGAAAATAAAGCTCTAAGACACTATTATAAAACAGGAGAGTTTATCTAGTTTTTCCACTAGAGAGACCATGATAAGACAGGTATGCAATTGAAAAGCTCACAGAATTTGAGGTTTCTACACCTGTCTTGCCGGGTAGAAATGGGTATTAGAAATAAAAATTTGAATATAACTACCATGTTAGGTGACAAATAAACCTAAATTGTTGTGCCTTACAGGCATATAGAGTTATACTCATGACGATGGAGGAACCCTTATAGAATTTCAGTTCAAATAATCATTGAAGACAGCATGCGTGTGTATGTGTGTCTTTGTGTGTGTGTGTATGTGTGTGTGTGTGTGTGTGTGTACAAGTTCCTGTCAACCAACTTCTTGTTAACTCCTCAGATCCTCAACTATCAACAAAAGTTTCATATGCTTTTGGGTTCTCCTGATACCTGACCCTGAACAAACCCTTACTCTATTTCTACCACAATAAATAGATATTTTAGCATTCTGTCTGCTTCCTAATGGTATCTGACCCTTGCTCTGAATCTTTGTCTTGGTGTCCTTCTTAAACATTGACAAATCTACCCCTGTTCATCACATTGCTGAGATCCACCTGTTATGAATTCCCCTTCTAAGATTTTGTTTTTTAATTTTTTTGTGTCTGTTGGCCATCTGGATGTCTTCTTTGCAGAAATGTCTGTTCATGTCCTCTGCCCATTTCTTGATTGGATTATTTGTTCTTTGGGTGTTGAGTTTGCTAAGTTCTTTATAGATTCTGGACACTAGTCCTTTATCTGATATGTCGTTTGCAAATATCTTCTCCCATTCTGTCAGTTGTCTTTTGATTTTGTTAACTGTTTCCTTTGCTGTGCAAAAGCTTTTGATCTTGATGAAATCCCAATAGTTCATTTTTTCCCTTGCTTCCCTTGCCTTTTGCGTTGTTCCTAGGAAGATGTTGCTGCGGCAGAGGTCGAAGAGGTTGCTGCCCGTGTTCTCCTCAAGGATTTTGATGGATTCCTTTCGTACATTGAGGTCCTTCATCCATTTTGAGTCTATTTTTGTGTGTGGTGTAAGGAAATGGTCCAATTTCATTTTTCTGCATGTGGCTGTCCAGTTTTCCCAGCACCATTTATTGAAGAGGCTGTCTTTTTTCCATTGGACATTCTTTCCTGCTTTGTCGAAGATTAGTTGACCATAGATTTGAGGGTCTATTTCTGGGCTCTCTATTCTGTTCCATTGATCTATGTGTCTGTTTTTGTGCCGGTACCATGCTGTCTTGATGATGACAGCTTTGTAATAGAGCTTGAAGTCCGGAATTGTGATGCCACCAACGTTGGCTTTCTTTTTCAATATCCCTTTGGCTATTCGAGGTCTTTTCTCGTTCCATATAAATTTTAGCATTATTTGTTCCATTTCTTTGAAAAAGATGGATGGTACTTTGATAGGAATTGCATTAAATGTGTAGATTGCTTTAGGTAGCATAGACATTTTCACAATATTTATTCTTCCAATCCAGGAGCATGGAACATTTTTCCATTTCTTTGTGTCTTCCTCAATTTCTTTCATGAGTACTTTATAGTTTTCTGAGTATAGATTCTGTGTTTCTTTGGTTAGGTTTATTCCTAGGTATCTTATGGTTTTGGATGCATGTTTTTTAATTTTTTAAAGTTTTATTTATTTATTTATTTTGAGAGGGAATGAGAGAGAGAAGAGGGAGGGGCAGGGGGAGCGGGAGAGAATCTCAAGCAGGCTCCCCACAGAGCATGAAGGCCAATGCAGGTTTTGATCTCAGGACGCTGAGATCAGGACCTGAGCCAAAATCAAGAGTCGGGGGTTTAACCAACTGACCCACCAAGGTGACCCTCCCCATCTGTGATTTTAGTGAAGGGGTTTGCTTCTCATACTTTTTTTAGGTTTACTTTCCCTATTGACTCAAACTTTCATTATCTTCTTTCACATTGATTAGTGCTTTTGGGGGGAAATATTTACAGAAGACTTAGCTGTTGCTTTGCTGTCATGAGACTAAGTAAAGGACTACTTTGTACTGCCCAAAGAAAATTCAGACAGTATTTTCTAAAAAGAAATTTCATTTTAAAAATCCAATTTGCAGGGGTACCTGGGTGGCTCAGTCGGTTAAGCGATTATCTTCTGCTCTGGTCATGATCCCAGGGTCCTGGGATTGAGTCCCACTTTGGGCTCCCTGTTCAATGGGGAACATGCTTCTCCCTCTCCCTCTGTTGATTCCCCTGTTTGTGCGCTCTCTCTCTCTCTCTCTCTCTCTCTCTGTCAAGTAAACAAATAAAATCTTAAAAAAATAAAAAAATAAAAATCCAATCTGCTTGTGGTGCCTGGGTGGCTCAGTTGGTTAAACATCTGCCTTTGGCTCAGGTTATGATCTCAGGATCCTGGGATGAAGTCTCTCATTGGGCTCCCTGATCAGCAGGGGAGTCTCCTTCTCACCCTGCCTCATGTTCTCTCTCTCACACTCTTCTCTCTCTAATAAATAAATAATCTTTTAAAAAAATTCAGTCTGCTACTCTGTCTAGCAAATATTCTGTATTTTGACTTCAGTTAAACTTCAAATCTAATTTTCATTCACCAGAGCAAAACAGGAAACCTCTGTATGAAAAGAACCACCAGCTATGGCTTCTCATTAAAAAACAAAAACAAAACCAAACTCTTTTTCATCATGAAATATCAGCTCAGACAGAGCCTCCTGGTATCCAAAATGTGCTGTGAAGAGTCAGGAGAGCCAAAAGGGCAGATGTCATAGGCCCATGGATGGGAATTCATAAAGGTAATTTGGACAAATAAAATGCTGGGTTCCAAGGATTATAATGAGACTCTTATCTATTCTTTAACTTTTCTTTTCCTTTAAAGAACAAAAACAAACTCATTTACAATAAAGCTACAATGTGATGCCTGCAAGAAGTGAAAATCTGCTCCTTTACTAACACGCTTCCCAGTGGAGTGGTCCCACCCCAGGCTGATTTTAAACAATTTCAAGTCTTTCATGTATGGCCTGGTTTGAAGTAACCCAATTCTGTCAGACGTATCAGCCCCTCCAGGTATAAGCTCAGCATTCAGGCCAACATTTGGCCAATGTCTGTAAAGCCTGGTCAAATCAATTCTTTATTTTTTTGGAAGCTGAAGCAGAGATGAAATATGGTTTGAGAGCTTGTGCCAAATTTTTCCTTGAAAAAAAATCAGAGAAGTTACTCCTGTAAAATGTCCAGCAATGCAGTAAGAAAGTAAAATAAGGCAGCCTGTTCTTCAGCGAGATGTGTGCTCTTAGTACAGTGTCAATGATACACATGCTGTATTGTTCCTGATCTGTTATTGGCAGTGATGACCATTCTGTCACCCTCGCCAAAAAAATGTCAAAAAGGTGGATGCAGAACAGGTTCTCAGGAGGGCATTATTGCTCAATAAATGGAGGTACTTTACTGGACTCAATAATCACTACCTGAGGAATATGTGGTTACTTTGGACAGGGTCACACTTTGCCGTCCCATTGCCCCAAGACAGCTGGTTATGGACCCAGAATCTGAGTTGTGGGGCTGTTTCGTGGCAAGAGGTAATTGAAAAGATGAGAACAAAGGTTAAACCTCTTCTAACTAGAAACAGTGTCTGAACTAGTGGTAATAGAAACACAGTTTCCAGAATGTTCAGATGAATTGAAACAATAAAAACAGTGTATTAACTTTTACATACTTTATAAGAGATTAATAGAAAGTCTGGTCATGTTCACCAATGGAAAAGAAACGATCTTTATGTTTGAATAATGACAAATAAGGTCACAGCCAGTTTTATTTTTGTTTTGTTTTGTTTTTTAAGATTTTTTTTTTATTTGACAGAGATAGTAGTGAGAGGGAACACAAGCCGGGGACAGGGTGAGGGAGAAGCAGGTTTCCTGCTGAGCAGGGACCCTGATTCAGGGCTTGATCCCAGGACCCTAGGATCATGATCTGAGTCAAAGGCCGATGCTTATTATCTGAGCCACCCAGGTGCTGGGTCGTAGCCCGTTTAAAATTTAAAACAAATTTTTTTTTCATTTTTTTGCTGAAAAAGAATTTTTTCTCTGCAAAAAATTAGCACATGAATGAAGCACATATAATAAGAAAGAAAACAAGTAAATTAAGAAAAATAATAGAGATTAAATTAAAAAATTAAATTAATTTTTTTAAAAAATTAAATTAAAAAATAAGAAAACAAAAGTACAAAACAAGCAAACCATGATTTTAGATTAAATAAGAATTGATTTTTAATCAATTGTTTTGATTGTTTTTACTCACATAATCTAAGTATAGGGTACACAGCAAAATAGGTAGATGTCGTGTTTTGCTCTATCTGATGAATACTTTTTAGACATATTTTTCATGTCACATTTTTCTAAGGACATTGTTTCCATTGGTTATATAGTGTTCCATCATAAAGATACAGAGAACCTACTGTTGCATAGTTAGGTTTTTCTATCCTTTAAAATAAATTAATGAACACTACTGTGGTAAATAAGCTTGTAGATTTAGTGTTATGCAGCTAATGATTTTTCTTCTTAGGGAAAATTCTTCCAACTGTAAAGCCTTCAGTGACTCTAGACTGCTCATACGCTAAAGATAGGTTCTCTTACTCTGTCTCCTATTTTGCTCGCTTGCTCTCAGATCCAACCACACCGCACACGTGATTACTGTGCTGTTGAAGTCCTGCAGCTTTCTGGTATCTTTGCACCTGCTGAGAGGGCGTTCCCTGGGCCCCTCTGTGGTTGGCTGAGGCCATGTGACTAATTATGACCTTTTAACTTTTCCCTTTAGTATGGTGATGGGTAACTAGCATTCTGGATAGTGGTTGCTTTATTAAACTGTGTTTCTATGTGAGATGAACAAGGAGCAGAGCTGCTGGGAGCAAAGTCAATTCACGCTGGTTAAGAAATGTGAGTGAGAATGAAATCTCTGTTGGTTTAAATCATGAAGACTTTGGGGTTGTTTGTTACAGTTGAATAGCAGAGTCTATGCTAACTGACACATTGGAACAGAGCCCATGCTAACTGATACACTGGCCTTTATATTCTGTATTCCCTTGCCTTCGTTATGTTGTTTGTACATGGTATTACATTTTATGGGTGTTCCTTTTTCTTACCTACTAAGCATTGGCTTACTCAGTGCTTCATAGATAGGTGCATCGTAGGAAATTTTGTTAGAATTCTGGGACTTCTCAGCTTACCTTATTATAGGCACCTCAAGTCCATCTAAATCCTTTTCAGGGTTTGTCACAATTACAATTTTACATTGTTTGCTTTTTCAGTATGCCTATCTTGGGGGAGTGTCTATCCTATCTTGCAGATCGTAATGACTGTGAGAGGTAGATGTCTTACACTGTGCTTGGCGTATAATAGATGCTTGGCAAAATATTTGTTTAATGAATGAATAAATGCTAAGATAAATTCTTAAACTTTATCATTGTCAAGCCAAGTTGATCTCCTGAAGATTTTTACCACACTGTACAAAAGTGGACATTCTCTCTGTTATAAATAACTTCCCAGTTTAAGAGGCAAAAAGATCTCATTGCTCATTGTTTTAATTTTAACCTCTTCCATGAGAGGTTTCAGTGGCTCATTGGCCATTTATATTTCGAGTGGCCTATTCCTATTCTTTGCTCAATATGAGTTGAGTTTCTATCACAGTTGAAAGGGTACTAAATGATGCAAAATGACGAGTAAATTCAGCTTCATTCTGCTATGTAGACAGTGACTGCTCTCTTTCATTCTGGATCTCTGAGCCTCTCTCCTTTCTCCAAAACATTCTAGAAGGGCCAAGTTCACTGACCTTGCGAGTATTAAAGTTCTTCAGGAGCTAGTAATAACATAATGTTTTGACTCCTACTCCATTAATTGCCCCTCTGTAGAGTGTCCTTGGGAATCTCTCAAGGAGATCCACATGATTGACAGGACACTATTAGGACATTCTAGAGTTTATGGCTATGAAACAATTATTGAGTCACCAGCTCTTTAGAATCCTGACACAATACATCTTATCTAGCCATGGGTCTCACCCGTGGGACTGACTAAATTCAGTCATGTACATACCACCAACAACCATAGAAATGATAGCCCAGTCCTTGTTATAATACTGATGGCATGGCATTCCAGGAATTAATTTTAACCTATTTGTTTTCTTTTCTCTGGATGCCAAGTGTGAATAAAAATTCATTCAAAATATACAGATTTACCCATGTTCTTTAGTCCTCGCTCCTTGACAAAGTGCACCCTTTCCTTTTATAAGGGTGTTGTCTATATAATCTATAGAAAGATTAGTTTCCTATTAAATTCATACATCTTCAGCCTTGTAATGTAAATCCTATTCTCTTGGATTCTCTTGTAGCAAAACTTAATTTCATATGGATTCTATTTCCTAGTGAAAACGTGAATTGTTTCTCTTTTGGTCACAAAATGTATACATATACCTCCCTAATTTCATCCTAACATCTGCCTGAAAATCCCAGTGGAATAGCCTTTGCAATGCTGACCTTCACTCTAGTCTTGCCTTCCAGAAAAAAAGCAAACTTTTTCTTTTGTATTTCTCTTATTTGACATTTGTGATCTTTTTCCTGTAGAGTTAAGTTTTGTTCAATTGATTGCTCTGTTTCAGTGGAGTAAAGTGCATTTCCAGATTTATACTGCACAGTCTGTTATAGCGATATGTTGAAGGAATTATTAATAAATATCTCCTATTTATTGTGCATTGTTTCAGAAAGCAGAGGCCTGTGGAGAGGAATGACTCCGGTGTCCATCAGATTCATTTAGTGGTCTTGGGGTGTGAGTGAGTTTGCTTACCATGTCACCATCACCATATCCTTTGCTTTGTGTTGGGCTAGTCCACAATATATTACTGTTCTATGTACCACACACATGTGCCACAGATGGTCACATTCAATTTCAGAGCTCAAATGTAATAAATTCAGCACATTAATATTTGGCTAAGATTAACTGCTGGGAGGCTACCACGGAAAACCCATCAGTCAAGTTCATCTCTAACCAGGACGTTGTGATTCCATTGCTACAAAATAAACCTTTGTTACGCCTTCTCCTTGGCTTCACCATCCTTTCTCTTTCTTTGTGAGTAAGATGTAAATCTAATCCACACGCTAACATTTGCTTACAAGCTGTGCAAAAGAACTCAAGGTTTTGATATTTGGTTAGAACAGACCATTTGGGGAGACATTCTACTAGCTGTATTCATTAGAGCGGGTCCTGTGTTTCTCTTTGCTCTCTGGGTTCTGCATTTATTTTACATATTTATTTTATTTTTTATTGCATATGGGGGAAGGCAATCCCATCACCATTAGCAATTCTGGGAGAATCACTGCGTTGATGACATAATGTGAGAGGCTTGGGGGGGAATTTGAATTCTGTACTCAGGCCAAGTTTAAAAAAAATAACATCTTCAGGTGGAGAGGTGATAAGGAATACCAGATAAAGTTGGATAAAACTATGGTAGAGACTCCCACCCATCCTTTCTTGTCATCCATCCACGTTTCTTCTTTATTTCTCTCCATTTACAGCTTATATTCCAAAGTTTATAATTTCATAACATCCTTGCCAAAATCCTACCGGCTTACTCTCCTTTTATCCACACTTACCTGGTATTATCTTTATTCCTATTGAACCCATGCTTGCAGAGATGAACACTGTGCTGTGTTTTGCTGTTTTCACGAGTCTCACTCATTCTTCCATATGTTTGGCCCTGTTGGAACAGTCTGTTTTCCACTCACTCTTCCTCTGCATGGTGACTGTATTACACCATCCTTGCTCTTCTCCATTACCTAACCTCTCCTCCTCTTCATTCTCAGAAGCCCTCACATGCTGTTTAGGTGTTAACCTTCCTTCCAGAATCTATATGCTGTCTTTCCTGGCCATCTTGCTAACTTCAGCTATTTAACCCTTTCTCCCATGAATATTTAGCCTCCCACTCTTACATGGGTCCTTTCTATTGTCCTGCAAACAGATGTGTCCATTTATAGACTCTCTGTCCTATTCCATTGATCTGTTTATTTTTGCACCAATATAGACTGTTTTAGTTTCAGTATCTTTATAAAAAGTCTTTAGGGTTACCTGGGTGGCTCATTTGATTAAGTGTCTGACCCTTGGTTTAGGCTCAGGTCAGGATCTTAGGGTGGTGAGATTGAGCCCTGAGTCAGGTCCTGCCCTGGGCATGGAGCCTGCTTAAGATTCTTTTTCACCCTCTGGGGCACCTGGGTGGCTCAGTGGGTTAAGCATCTGACTTCTGCTCATGTCATGATCTCTGGTCCTGCGATCAAGCCCCACATTGGGCTCACTGCTCAGCGTGCAGTCGGCCTGTCCCTCTGCCCCTCCCCCTGCTCATGCTCTCTCTTTCTCTCTCACAAGTAAATAAAAAGAGGGGCAACTCACAAGAAAGGTAAAATAATTCTAAATATATAAGGCAGAATCGATTGTGAAGATCATTTAGTCTTTCCTTTAGCAGGGAATTGCTGTATTAGATAGTTATCAAGGTAGTATATGGGGTCTTCTGTGTCATTCTCTATCATTATGAGTCTCATTATGTACTTGGGAATTTTTACATGTTCAAGCATTTGTGTTACAGAGGGGGTTATTTTCGATGGTCAGATTAGCTCAAATTTGGCCAATGTGAACCTCTTTAAATGTTTCATCCTTTTAACACATACTAACATGTATGTTGTCTGGGTGTTCCGAACACATCACTTTTTCTACCTGGCATTTTTCCAGCTTAGAATTATTTGGGTCCCCTTCTTTTGCAACTTTTTTGAATTGATCCCCACTCCCCACCCCCCACCCCAGGAAGCTTACCAAAACCAAGTTCAGAGTTTCATAGCGGGTCAGTCATATAGGCATGCAGGGCCCTTGTTACTGAACTCAATTACTTGGGCTCTGACTGCAGAGGTCAAACTGACATAGCTTGGCCCAAGGTTTCAGGCACACAAAAACACTCTTATCAAGCAGGATATCCTAAGAGTTCAGAGATTATCTTCCAGGATCCAATCAAGGGCTGATCCTAACGACTGGCCTTTCTCTGGAATGTGTGGTTTTGAGCAGTGCCTCAGGCTGAGTTAACCCTTTCTTGCACACAGGCTGTGGTACGTAAATAAAACTTCAGCCAGTTATTTTCACCTCATGAGTATTAAAATAATACTTTATCCCACAGTTGTTAATTAATATACTTTGAAAACTCACCCCTCTCTAAAATATGCCTATTAGGAAAATGTTATCCTTATTAAGAATTTCTTCCTCTAGAATGAATCTTCTTTTTTGTCTGCTTACTTTACACCTTTCAGTAACGTGATTGTTACTGAAAACAATTTTCAGTTTATGGATATAAATACTGAAATTATTAGTAATCATAATAAAAACAAATGTTTTATTATAGTCAGGTCAAGTGTTCTTGACCCCATCAATTTAGGCTCTACCTCCACCCCACCACCCCACCCCAGTTTTTATCAGAATCTCTTCTTGCTGAGTCTAGGAACACAACTGCCTTTGAAATACTGGAGTATGTCTATGCCCTGGGGAGACCTCAATGAGTACAAGTTATCTTTAATTCCACACAGCCGTGGAGAGAACATTCTCTCTATAGTTTATGTCATGTCTGATCTAACTGAGCCCCAAAGCATCTTTACTAGATGCCCTAGTCTCTCACAGTCCTTGGTGCAACAGGGTTTTCCTAGTCTGCCTGTAACCTATCCCCATGAGGTTCAGATTAACAGGGGGCAACTCACCACACCCATCCCAGCAACCTTTCCTTCCTGCCGATTTCTTCAGCTCATCCAACCAGCTGCCTGGCAGCTCTTTATTTTTCTGATCATCTGATGTGTGGGCAGAGGTTACAGTGAAATTGGAAGGCTGGTCCCAACGATACCAGATTAGTGTCAATTTCTGAAAAATTGTGGGAATCTCATTCTCTTCTTACAGAATAGAGAAATTCGCCAAACATGACCAGTGCACTTTAAAGCAGTGGTTCCCAGACTTAATGCTTAAAAAAAAAAAAAAAAAAAAAAAGAGTTAATCTAAATAAATTTGGGAGAATCTAATAGACTGTCCATATTTTTATTTTTATTTTTTTACCTTTCTAAGAAAGGGTATACAAAATACAGCATACAGCTATCATCTGCTATTCATCCATTTACTCCTGCTTATAGAATACAAGTGTCTATACAAAAGAATAGACAGAACATACTCTAGATAAAAAAAAAATTATTTAAATGAAATAAGTTCAAATTCTTTAAAAATGTATTTTATTTTTTCTCAGGGTGGTGAAAACTCTGCTATGGTCCAGCTCTGTGTGGAAATCAGTATACATGTCTGCCTTCTTGCAAATTGTTTTGGTCATTCTCATCTTCCAAGAGCCTAACTCAAAGCCTGGCCCATAGTAGATACTCAGTCATTAGACAAATAAATGGGTGAACGAAGCAATGCATAGATGAAATGCTCAGCAGTGGATTGCTACTATTTTACCAATTCTTTTTGTTTTAATTTATTTTATTCTTTAAAAAATTTAATTCCAATGTAACTAACATACATTGTTCTATTAATTTCAGGTGTACAACATCATGATTCAACAATTCCATATGTTGCCCAGTGCGCATCAGGATAAATGTACCTTTCATCCCCCTCACCTATTTTACTCATCCCCTACCCATCTTCTCTCTGGTAACCAACTGTCTGTTCTCTATAGTTAAAAGTTTGCTTTTGGGGGTGTCTAGGTGGCTCAGTTGTTTAAGCATCTGCCTTCAGCTCGGGTCCTGATCCCAGGACCCTCAGGCTCCCTGTTCAGAGGTAAGTCTGCCTCTCCCTCTGCCCCTGCCCACTGCTCCTGCTTTTGCTCTCTCTTTCTCTCAAATGAATAAATAATAATAAAAAAAAAAAACTTAAAAAAAAAGGCCTTGTTTTTGGTTTGTCTCTCTCTTTTTTTTATTCTGCTTGTTTGTTTTGTTTCTTAAATTGCACATATGAGTGAAATCATATGGTGTTTATCTTTCTCTGACTGGTTTATTTCGCCTAGCATCATACTTTCTGGATCCATCCATGTTGTTGCAAATGGTAAGATCTTATTGTTTTTTATGGCTGAATAATATATATATATATATATATATATATATATATATATATATCACATATTCTTTATCCATTCATCCATTCATCTATGATGGACACTTGGGCTGCTACCCATGATTTTCAATTGTCAAACTTCTTTCACAGTTTCAGTGAGTTGAATTATGACTCCCAAAAGATATGTCTATCTAGAACCTCAGAATCTGATTTTATCTGAAAAAGGATGTTTGCTTCTGTAATTATGGTAAGAATCTCATGATGAGACCATCCTGGATTAGGATGCGCCCTAAACTCAATGATGAGTGTCAGACAAACAAGAACAGAGACACAGAGTGAAAACCATTTGAAGGCAAGGCACTGATCAAGAGGGTGCATTTGCAAGTTTAGGAAGCCCAAGGATTGCAGGCAACCCCCGAAGCTAGGAGGGAGGTCTGTAAATAGACTGTACTTCAGAGCCTCCAGGAAGAACCAACACTGCCCACACCTTGATTTTGGATTTCTGGCCTCCAAGAATTGTGAGGGAATACATTTCTCTTGTTTTAAACCACCACCTTTTGGCAACTTGTTGTAACATCCTTGGAACAGAATATGGTAATCAACATAATAACTTGTAGTCAAGGGGCACCTGGGTGGCGCAGTGGGTTAGGTCTCTGCCTTCAGCTCAGGTCATGATCCCAGCGTCCTGGGATTGAGCCCTGCATCGGGCTCTCTGCTCCCCCGCCCCCCCACCTGCCTCTCTGCCTGCTTGTGATTTCTCTCTGTCAAATAAATAAAATATTTAAAAAAAAAAACAACTGATCTTGTAGTCAAGTTTATTTATTTAAAAAATTGTGGCATATTTGCATGATAATGGCGACATGTTTCTTTTAAATAATTACGTTTCATTACTCATTATATTTTACAAAATTATTTAAATTGAGTCTTTAATATTCTTTATGCATAGACAATATATATATGTTGTTAGCATTTAAGTTGGGAAAAAAGGCTATTTACTTCTAAAAGTAAAATAATAAAATAGCAAAATAAAACATATGATCATAATATTGTAAAAGACAAAAGCATGATTTGTTGACAAAAATGGCATGTGATGAAGATGGCGGAGAAGTAGCAAGCTGAGACTGCTTCAGCTAGCTGGAGATCAGCTAGGTAGCTTATCTAAAGATTGCAAACACCTGCAAATCCATCGGCAGATCGAAGAGAAGAAGAACAGCAACTCTGGAAACAGAAAAACAACCACTTTCTGAAAGGTAGGACCGGCGGAGAAGTGAATCCAAAGCGACGGGAAGATAGACCCCGGGGGGAGGGGCCGGCTCCCGGCAAGCAGCGGAGCAACCGCGCACAAAATCAGGACTTTTAAAAGTCTGTTCCGCCGAGGGACATCGCTCCAGAGGCTAAACCGGGGCGAAGCCCACGCGGGGTCAGCGTGGCCTCAGGTCCCGCAGGGTCACAGAAGGATCGGGGGTGTCTGAGTGTCGCAGAGCTTGCGGGTATTGGAACAGGAAAGCCGGCTGCAGAGACAGAGCCGACAGTAAGCTCGCAGCTCGGGGTGACCTTGAACCGGTCGCAGGCTTGGTGAGCTCGGAGCGCGGCCGGAGGTCAGGCAGACGGGAGTGACTGGGCGCTGTTCTCTGAGGGCGCCCTGAGGAGTGCGGCCCTGGGCTCTCGGCTCCTCCGGGCCGGAGACCAGGAGGCCGCCATTTGTATTCCCGTCCTCCGGAACTCTACGGAAAGCGCTCAGGGAACAAAAGCTCCTGAAAGCAAACCCGAGTGGATTACTCACCCCGGCCCCGGGTAAGGGCGGTGTAATTCCGCCTGGGGCAAAGACACTTGAGAATCACTACAACAGGCCCCTCCCCCAGAAGATAAACAAGAAATCCAGCCGAGACCAAGGTCACCTACCAAGGAGTGCGGTTTCAATACCAAGGAGAGCAGCAGAATCCCAGAGGAGGAGAAAGCCAAGCACGGAACTCATGGCTTTTTTCCTGTGATTTTTTTTAGTCTTGCAGTTAATTTAATTTTTTCTTTTTCATTTTTTTTTTTCTTTCTTCTCGCCTTCGGGTAAATTTTTTTTTTTTAACTGTTACCTTTTTCTTTTTTAACGATTTTTTACTAGTTTATCTAATATATATATTTTTTCTTTTTTACATTTTTCTCAGGTGTTTTCTTTTTTAAAAAATTTTTTTCTTTTCTTTTTTTTTTTTTCTTTTCTTTGTTCTTTTTTTTTCTTTCTTCCTTTTTGAACCTTTTTTTAAACCCTTTCTCCCCACTCACGATTTTGGATCTCTTCTAATTTGGTTAAAGCATATTTTCCTGGGGTTGTTACCACCCTTTTAGTATTTTACTTGCCCCTTCATTTACTCTTATCTGGCCAAAATGACAAGACGTAAAAATTCAACACAAAAAAAAGAACAAGAGGCAGTACCGAAGGCTAGGGACCTAATCAATACAGACATCGGTAATATGTCAGATCTAGAGTTCAGAATGACAATTCTCAAGGTTCTAGCCGGGCTCGAAAAAGGCATGGAAGATATTAGAGAAACCCTCTCGAGAGATATAAAAGCCCTTTCTGGAGAAATAAAAGAACTAAAATCTAACCAAGTTGAAATCAAAAAAGCTATTGATGAGGTGCAATCAAAAATGGAGGCTCTAACTGCTAGGATAAATGAGGCAGAAGAAAGAATTAGTGATATAGAAGACCAAATGACAGAGAATAAAGAAGCTGAGGAAAAGAGGGACAAACAGCTACTGGACCACGAGGGGAGAATTCGAGAGATAAGTGACACCATAAGACGAAACAACATTAGAATAATTGGGATTCCAGAAGAAGAAGAAAGAGAGAGGGGAGCAGAAGGTATACTGGAGAGAATTATTGGGGAGAATTTCCCCAATATGGCAAAGGGAATGAGCATCAAAATTCAGGAGGTTCAGAGAATGCCCCTCAAAATCAATAAGAATAGGCCCACACCCCGTCACCTAATAGTAAAATTTACAAGTCTCAGTGACAAAGAGAAAATCCTGAAAGCAGCCCGGGAAAAGAAGTCTGTAACATACAATGGTAAAAATATTAGATTGGCTGCTGACTTATGCACAGAGACCTGGCAGGCCAGAAAGAGCTGGCATGATATTTTTAGAGCACTAAACAAGAAAAACATGCAGCCCAGAATACTATATCCAGCTAGGCTATCATTGAAAATAGAAGGAGAGATTAAAAGCTTCCAGGACAAACAACAACTGAAAGAATTTGCAAATACCAAACCAGCTCTACAGGAAATATTGAAAGGGGTCCTCTAAGCAAAGAGAGAGCCTACAAGTGGTAGATCAGAAAGGAACAGAGACCATATACAGTAACAGTCACCTTACAGGCAATACAATGGCACTAAATTCATATCTCTCAATAGTTACCCTGAATGTGAATGGGCTAAATGCCCCTGTCAAAAGACACAGGGTATCAGAATGGATAAAAAAACAAAACCCATCTATATGTTGCCTCCAAGAAACTCATTTTAAGCCCGAAGACACCTCCAGATTTAAAGTGAGGGGGTGGAAAAGAATTTACCATGCTAATGGACATCAGAAGAAAGCAGGAGTGGCAATCCTTATATCAGATCAATTAGATTTTAAGCCAAAGACTATAATAAGAGATGAGGAAGGACACTATATCATACTCAAAGGGTCTGTCCAACAAGAAGATTTAACAATTTTAAATATCTATGCCCCCAACGTGGGAGCAGCCAACTATATAAACCAATTAATAACAAAATCAAAGAAACACATCAACAATAATACAATAATAGTAGGGGACTTTAACACTCCCCTCACTGAAATGGACCGGTCATCCAAGCAAAAGATCAGCAAGGAAATAAAGGCCTTAAATAACACACTGGACCAGATGGACATCACAGATATATTCAGAATATTTCATCCCAAAGCAACAGAATACACATTCTTCTCTAGTGCACATGGAACATTCTCCAGAATAGATCACATCCTCGGTCCTAAATCAGGACTCAACCGGTATCAAAAGATTGGGATCATTCCCTGCATATTTTCAGACCACAATGCTCTAAAGCTAGAACTCAACCACAAAAGGAAGTTTGAAAAGAACCCAAACACATGGAGACTAAACAGTATCCTTCTAAAGAATGAATGGGTCAACCGGGAAATTAAAGAAGAATTGAAAAAAATCATGGAAACAAATGATAATGAAAATACAACGGTTCAAAATCTGTGGGACACAACAAAGGCAGTCCTGAGAGGAAAATATATAGCGGTACAAGCCTTTCTCAAGAAACAAGAAAGGTCTCAGGTACACAACCTAACCCTACACCTAAAGGAGCTGGAGAAAGAACAAGAAAGAAACCCTAAGCCCAGCAGGAGAAGAGAAATCATAAAGATCAGAGCAGAAATCAATGAAATAGAAACCAAAAAAACAATAGAACAAATCAACAAAACTAGGAGCTGGTTCTTTGAAAGAATTAATAAAATTGATAAACCCCTGGCCCGACTTATCAAAAAGAAAAGAGAAAGGACCCAAATAAATAAAATCATGAATGAAAGAGGAGAGATCACAACTAACACCAAAGAAATACAAACTATTATAAGAACATACTATGAGCAACTCTACGCCAATAAATTTGACAATCTGGAAGAAATGGATGCATTCCTA
Organism: Mustela nivalis; assembly: GCF_964662115.1. NCBI lineage: Eukaryota > Metazoa > Chordata > Mammalia > Carnivora > Mustelidae > Mustela > Mustela nivalis. The sequence goes on from NC_139027.1 coordinate 111,860,863, forward strand.
GAAACATATAAACTACCACAACTGAACCAGGAAGAAATAGAAAGCCTGAACAGACCCATAACCAGTAAGGAGATTGAAACAGTCATTAAAAATCTCCAAACAAACAAAAGCCCAGGGCCAGACGGCTTCCCGGGGGAATTCTACCAAACATTTAAAGAAGAACTAATTCCTATTCTCCTGAAACTGTTCCAAAAAATAGAAATGGAAGGAAAACTTCCCAACTCATTTTATGAGGCCAGCATCACCTTGATCCCAAAACCAGACAAGGATCCCACCAAAAAAGAGAGCTATAGACCGATATCCTTGATGAACACAGATGCGAAAATACTCAACAAAATACTAGCCAATAGGATTCAACAGTACATTAAAAAGATTATTCACCACGACCAAGTGGGATTTATTCCAGGGCTGCAAGGTTGGTTCAACATCCGCAAATCAGTCAATGTGATAGAACACATCAATAAAAGAAAGAACAAGAACCATATGATACTCTCAATAGATGCTGAAAAAGCATTTGACAAAGTACAGCATCCCTTCCTGATCAAAACTCTTCAAAGTGTAGGGATAGAGGGCACATACCTCAATATCATCAAAGCCATCTATGAAAAACCCACCGCAAATATCATTCTCAATGGAGAAAAACTGAAAGCTTTTCCGCTAAGGTCAGGAACACGGCAGGGATGTCCATTATCACCACTGCTATTCAACATAGTACTAGAGGTCCTAGCCTCAGCAATCAGACAACAAAAGGAAATTAAAAGCATCCAAATCGACAAAGAAGAAGTCAAATTATCACTCTTCGCAGATGATATGATACTATATGTGGAAAACCCAAAAGACTCCACTCCAAAACTGCTAGAACTTATACAGAAATTCAGTGAAGTGTCAGGATATAAAATCAATGCACAGAAATCAGTTGCATTTCTCTACACCAACAGCAAGACAGAAGAAAGAGATATTAAGGAGTCAATCCCATTTACAATTGCATCCAAAACCATAAGATATCTAGGAATAAACCTAACCAAAGAGACACAGAATCTATACTCAGAAAACTATAAAGTACTCATGAAAGAAATTGAGGAAGACACAAAGAAATGGAAAAATGTTCCATGCTCCTGGATTGGAAGAATAAATATTGTGAAAATGTCTATGCTACCTAAAGCAATCTACACATTTAATGCAATTCCTATCAAAGTACCATCCATCTTTTTCAAAGAAATGGAACAAATAATGCTAAAATTTATATGGAACCAGAAAAGACCTCGAATAGCCAAAGGGATATTGAAAAAGAAAGCCAACGTTGGTGGCATCACAATTCCGGACTTCAAGCTCTATTACAAAGCTGTCATCATCAAGACAGCATGGTACTGGCACAAAAACAGACACATAGATCAATGGAACAGAATAGAGAGCCCAGAAATAGACCCTCAAATCTATGGTCAACTCATCTTCGACAAAGCAGGAAAGAATGTCCAATGGAAAAAAGACAGCCTCTTCAATAAATGGTGCTGGGAAAATTGGACAGCCACATGCAGAAAAATGAAATTGGACCATTTCCTTACACCACACACAAAAATAGACTCAAAATGGATGAAGGACCTCAATGTGCGAAAGGAATCCATCAAAATCCTTGAGGAGAACACAGGCAGCAACCTCTTCGACCTCTGCCGCAGCAACATCTTCCTAGGAACACCGCAAAAGGCAAGGGAAGCAAGGGCAAAAATGAACTATTGGGATTTCATCAAGATCAAAAGCTTTTGCACAGCAAAGGAAACAGTTAACAAAATCAAAAGACAACTGACAGAATGGGAGAAGATATTTGCAAACGACATATCAGATAAAGGACTAGTGTCCAGAATCTATAAAGAACTTAGCAAACTCAACACCCAAAGAACAAATAATCCAATCAAGAAATGGGCAGAGGACATGAACAGACATTTCTGTAAAGAAGACATCCAGATGGCCAACAGACACATGAAAAAGTGCTCCATATCACTCGGCATCAGGGAAATACAAATCAAAACCACAATGAGATATCACCTCACACCAGTCAGAATGGCTAAAATCAACAAGTCAGGAAATGACAGATGCTGGCGAGGATGCGGAGAAAGGGGAACCCTCCTACATTGTTGGTGGGAATGCAAGCTGGTGCAGCCACTCTGGAAAACAGCATGGAGGTTCCTCAGAATGTTGAAAATAGAACTGCCCTATGACCCAGCAATTGCACTATTGGGTATTTACCCTAAAGATACAAACGTAGTGATCCAAAGGGGCACATGCACCCGAATGTTTATAGCAGCAATGTCCACAATAGCCAAACTATGGAAAGAACCTAGATGTCCATCAACAGATGAATGGATCAAGAAGATGTGGTATATATACACAATGGAATACTATGCAGCCATCAAAAGAAATGAAATCTTGCCATTTGCGACAACATGGATGGAACTAGAGCGAATCATGCTTAGCGAAATAAGTCAAGCAGAGAAAGACAACTATCATATGATCTCCCTGATATGAGGAAGTGGTGATGCAACATGGAGGCTTAAGTGGGTAGGAGAAGAATCAATGAAACAAGATGGGATTGGGAGGGAGACAAACCCATAGTGACTCTTAATCTCACAAAACAAACTGAGGGTTGCTGGGGGGAGGGAGTTTGGGAGAAGAGGGTGGGATTATGGACATTGGGGAGGGTATGTGCTTTGGTGAGTGCTGTGAAGTGTGTAAACCTGGTGATTCACAGACCTGTACCCCTGGGGATAAAAATATATGGTTATAAAAAATAAAAATTAAAAAAAAATGGCATGTGATGTTTTGTTAGAAGACAGATGTTCATTAGATATATGTGAAATTTAGTTACATATTTTATATCATCAAAAAATAAGGACTAAAAATAAAGACTGGTTTTGTGATCTGATGTTTAGAATATTACCATTTTGGATTAGCAATCGGCTGGCCTATTTTTCTGAAAGAAGTGTTTATTTTTAAGTCATAAGAGAACGGACTTGGTATTATTCTATTTTCAAACAGGGGGCACCTCTGGAACTTCTTCACTCATGTTAAACGAAAAGATAAATTGCATATAATCCCTTCTGTATTTTCTCTTTTTAGCCTCTGATTCTCTTAGATCTAAAGTAATTTTGATTTGATCTGTAGGAATTTTAAAGAGAAGAATTGAGAGTGCTGGTGTGGTGCCAATCATGTTGAGAAAAGTTACATTTGTGTGATCTCCCTATTGTAATCTATATTTCTTTCCTCTTGACTTCAATCAATTACCATCTATGGATACAATTTAAGCATATGTTAAGAACAGTAATAGATTAGATTCTTTTTCAGAAAATATTTTTACTCCCCCCATTCCCTACCCGTGATATTTCTTCACCATTTGACGTTTAACTTAATCTTAATATATATTTTAGTTTTCTGGTGTATATTAAAAAGGAACATCTTATTACTATAATTTCTGCTTACAAATTCAAATAAAAAATAATCAATTTTTAAGTACAAATAATAGGGCTGTCATGTAAGCCCCAAATTGGTTATTGGCCCTTATTATTGACAGTTATAGCATTTAAATTAGTAAATGTTCCAGCATTCAGTGTATTTATATTCTTTCTTTTAGTTGAATAGAACCAAGAAAATTTACTTTAGAATAATAAATACCAGGGCGCCTGGTGGCTCAGTGGGTTAAAGCCTTTGCCTTTAGCTCAGATCATGATCTCAGGATCCTGGGATCCAGCCCTGCATGGGGCTCTCTGCTCAGCAGGGAGCCTGCTTCCCTTCCTCTCTCTCTGCCTGCCTCTCTGCCTACTTGTGATCTCTGTCTGTCAAATAAATAAATAAAATCTTAAAAAAAAAGAATAATAAATACCTATTGGCTTATTTTTTTTTAAACTTTGTTTTATAATGTTAGGACTGTCTTTAACTAAACTAGAAATCTTAAAGTGAATTACTAGGTCATTATTTTGTTACAATAGCAATAAACAATATCTCACAATTATTAATGGTCCATTTATTTATTTAAGAGGGGAGGTGCAGAAGCAGAGGGCGAGAAAGAGAGAGTCTGAAGCAGAGTCCACTCTGAGTCTGATGTAGGACTTGATCTCACTGCCCTGAGATCAGGACCTGAGCCCAAACCAAGAGTAGCATGCCTGACCGACTGCACCACACAGGTGTCCCGTCGCAATAGTTAATATTCTTTTTTTTTCTTTTTGGCACCCCAATTGTTAATATTCTTAATTGTAATTATAAAAGTTAGAGAATAAGGAGCCAAACATCATATTAGTGGCTATATGCAATTACTAACAAATGGTAGACTGCTATATGTGACTTATTGAATAATTGCTCTGGCAGAAGTCCCGTCTGAGAGACACACCCAAGCCTTGACTGGTATTTGAGATAACACATAGATTCTAGTGACCTAGTTGCTTGATCTGTGCATGGCAAGTCTGATCTGTGGATGGCAACAACAGCATTGCCTGGAAGCTAACCAGAAATGCAGACTCTTTGGCCTTACCTGAGACCACTAGGTCAAAACTTCAGCAATCTATTTTAACAAGCCACCTGTGCGATTTTTTTGTAGTTCAGGTGTGGGAGGTGTTGGGCCAGACACACACTTGGACAGTGTACCTATATACCTATGAATAGGTCAGAAATCACATAAAAGACCAGTCAAGTTCAAGTTTAATGCAGTGCAAGTTTTGTTAATGATTCACTCACAAACATTTCAAATATCTGAGAAAAAGGGCAGAAGGAGATGCATTTAAATGAAATTAAAGAAGAAATTAACTTAGATTCAAATGATTACTACAATATATCCATTTTATATTATGTAATTAATTTTGGTTTTATATACATAGTTTTTATAAATAGCTAAGTATATTTCAAACATAAGTCTAGATCAAAATATCTGGAAATTTTGAGATAAAATCCCATGACTTCTGTGTAATTGCTTACAGTTTTGTGAGAGAGAAAAGCAGGAAAAGAGACAACTGGGGCCTGTGAGAACCAGGCAAAAACGTACATTGGATACAAAGAGTCAACCCCTGGCAAGGGGGGAGATAGATGTGGAACTTTGTAGAGGTAGCAAGGAGTTGTCCGTTTGGAATTACAAAGCCACTGATATGATCTTGTGGTTTTGTACTGATGGGCAAAGAAAGAATAGTCAGCTTCTTCTTTTGATTTTATAGCCATTTTATTGAGATTTAATTCATATACCATAAAATTCACCCATTTTTTGTGTATAATTAATTTAGTGTTTTTTAGCATACTCGCAGAGTTATACCACTATCTAATTTTAGAACATTTTCATCGTCCCACAGAGAAACACACATACTCTGAATATTCTGGACATTTCATATAAGTGGGATCATATGATAACTGTTTTTCTCATTCTTCTGTGCTGGCTCTTCTCACTTTGCATGTGTTCAATGTTCATCCATGATATAGGATGTTATCAATACGTTATTACATTTTATTGTCAAATAATATGCCATTGTATGGCTATAACGGATTTCATTATTCCATTTGTCATCTGAAGGACATTTGAGTTGTTTCTACTTTTTGGCTATTATGGATTAAGTTTGCTATAAATATTCTGAACAAGTGCTTTTGTGGACATATGTTTTCATTTCTCTTGGGTATATACCCAGGGGTGAGATTGTTGGCTCATATGGTAACTACGTTTAATCTTTTGAGAAACTGCCAGACTGAGTTCAAGTAACATTGCACCATCATTTTACATTCTTACCACCAATGAAGGAGGGTTCCAATTTCTCCACACTCCTGCCAACACTTATTACTGACTCTCTTTCTGATTATAGCCATTTTTGTGGATGTGAAGAAGTATTTCATTGCGGCCTCCATTTGCATTTTCCTAATGATGTTTTTTTCATAGGTTCTTTTGGCCATTTCTATGTCTTCTTTGGAGAAATATTAATTCACATCTTTCATATTTTATCATTGAGTTTTAATCATTTTTCTATAATCATTACCTGGATATAAGCCTCTTAGCAGTTATATGATTTTCATGGATACGTACAATTTACACTTCATCATGCATGCAGACTTCCTCATCAATGTCTCAACTTGGGGCCTCCAAGATGATCCTTGGGTAGGCAAGGGCATGCCCTATACAACCGTCTAGGAGCCCTGAAGCTGCGGGGTAGTGCGCTGGGGGAAAACTGCGCATGCGCCCGCGGAGGGACTCCGCATCCGCTTCCTGTTGACGGACTCTGGACCCGGACCTGCTGGGATATGTCAGACGCCGGACACGAACTGGGATTTCTGGTGCAAGCCACGTGCTGCCAGTTGACGCCCGGTCCCAAACAGATATCACTGTTCATGTAATGTCAGAGCTCATGAGAACTCAGCCTTGCCATCCCGAGTAGTGCCGAGGAGTCCACTCATAAGGGACAGTTGGGAGGCCTGACTCCCCCAGACGCCCTGGGTATTTTTCCTGCACTTGGCTGAAGAGGTCGGGCTCAAAAGACCTTCCTTGCTAGGCGTCAGGAATGCAGGTTGGCCCAAGAAGGTGGCCTGCAAGAAGGGGCAGCCCCAGCCGCCCAGGGATAGAAGTCCTGAATGCCTGAGGGTGAACTGTGCGTATACATGCCGCCAGCTGGGAATCTGGGAGCCCGGAGCTGGGTCCCTGCGTCATCTGAGGGGGCACTTCTGGGGGTCGCACTCTGCTTTTGGGATCCACCCTGCTCCAGAACAGAGTTGCTAATTTCCCTGAAGCAAGATCTCGCCATGACCGCAGAGGCCATTCTGTGCCTGACCAGGGCTGCATGCGATGAGAGACCTGTCCATCGTGATGACCAGTCTGTAAGTCCCATATGAATAGCAGGTCCTTTAGGAGTCTGAGGGTCGCCACCATTCAAATATCCTCATCAAGGAACTGTTTGGGAAACTGCCGACTCCAGGATAATGGATTAGGATGATGGCAGTCCTTGTCTCAAAGGCTGGGGGATGCCCGAGGGTAGGCGCGTAGGAGTGATCTGCGCATGCTCCTGTGGTGTTATTTAGTATCCAGATTCCCAGGTTTTGTATCTGGGTTCAGTCCGTGTGGGATACACGTGACCACAGGCTGGGACTTCTGGAGCATACAGAGCGACATGCTTGGTGTGAGGTAGGTGCATTATTTTATTATTTTGCTTGTTGCTGCCCTGTTGTTTCAGCACCATATTTTGAAAAACTACTACTTCGCCGCTGAATTTTCTCAGCACTCCCATTAAAAATCAATTGACTACCAATGAATGTAAAGGCTTATTTTTGGATCCTGAATACCATTCTATTGATTAATATGTCATTTTATGCCAGTATCATGCTGTCTTGATTACAGTAGCTTCGGGGTTTTCTTTTTGTTTTTGTTTTTGTGGTTGTTACTGTTTTTACTCTTTTTTTAAAAATTTATTTTCAGCAGAACAGTATTCACTGTTTTTGCACCACACCCAGTGCTCCATGCAATCCGTGCCCTCTCTAATACCCACCACCTGGTACCCTGACCTCCCCCTGCCCCACTTCAAAACCCTCAGATTGTTTTTCAGAGTCCATAGTCGCTCATGGTTCACTTCCCCTTCCAATTTCCCCCAACTCCCTTCTCCTCTCTATCTCCCCATGTCCTCCATGTTATTTGTTATGCTCCACAAATAAGCAAAACCATATGATAATTGACTCTGTCTGCTTGACTTATTTCACTCAGCATAATCTCTTCCAGTCCCGTTCATGTTGCTATAAAAGTTGGGTATTCATCCTTTCTGATGGAGGCATAATACTCCATAGTGTATATGGACTACATCTTCCTTATCCATTCATCCATTGAAGGGCATCTTGGTTCTTTCCACAGTTTGGTGACCGTGACCATTGCTGCTATAAACATTGGGGTACAGATGGCCCTTCTTTTCACTACATCTGTATCTTTGGTGTAAATACCCAGTAGTGCAATGGCAGGGTCATAGGGAAGTTCTATTTTTAATTTCTTGAGAAATCTCCACACTGTTCTCCAAAGTGGCTGCACCAACTTGCATTCCCACCAATAGTGCAAGAGGGTTCCCCTTTCTCCACATCCCCTCCAACACATGTTGTTTCCTGTCTTGCTAATTTTGGCCATTCTAACTGGTGTAAGGTGATATCTCAATGTGGTTTCAATTTGAATCTCCCTGATGGCTAGTGATGATGAACATTTTTTCATGTGTCTGATAGCCATTTGTATGTTTCATTGGAGAAGTGTCTGTTCATATCTTCTGCCCATTTTTTGATATGATTGTCTGTTTTGTGTGTGTTGAGTTTGAGGAGTTCTTTATAGATCCTGGATATCAACCTTTTGTCTGTACTGTCATTTGCAAATATCTTCTCCCATTCCGTGGGTTGCCTCTTTGTTTTCTTGACTGTTTCCTTTGCTGTGAAGAAACTTTTGATTTTGATGAAGTCCCAAAAGTTCATTTTTGCTTTTGTTTCCTTTGCCTTTGGAGACATATCTTGAAAGAAGTTGCTGTGGCTAATATCGAAGAGGTTACTGCCTATGTTCTTCTCTAGGATTCTGATGGATTCCTGTCTCACATTGAGGTCTTTTATCCATTTTGAGTTTATCTTTGTGTACGGTGTAAGAGAATGGTCGAGTTTCATTCTTCTACATATAGCTGCCCAGTTTTCCCAGCATCGTTTATTGAAGAGACTGTCTTTTCCACTGTATATTTTTTCCTGTTTTGTCGAAGATTATTTGACCATAGAGTTGAGGGTCCATATCTGGGCTCTCTACTCTCTTCCACTGGTTTGTGTGTCTGTTTATATGCCAGTACCATGTTGTCTTGGTGATCACAGCTTTGTAGTAAAGCTTGAAATCAGATAACGTGATGCCTCCAGTTTTATTTTTGTTTTTCATCATTTCCTTAGCGATTCGGGGTCTCTTCTGATTCCATACAAATTTTTGGATTATTTGATCCAGCTCTTTGAAGAATACCGGTGGAATTTTGATCGGAATAGCATTAAAAGTATAGATTGCTCTAGGCAGTATAGACATTTTAACAATGTTTATTCTTCCGATCCAAGAGCATGGAATGGTCTTCCATTGTTTTAGCCATGCTTGCTTCCTTGCATTTCCTTGTGAATTTTAGGATCTGCTTTTCAATTTCTGCGCAAAGCCATCTGAGATTTTGATAGATTGCATTTTATTAAGATTTATTTTTGTATTTGAGAGAGAGCATGAGGGTAGGAAGGGGAGAGGGAGAAGGGGAGAATCCTCAAGCAGATTCCCTGCTGAGCTCAGAGCCCCACAGAGTTCTCAGTCCCAGGACTCTGAGATCATGACCTAAGTGGAAATCAACAGTCAGCTACTTAACCTACTGAGTCACCCAGGTGCCCCTTGATAGGTTGTATTGATCTGTAGATTCATTTTATTTTCTTATGTGATTGTAAATGCCTTCACTATGCCAAGAAATCTCAAATATCTATACTTAACCCAGACGTGTTAGAAAGTCTAGACTGCCCAACTGGCCCTCTCTGAGACATCTCAAGTTCATCCTATTTAAATGAATTCTTGGTGTTTCTTCCCATCACCTGGACTTCCTCTAGCCTCCCCCCTCCCTGTTAATGACATTCTTTTTAATGTAGTGGCTTACACCCTGGGTCAGTTCATGTTGGCTCTAGGTAATTCATACATAAAAAGTTTTATTTTCTCATGAAAAAGCAGTCTGGAGGTATGCAGGTCTGGCTGGCATGTGAGTGTCTACCTTCTCCAACATTTGGCCTGTCTCCATGGTCCAACTTGACTGGTGAGGTTACAGTTTTACATCCAGACAGTAGGGTTTAGGAAGAGAAGAGTAAGGCCATGACATTTCAGAAGGTCCCAGTACTTCCACTTATATTTTATTGGCCAGTGCTTAGCTTTATATGTTATAACCATATGTAGCTGAAAGTAATACAGAAAAATCTTATCTGGAACTCTTGGCCAAACAAATAAATTTAGGGTTCTCCTGTTAAGAAGTGAAGGGGGCATGGATATTAAGATAGGATATTAGCAAAAAGGATGTTAGTCATTTTCCTTTTCTTTCCCCTCTCACCCAAACCATCAACAAGTCCTATTCAGTTGACTTTCCAAAAGTACATTAATTTTGTTCACTTTTTATTTCTAGTGCCTTCTTATCCAAGTCATCGTATTTTGTAGGCAGTAGTCTCTGGCTATCTCTCTGCTGCTACTCTTTGCCCCTATGTTCTCTAAATATCTATCAGAGTAACATTTTACAAAATGAAAATCTGGTAACACTGTTTAGCTTAAAACTCCTCTGTAGTTCTCTTTTCAGTTACCTATGCAGCCTTGTGTGGATTGGTTACTACCTATTTCTCCAGTCTTAACTCATACCATGTACTCTGATTCGGCCACATCAACTTTACCAGTTCTTCACATGCATTGTGGGTCCTGTCACAAGGCACATACTGTTGCCTTTGTTGGAATGCATTTCCCTCTCTCTTTGACTAGTTAAAATAGAACCCTTCATTCTGCTGACCTGTTAAGAAGCCAAGTCCTGCTATTACAGGCTCCCACAGCTTCTCTCCTGTGAAATATGTAGTACTGTGGTAATTTCACATTTATATGATGATTTGCTCTTTGTCTTTTCCCCCAGTAAGCTCCTTAAGGGCAGATACAATGTCTTTATTTGCTCATCATTGTGTTAGAATAGCATTTGACATTTGATATAGTCAGTGAATTTTGGCCAAGTAAATGGAATAATGAATTGAATAGATATCATGGGGAAGAGTGAACCCATTTTTGTGAGCTTCAGCAATTCAAAATTAGGAGAGATATATTGAATTTTTGGAAAGCAACATTGTTGAAAAAGAAAATGATATATATAGAATGGCCCAACAACTTGGGGGCAACTTTTCTTGTGAATGTGTCATTTTATTCATTCATCAAACAGTTGTTGAGAGCCCATTGTTTGCCCTGCCTCTTGCTGTTTGTATGAATTTGGCAAGTTATTCAATTCTATTTCTGCTTGCTCATTTCCTCAAGTAACGGTAGTTGATTTCCCTGGACTCTGCTCAGCCAGTCTGTTGAGTCTACTCTTGCAGTTTCTATTTCTTGGGCCCCCTCATCTGTTCATTAATGCACTGATAATTAAAGATCTGCCTTTGAGGTTTCCATCTCTCTGGATAGGAAAGTTGTATATTAGTAGATGCTTTCTTCAGATTGACTATATACTGGCATTCCAATGAGCTGTCCTAAGCATTTGGTAGGATTCAGCATTGACCAAATTGGATTTAGTTCCAGTCCTCATGGGAAGTCCTAGTTGAGTGGGGAGGGAGGAAGATGTAAAACAATTTTAAAAATTGTAATTAAATACTACTTTGGAATAGGTATTATGAGCGGAAGTTAGGGACTATGATATGGGTGTGTAGAAAATGTATGTATGTATATATGTATGTATGTATGTATGGCAAGTTGTCAGACTTCTTAGAAAAATAAACAATATGGGGATCATTAGAATTAGGAAATGCTAATATTTAATAAATTAGGAATGTTAATATCCAATCTGTGCTCCTTCACCAGGGGACCTCCTGGGATCTCCCATTTATACTGATCTTACCGGATCTTTCCTGATGAAAACAAGAAAAATAGGAGACTGGCTAGGAAGTATGTATGCTATAGGTGGCTGGTTTACATGAGGGTTTGGGGACTGTTTCTAGTGGTATTTAAGTAAAGACTTGAAGGATGAATATAGAGCTGCACTAGCAAGGAATAGGAGGAAAAACATTACAGGCAGGAGTATTAAGCTTCCATGGGTGACTTTGCAGAAGATCTGGGAGGCTGGTGTGGGCTCAGGCTGCCGAGAACACTTCCTATGTCTCACCTTAATTTCCAACTTCTCCTCTTCAAATATCTCTCTTAAACAAGGACTCAAAGATTTGATAAAGTTCCTCTGCAGCACTATAAGTGCAAAGGATATTCATGTATTCTGCTCCCTATAGCCCTTTTCTTAGGAAGAGTGTGCTTCCATTAATGTAACTGAGCATACATTGGCATTTTTAACCAGTTCATCAGGTCTGTGCTTATAGTCAGGTAAGTCCCCAGAGTCTTGATCAAATAAATGGGTGTTAGAAAAGTTACATGCTTAGAATTAATATTTGAGACCAAAGAGGGCATTATTAATTTTTTAAATTAAATTAATTTTTTTCAGTGTTCCAGGATTTATTGTTTATGCACCACACCCAGTACTCCATGCAATATGTGTCTTTCTTAATACCTACCACCAGACCCTCCCACACCCCCCTCCCCTCCCAAACCCTCAGTTTGTTTCTCAGAGTCCACAGTCTCTCATGGTTCTTCTCCCACTCCAGTTTCCCCCGACTCACTTCTCCTCTGCAACACTCAATGTCCTCTGTGTTATTCCTTATGCTCTTAAGTGAAGCTATATGATAATTGACTCTCTCTGCTCGACTTATTTCACTCAGCATAATCTCCTCCAGTCCCATCCATGTTGATATAATAGTTGGGTATTCATCCTTTCTGATGGAGGCATAATACTCCATTGTATATATGGACCACATCTTCTTTATCCATTCATCTGTTGAATGGGGATCTTGGCTCTTTCCACAGTTTGGTGACTGTGGCCATTGCTGCTATGAACCTTGGGGTACATATGGCCCTTCTTTTCACTACATCTGTATCTTTGTGGTAAATACCCAGTAGTGCAATTGCAGGGTCATAGGGTAGCTCTGTTTTTAATTTCTTAAGGAATCAAAGAGGGCATTTTAAACATCCCTGTTAATCTACTATTTTAATGTTATCTTTTATAACACTTTGTTTTTGAGATAATATTTAACCTTCAATCTTATTACACTTTACTTTGCTGTAAGAGACAGCACTAGATACTGTACACTAAGAACATCTTAAGCTTAATTACATACCTTTTTGTTCAGTAGAAGTAACATATACCTGGGAAAGTAAGCAATAAAATGATGGCAAATATGTCAAAGTGAAGAAAGCATATCCTGCACAATTCTCTAAGTCAAGTATGATCTTAATTGAAGGCAGGACTTTATTCCTAGTGAACAAATGAACAGATGAAGAGGGCCACAAAATAAACATAGGAAAAGAAGATTTGGAGGATATTTTATTTTTTAATCACAGTAATACCAACAAATGGACTGAAAAGTTTCTTAAGGTATCAAGAAGTCAGTCACCCTCACTTGAATTAACTTATATCTAAATGGATGGCAAATACGGTTTGATTATAGTATAGTACACACACATACACACACACACACAGCACACACACACACAGCACACACACATATTCTTTCCAATAAAGGAAGGGAAATGGAAATAAGGATTCCTATTTAATGTTTTTATATAACAAAGTGCTTAAGTAGTGACGTGTTTCCAGGGAGTTGGGTACACCATCCTCATACTTTGAGAATTCCCACTAGATGATTTGTAAGCATGTCTAGTATTCACATGTAGCATTGAAAAGATCAACATCCATGAGCTTATATTTATAGTCTGGACAATGCTAGGCACTTGTCAAAATACTGGCCCCAAATGTGATTCCTGGGAGGCTCTTATTCCCAAGACATCATTGAGTGTTTCCAGTGTCCATGGACTGATGTTAGCTTCATGGAGTCAGGACTGGATGAACCCTGGTCAACAAGTGAATTCTTCTTTTCTAGTGCAAAGTGTGACTATGTCCATCTAGTCAACAAAAGACAGATGAGAACCATGTCTGTTCATATTCTCTCTGAAGATTATTTCACAAACTCAGCCATTCATTTTTATATCAAGTGACTTCCTTTGTTAAGCAATTGTTTCTTATGTCTAACCTTTGAAACCTGCTCCTTTCCTATTTTGTCCCAGTCGAGATGAGAAGTTTGGCCACCATATAATCATGGCAATTACTATTCTTTAACTTTTGTCCTTTCTGGTTTACAAAATAATCTTAGTTTCATTTGCTTTCTTTGATTGACATTTAACAATTTTGACCCTTTCTTATGACGTTGAATATTATTATTATTTTTTTAATAAAAAACATTTATAGCAGGGAAAGGAGTTTAAATAGAGGCAAAAAATCAATGAGAAAATAGATTTATGAACTCACAGGCTAGTGTTCTTTCTTCTACACCTCAGTAAACTCCCCTTTCTGTCACTGGAACAGTGCCTAAGGATTTCTAGAGTGCAACACTTAGACAAGTAGAGATTCATTGGAGTATGAGTGTTTGGAGGATGATGGTAGTTGGTAGGAGGAGAGTCAATTATCTATTTTAAGCCCTTGGGAATGAGAGTTGAGACCATGATGAGTTTCCCATACCTCTTGGGGCAAGCATGTATAGAACTACTCAAAGTAGGAATATGAACACAGTTGAGTTTGTTATCATTCCTGGTCTTGGTTTGGTTTAGGGTTTTGGTGGTATAAATAGTCATTATGGCCATCCTACTGCAAGTTCTAGCACAGGATTATAAGAGTCATCAAGTCCACTGGCCTTGACTGGTGCTCCATGAGTGCATTCTGCAGCCCTGGCCAAAGAACACTCTTCACCTCTTTCAACACCTGCTCTGTTATCTTTAATTATAATAATAACAGAACCAACAGTTATTTCACACTTAAAATGTGCCATGCATTTTGCTAAGGGATATATATATATATATATATGGATATATATATATATGGATATAAGTAATATAAAATATATATGTACAATATTTTATATATTTTTGTGTAATTCCGTATGTATATGTGTGTAATATTTATATGTGCATATGGAAAAATACATACATGTATTTGAATATATATAAACACTGTCTACATAGATACATACACACATACAAACCTATATGCATGGAGTAAGTTCTAGAAAGAGATATAATAAAATACAAACTCTGGTTTTCTAAGGCTTATGGGATCGAAGGTATATTTGCGTTCTTCATATGTTTCTGCATTTTCAAAACTTCTTAGCTGAGCATAAATGGATTTTATCATTAAAAAGAACAAATAAAATGTGGAAGAAGATATCATAGATTCCAAGTATGCAAAATATTATAAAGTTTGAAAATATGTACATTACCTCATGCATTGTTCTATTGGAGTCACAAGACTGTTTAGTAAAAGATTGAGATAAAGCTATATTTTGGAAGCCCCCGTCCTGTGAAATCTCTGTGAGTATGTATTTGACTTATCGAAGATACCAGCTTCAGTTAGATAGTTCTGGTGCTGGTAATAAGTAAATTTGCAGGCAGCTCTCTTTAGTTTTAAGTAAGTGTAATTAGAAGTGAAATTGCAGCCATTCCTTATCCAGGAACTCATGAGGTGAAGTGAGTCAGAGGAAAGATCAATCTACTCAGCAATGAGAATACATTTATATTTATGTTCATATTCATATTTACATATAATTTAGAGAATATAATATATAATATATATTTTATTTTGTTTATTTATATTTATGTTCATATTCATATTTACATATAATTTAGAGAATATAATATAATAAAATATATATTAGAGCCACCATGTTAGTCACTCAGACTATTTACATTTTTGTTTTATGTGCTATGAACAGGTTGGACTAGTCTTTGAGGACATCTCCAGATCTCAGGGTCTGGAATTCTGAGTTGATATGAATCGTACCATTAAAAGACTCTTGGAACACTCACAGGCATGATAGAGTTATAGATGAAGGATAAATGGAAACTTCTTTCTAAGAATCAAGAAACTAATCAGCAGCAAAGGGTCCCAAGGGTAGCTCCACTTACAATAAGAAAAAACTTTCCAGTTTCCACTGAAAACCTTCCTTAATGTTTTTATTGTTGTTTGCAGTGGGGTTTTTTCCCCCACTGTAGTTAGAAACACCTAAATTGGAAGGGCCTGTGTTATTGTTTTCTGGTCAGCTTGAAAAGACAAGTCAAAATTTTTATAAGGCACAGTTCTGTAGATGAGAAGAACCAAGAAGATAAAATGTGTGTGGGAATACCCAGAGTTGAGAGGTTATTGATCCAAATTCTTAGAATCTGAAGATAAGTGGAAAGTGATGTGTAGAGATAGTTTGGGAAAGACATACATACATTTTCTTCCAGAGCTTAAACCTGTCCATAGGCAAGAATGCTGAACTTTTTATCTTCAGATCATGCGGTTCCGATAAGCATGAGACTCAAACATCCAATTATCCATTTGGCATTTCTGTTTGGATATCTCATAGGCATCTCAAGCTATTATTAATATGGCCAAAACAGACCCTTCATCTTCCCCTTAAGCCTGGCTCTCCTCAGTCTTTTCCATTTCTATAAATGGCGCCATCATCGACCCAGTTACCAAAGCCAGAAGCTTGAGAGTCATTCTTGATTCCCTTTCCCTCATTCCCACATCCAATTCATCAGCAAGTGCTGTCAGTTTTCTCTCCAAAATATACCTCATTTCCATCTTTCTTCTCAGTCTTGAGAACTCCCACTGTATCAAAATCACTATCACGTTTCACCCAGACCTCGGCAACAGCCTCCAGACTGGTTTCTTCATGTCTGCTCTTGCCCCTCCAATTTATTATCCACATCACAGCCAGAGGGAAGAGATCTTTTAAAAATATATGTCACTTACCTATTTAAATCCATTGTTCTTAGAATAAAAGCTGTTCCTATCCATGGACAGTAAGTGTCTGTGTGATTTTGCTCATTTTCCTCTGCATCTCCAGGTCCTATTCTTTCCTTTGAAATATCCATGAAATCTAGCTCCTTACTAAGTTTTAAAACAAAACCACTTATTTAGATCTCAAGGCGTTTGTCTACTTTTCCTCTACTTGGAATATTTTTTTTTTTTTATCATACATTAGTTCTCATTGTGTTTGCCTTTACTATCAGTCTTCCTCTGAAATTTCACTTTATCAAAATGTCCTGAATGTGACCAGTTTATTGAAAATTAGACCTTTCTCTCATGCTGTACCCTGACACTTGTTAATTTTCTTTTGTCATCAGTATCAGTCAGTTATTACTGTTTATTGATTTAATGAATTGTGAATAGCCAGTCTCACCCTCTTGCATCAGAGCTCTCAGCAGATAGGACCTTTGCCTTCTTTGCGGGATCCACAGCACCTACACAGTGTCTGGCTACTGAAGGGCACTTGGTAAGTCTTTGTCAAATGTATGGATAAATACATAGGCTTGGGCCACAACCAGTGGAAGATCCAAACGCAGTTTTTACCATGGCACTATGACAGGATGGAGAATAAAATCTTCAGAGGTGACTTTTGAAAATCATTCTCAGTTGGATGCATAACCTTTAGAGAGTTTAGATGAAGAAAATAAATGTCATTAGTTTATTTTCAGACCTTTATCTGTATGGTGTCTGCAGACTGGAATGAATTCCAGATCAGTTGTGACACTTGTATTTTCTTAGAGGAATTCTTGGTCCACCATTTTGCTCCTAAAATCTGTGTGTCAAATATGAGCCCTCCTACTAGCCCCTGCATGGGATATGGAACACAGTTCTAAATCCAGCTTTTCCCAAAGTTTGTATAACTTCAGCATCCAATGACCCTCCAATCCTCAATTTTCTTATAATACAGAGGAAGAGGGGTTTAGAAATATTTTTTCCTTGGGTTACTTTTGACTCTTAACTTTTTCCAATTGTAAGAGATGAATTTATTCCCTCTTAACCACAAGTAGGGGGCACTGAGCATGGTGTTTCCAAACATTATTACATTTGTGTACTTCCTCTAATTTTTTTTTGTCATGTATACTTTCTACCTATACAGTCGCTGATAGACATAATTTTTTTAAAGATTTATTTATTTATTTGGGAGACAGAGAGAGTAAGCAAGCCAGGGAGGGACAGAGGGAGAGGGAGAGAAAATCTCCAACAGACTCTCTGGTCAGTGTGAAGCCTGATGTGCTGTGGTTGGATCTTACCACTTGAGATCATGACCTCAGAGCTGAAACCAAGAATTTGATGCTCAACTGACTGAGCTACGTGAGTAGATATTGTTTTTAAATTGATTCACTTTTGTTTTGGTTACAATATCACTGCTATATATATAAACATAGAATCAATGGTCATAATTAGAATTTAAATTAAAAATATATTTAAAAAATTAAGTATAATGATTATTTGTATCCCTGCAATAATAATTTTATCCTTAACTGCTGGTACTATAAAAAATGATCAAAATCCCAAGTTGAAACATGGATAAAAATCCTAGCTCTTTCAAATCCAACTTGGGGGAATTGGAACACACTTTTTGAGCCTTAGTTTTTTCAGCAACAAAGTAAAGATATACATAGATAGATGGCATCAGAAGAAGGACTAACTGGCAAAAGGAGAGAATTCAGAGTTAATTACACCTCTATGGTGTGCTTTGAGTCCTTTTTCTTGCTGGACCTAATAGAGAGAAAGAGAGAGGGCACCTGGGTGGCTCAGTTGTTAAGTCTCTGCCTTTGGCTCAGGTCATGATCCCAGGGTCCTGGGATCGAGTCCATGGGTATCAGGCTCCCTGCTCTGCAGGAGCTTCTCCCTCTCCCACTCCCTGTGCTTGTGTTCCCTCTCTCAGGCACATACTCTCTCTCTGTGAAATAAATAAATAATATCTTAAAAAAAAAAGAGAGGGAGGGAGGGAGGAAGGGAGGGAACGAAAGAGTAAGAGAGAAAGGAAGGAAGGGAAGTAGGGAGGGAATAAAGAAGGGAGGGAGGAAGGAATCCTGTCTCTAATCATGCCTACTGGAAGACAGGGTAAAACAAACCACTAAGAGTCATCACAAACTCTTATTGTGCAAAAGCAACAATTGTGACCTTAAAAAGTTGCATTGTCATTGCAGCTATTTATAAGAGCAGCTTATTAAAGTTGTTAATATTTGTTGTGGCTACAACTGTTATATTTAGCAATAAGAAGGCTATTTACAGAAATAGATGCTTAACAGAGTAGCCATGGGAGTCTTTTCACTACTGTGATTCAGTTTTGACTTATTTTTCTCTGCCTTATGTTTATGGTCCAAACAAGCCTGGCTCCTAAGGCTTTCTTTTCCTCTGCTACCTAGTAATTCACCTAGCGTCCTTAGCTCCAAGATGTGTTATGAGAGCATTGAGCTAACTTGAGGCTGTCCAGTGGTTCAAAGCTAACTTTGTATAGTCAGCTATCAGCTGGATTTTTCAACACACATTGCTTAATTTCCTTCCCATTGAATGTTTGCATTTTACTCAGCTTTACTTTCCATTGAGCACATATAATGGTCTTTGCCAGTGGTGTAGTTCGTGAAGATACAATTTTCTATCTTGTCTAACTTCAGGTGTGGAAAAGTCAACAGACTTCTCCTGGATCCACAAGGCATAGATAATTTTCTCATGAGAGCTGTTTTCCCCTATGTTTGTAAATAAATACCTCCTCAAAGACACAGTCAACCAAGAATTCCTTTCTGCACTTATTCATTATTTTCTTACTCTTCACAGTAAGCTGGAGTCTGACTTTCAAACTAATTACCAAAATCTTGGCCCCATTATTATTTTCTGTCTGGTGAGTTACATTCATCAGAGTCAACTGAATTTGAAAACCCTTCTAAATGACCTCTGGAAGAAAACCGCTCCTGGCAATTAAAAAAGAATAATTTGTAATCATCATATATTGACTAAGATCAGTCATAATATTTATAAATAACCATAGAAACACATGACTAACAGGATCTACACAGTTGCTTCCAAACCTCCTTCCAGCACCAGGGGAGTCACATAACAGTTACAATCTGAGATGCCAGGTGATGGCAAATATTACTTACATGAAGATAGAGAAACAACCTGCTGGGGTGGTTCCTTAATGGGGTTACTTTGCAAGTAGCCTCACCATATTCATGTAGAGTCCTGATGACGGATGGTTGATGAGACCTCAGTCCAGCCACATGCCCACTTAGTTGAGAAAACAGATTTCAAAAACAGCAGAAATATGTGAAATAGGATTTACAGTCCATCCTAAATCACAGTAGAGGAAACCTTCATATCTGGAATGGAAGCCATTCATTCAGGATCAAAATAAATGAAGTCTTTTCTCCGATAACAAAAACCAAGGTGCCTTGTGAATGTCATGGCACCAGATGGCTATAGAGCCAAGTGTTGAGGGACTGCTGTTACTTGAGAAAGTTATTTCTGCCTAGTTAGCTTTGTCCTATGAAATCACATGGGTATATACATTGTCCCATGTCACTTACCCAAGGATGACTTCAGGAAGCTGGAAATAAGGATTGTCTCACACCGGAACGTAATGAATCCAAGTTGGCTTTTCACGATCAGAAGCATTAAACCTTGTGTCAGCTCCAATGTCCTGACAGTGTATCACTTGTCCCAGACTCCCATCTGTTCACCCCATTTCCATCAGACATCATATCTCCTGGGTTCTAATACAGTGTTGGAGATATGGCAGTAAATACACAGAATGGTCCTTACTTGAATATGAAAGTGGTTCCTGTAAGTTACTTATCTCAGGTAATTGGCTTTAATGATAATACTATAAACAGTAGTTAGTAAAGTGTTAAGGATTTATTTGACTTCAGTCTAAATGTTAGTTTGGAAATATCTACTTATGAATAAAGTGGCTAAATTAGAATTCTTTGGTATTTTCTTATTTTAATCTTTCATGACTATAATTCTGTTGGAAGTTTATAAAATCACGAAGTCTTAGACAAATCCCCTGTATTTCAGGCCATACTCAATTAAAATTGAAATACTATATATGTTCCTCAAGGGTAGGGATTCTGAATTAGAATTTTTTGGCTTTTAATATTATACTAGGAAGTCCCTGAACAAATATTAAATGAAATGAAACAAAACAGACCCTTTCTCTTGCTTTTAGGATGATAATCTGGGTGCTCTGTTTCTTCATTTGCCACATTTAAGGACTATAAGTTGGAGATGAAATTGGTATTGCTCTGTGTTTTAGGATCCTTCAAAGTCAGGGATGATAGATCAAGGTCCCTTTGTTTGTGCGTGTGTATGTGTGTGTTATTCATGTTCATTTTCTGAAATGTTGAGAGTACATTGAAGACATGATTTTCTCTTACCTATAATCACTTCACTGTGTGCTTCCTAAAACCAAGGACATTCTGTGATATAAACACAGTACAATTACCAATATCTGGGAGATCAGCATGTATACAAATAATATTACCTCTTCAGGTCTTGCCATTTGCCCCCTCCGTATTGTTTTTCTGGCCGATGATCCAATTAAAATCCTACACTGTCATGCTCAATGAAAATAGTTCAGCTGAAATTATTTCTGTCCTGCCTGGTCTTGCATGACCCCAACATCCCTGGAGAGTACAAGACAGTCACTGTGTAATGTACCCTCGATTCAGGCATGGTATTTCTTAATAGTCAGATTCTGGTTGTGCATTCCTTGTGGAAATCCACAGAAGCAAGCCTGGGTCTCTCAGTGCATCACACCAGGAGAATGGGTTTTGGCACTAGAAACCAGACGTGTCAGGCAGTGTGACTTGGGGAAAATCATAGAACTTCTCTGAATTTCAGTTCCTTCTCTTATAAAATGGGAATATTAGTATGAACTCCACATTGTTGCAAGGAAATGATATAATATGGTAAAGACATAGTGCATTGTCTGGCATGTATGAATTGGTTAACAACTGTTAGTAGTTACTACCTTAACCTCAGAAGTAGGCCTTCAGAAATTACAGTAATTGATATCCAGGTTCCCTCGTATCTCACCAAGAAAACAATAGCATCCTTGTGATTTGTTGTTAGTTTTGGCAAAGCATTTAGGAGGAAGAAGAGGTGGCTGCAGTTACTGTTTCATGTAAAGTTTAGGATTAACTGAATCATTCAATTCAGCAGACTAACCCTGTCCATGATAACTCATGGAAACTCAGGCTTTAAGTCATAATCCAGCAATGCAGTTAATGTAAAATTCATTTCCCACTCAGTGTCAGTGAGCCAAATTTGGATGAAAGGAGAGTGGGAAGATGGTGGGGGTTTGGCTTTTGAGGAACCAGCTAAAAGACAAGAGATACACATCCAACCACATTTATTTCATTTCACCTAGTGGAACTTTATTTTTTAAAGTTACGAATTGTCTTCCGAACTAGGAGGAAGTCATCTTGGTCTGAACATTCTTGTTTTTTGTTGTTGTTGTTTCAGACAGATTATTTTTTTTAGAGCAGCTTTAGATTCACAACAAAATTAAGCAGAATGTATGGAGACTTCCCATATACCCGTTGCCCTCATATTATGTGTACAGCTTCTCTATCAGAATCCTCTGTGGGAGTCATGTTCTTTAAAATCAATCAATCTGCATAGATACATCATTACCATCACCCAAAGTTCATAGTTTCCATTAGGGTTCACTCTTGAGTTCCATATTCTATGGGTTTTGACAAATGTGTCTACCATTATAGAATCATACAGGGTAGTTTCACTGCCCTAAAAGTCCTTTGTGCTCTGTTTAGTCATCTCTCCTCCTCCTGACCCTTGGCAACCACTAATCCTTTTACTATCTCCGTAGTTTTGACTTTTTCGGAATCATACATTATGTAGCTTTTTCAGATTGCCTTATTGCACATAGTAATATTTAGGGTTCCTCCATATCTTTTCATGGTTTAATAATTCAGGTTTTTTTTTTAAGCACTGCATAATATTCCATTATCTGGGGGTACTACAGTTTATCAATTCACCTACAGGACATCTTGGTTGCGTTCGTATTTTTGAAATTATGAATAAAGCTGCTTTAAACACCCACGTCCAGGCTTTTCTGTGGGTGTATGCTTTCAGATCTTTTGGGCAAATACAAAGGAATGTGATTGCTGAACTGCATATTAAGAGTATGTTTTGTGATGGGTATTAAGGAGGACATTTGATGTAATGAGCACAGACTGTTGTAACTGATGAATCACTAAATTTTACCCCTGAAACTAATAATACACTACATATTAACTAAAAAAAAGAGTACATTTAGATCTATAAGAAATTGCTAAATTATCTTATGAAGTGGTTATACCATTTTGTATTACCACCAACAAAGAAAGAAGCTCTTATCACTCCATATCTTCCTTGGCATTTGATTTTGCTAGCACTTTGGATTTTGGCTATTTTAGTAGGGTTATTTTTTCCCCCATTTAAAAAATAATGTTAGGATTTTTTTTATTATTATTGAGTTTTAACAGTTCTTTTTACATTTTAGATAACAGTCCTTTATCAGATGTGTCTTTTGCAAATATCTTTCCCCAGTCTGTGGCTTGTTTTCTCTTGACAGTGTTGTTTGCAAAAACCAAGTTCATCAGTTCTTTCATGAATTATGCCTCTGGTGTTGTATCTAAAAAGTTATCATCATACTCAAAGACATCTAAAATTGCTCCTATCTGACCTTTGGGGAGCTTTATAGTTTTGCATTTTACATTAAAGTCTGTGATCCATTTTGAGGTGTGTATGTGTGTGTGAGAGAGAGAGGGTTAAGTATGTGTGTCCAGTTGTTCCATCTCTATTTGTTAAAAATGCTATGATTTTTCCATTCTATTGCCTTTACTCTTTTGTCAAAGATTTAGTTGACTTTGTTTATGTAGATTTATTTCTGGGCTCTATGCTCTGTTCCTTTGATCTGTCTATTCTTTTGCCAATACCACTCTGTCTTGGTTATTGTAGTTTTATAGTAATTCTTGAAGTTGACAGTTTCAGTCCTCTGATTCTGTTTTTCTCCTCAGTTTTACATTGGCTACTCTGGGTCTTTTGCCTCTCCGTATAAGTTTTAAATTTAGTCTGTTGATACCCACAGAATAAGTTGGTGGGATTTTGATGGATTGCATTGAATCTATATAGGTCAAGTTGGGAAGAACTGACATCATGACCAATTCTATGTTCTTATCCATGAACATGGGATCCCTTCTTTTTTATGTAGTTACTCTTTTATTTCTTTTATCAGAGTTTTGAAGTTTTTCTTATATAGATATCATATATAATTTTTTATAAAGATTTTATTTAATTATTTGCCAGAGAGAGTGTAAGAGTACAAGCAGGGGGAGCGTCAGAGGCAGAGGGAGAAGCAGGCTGCCCACTGAGCAAGGAGCCCAATGTGAGACTTGATCCTGGGACCCTAGGGCCATAACCTGAGTGAAGACAGATGCTTAGTTGATTGAGCTGCCTGGCCATCCTTATAATATTTTACTTATACTGAAATATTTCATTTTTGTGGGTGAAAATATAAATGGTATTATATTTTTAATTTCAAATTCCACTTGTTTATTGTTAGTACATAAGAAAGTGGTTCTTTTACATATTAATGTTGTATCCTGCAACCTTGGTATAATTACTTCTAGGAATGTGTGTGTATGTGTGTGTGTGTGTGTGTGTGTGTGTGTAATGTGTTTCAGATGTTTTACATAGACAATCATACCATCTATGAACAAAATCAGTTTTTTTAAAAAGATTTTATTTATTTATTTGACAGAGATCACAAGTAGACAGAGAAGCAGGCAGAGAGAGAGGAGGAAGCAGGCTCCCTGCTGAGCAGAGAGCCCGGAGTGGGGCTCCATCCCAGGACCCTGAGATCATGACCTGAGCCGAAGACAGAGGCTTTAACCCACTGAGCCACCCAGGCACCCCTGAACAAAATCAGTTTTATATCTTTCTTCCTAGTTAGTGTATCTTTTATTTCCTTTTGTTATTGCATTAGCTAGAGTTTCCAGTATGATGTTTAAAAGGAGTGATCCCTGACTACTTACTAATCTTAGGAAAGCTTCCAGTTTCTTACTTTTTTTTTTTTTTTAAATATAATGCAGATTATAGGTATTTTTTGTATTTGTCTTTTATCAAGTTGTGGAAGTTCCCCTCTCTTCCGAGTTTGCTGTTTGTTTGTTTATCATGAATGGGTGCTGGATTTTGTCAAATGCTTTTTCTGCATTTGTTAATATGATTATGTGATTTTTCTACTTTAGCCAGTTGTTTCAACTTATATTTTCTTTCCTGTGATCTATTTTAAAAAGGCTTGCAATCAGTAAAGAACTTTCCATATTAAGAAATAATCTTTAAAAATATCTTTCTCATAATGCAAAAAAATTAAAAAAATCTTTCTGATATCACCCAATTTCTTTGTTCTCCTTTTCAGGAACATTTCTTGAAATCATTATGATTTCATCTTTGCCTCTGATTCTGTCCCTCCTGGTCCCTTGAAACTACTCTTTTCTAGGTGGCTAATGGCTTCTATCCTGTCAAATCCCATGGCTATTTCTTTGATCTTCTTCATCTCTTAGCAGCACTGGATCCATGGTCCACTCTCCTTTTTCTGATTCATTCTTAGTGTTTATTAGTAAGTTCCAAGACTTCAAGCTTAATGAAAGCCAAGTTTTGAACTATCTTTATTTCTACAATGTAGAATGATGGTTGGTATACAGATGTTCAATATGTATTTATTGAATTAATGAATTTTCTAAAGTACTATTGCAGACATCATTATATAATCTGATTACTCAACTTTGGTTCACATAATAAATCATTGTCATGAGTTTGATCAAAAAGACAGAGAATACTGGTAGCTTACTCAGGAGATGAAAGGAAAACTAACATTCTCTAGGTGTCTGGTACTCAAGGTCCTTTATGTGAATCTGGTCACTTAATTATTACCCATAAAAGACTTATGGTTAAAGATGAAGAAAACTGTTCAGATATGTTTAGAAATTTTCACAAGATCACATAGTAAATTGCAGAAAATGTATATAAATATATGTTTGAAGACTTTTCTGCCTACATACTTTCTAATAAAATGAACAAGGACTTAGATCTATTGTTAACCTCTTGAGGGCCATTCTTTTAAGATAAAAGTCACTAAACTTTCACTATTAAGGGATGGTCTCTTGATTTTGAAACTCCAAGCCTCCAGAACTGTGAGAGATAAATTTCTCTTGTGTTTAAGCCACCCAGTCTATAGTGGCTTTCGTAAGTCTGAACTGACACCATATTAGTGGTATTAAGTCTTCCAATCTATATATGCAGGATGTTTTTCTGTATTTATTTATTTATTTTAAAAATTTTTTAAAAATTTTTTAAAAAGATTTTATTTATTTATTTGACACACACACAGAGAGAGAGATCACAAGCCGGCAGGGAGATAGGCAGAGAGAGAGGGGGAAGCAGGCTCCCTGCCAAGCAGAGAGCCCGATGCAGGGCTCCATCCCACGACCCTGAGATCATGACCTGAGCTGAAGGCAGAGGCTTAACCCACTGAGCCACCCAGGCGCCCCTCTTTCTGTATTTATTGTCACTGGTTTTTGATAGTTAGGAAATTAAGTGTAGGTAAATGGTAAGCAGAATTGAGTTTGCTCACAATTCTTTATGCGGTTTTATGATTTTGGATATATGTATAGGCTTTCTCAGCCTCAATTCTGCAGTCACTAAAAAATGCTGTAAGGCTTACTCTTTGTTTACACCTGTGAATCTGGAGGCTGGAGACTAGCGTTTTAACAGATTTCAGCTCTAAATTGTTTATATTATTGATGGGGGGCAAAGGGAGGAGGAAAAACTTTCTCTATTCTTCCTTTACACAACTCTGTATTTTTCTATAAGTACAACTGGAGTTTTGATTGTGATTATGTATTGAGAAAGCAGTAATTAATTCTTTACACTTTTGTGTTTTCAGGAGATATTAAATGTGGGAGACATACAGGGAGCCAAAATCTGTAGTTATAAGCAGCTGAAGTATTTTAATTATGCCTGTTCCTGCTACTCAAACCACAATTAATAGAAAAGTCTTACTGAAAACTTCTATGCCCTAAGTGCCATGCTAAGAGTTTTAAATACATCAGCCTATTATATTCTCACAGAAACCATATTTAACATGTATTATTATTATTATATTCATTTTAAATATAAGAAATTTGAGGCATTAAGAGATTGACTTTTCCAAATTTAGGCAGCATTAACATCCTGAGCTAAGATTCAAGCCAAACTTTATATATAATGTTCTAACCTGTATATTTTCCATGTGGCATACAGGATCACATTGGTTGGGTTGAGACATGCCTGCCAGTTGTTACACAGCATCTTCAGAGGGCTATTAAAAAGAGCAACACCCTTTTGCCATTTTACTGTTGTCGTTTCGCCCATTTGAAATTGTCTCCTTCTGCTTTAAACTTCATGCCAATTCAATTATTAATACTTTTTTTTTTTTTTAATTTTTGCTTGTTTTTCCTTCTGGGGAGTTCTAGTCCCTCTGAGCCACAATTATAACCCTGTACTCTGACTTTCTGTGGACGTGAGAATTTGAAAGGATCTGTGAGATGATCTCTCTGAACTTCCTTGTCTTTCACAATAGGAAACTGAAGCCCAGTGGTGTTAAGTCATAGAACTAAAGGTTGGTTGGTTTTCAGGGCTAGATTTCCAACATAGGCCTTCTATTGTATGTTATATCTTCCTTAAATAAGACAACCTACTATATGATCATATATTGTCTTCTCTTATTTTATGAATGTGAGTCCTTCTTTTTTCTAAGCAGCCTGTGATGGCTACCATGTCAACAAGTTCCTAATATCTGCCATAGCACCTCATTATTAGAAATAAGCTTTCATCATATGCTTGTAGAATTCAATCTTTGTCTAAAAACAGAGTATCATAATTCCAAAGACAATGGGTTTTAGTACAAGAGAATTTGTTACATGTGACTCTGGATTTTCGCAACCAAGCCTAGAAGGTACTAGCTGAGCATTGTACTAGGCAATGAGCTCTGTTCGTGACTCATATGCCTAGTGTACAGAGAATTATTCACAAGTGAATTCCAAATCTTGGGCAATGAATATACCTTATTTTTGCCATAGCTTAGGACATTATTGAGATCTAAAAGGTCTTTCATGATATGTATATATACATATGATTAGAAGTTAAATAGTAAATTTGACTATTTGATTAATGGACAAACATTTAAAAAGTGAGAGGTTTTTATTTGTTTTCAGATCTTATGTGGTAGCTTCTATTATTTATTCACAGTTACTCATTCTCTTTTGTTTTTGTGTGTTTCTGTGTGGTTGGAGAACACTGGCCTATCATATTGATTCGGGGCATGGCTGTATAACTTGAGCTATCCAATGAAACTTTCGCAAGTATAAGAGCTCCCATAGAGACTGTAAGAAAGATTCATGTTATGTTTCCCAGGTAGGGGTATAGAGGCTTTAAACTTGACCTGCATTTAGAGCAGGGGTACTGCAGCTAATCCACGAATCTGTTAGCAAGCAGTAGATGTTTATTATTGCAAACTGCTGAAATTTTGCAATAGTTTATAACTGCAGCAAATATTTAATAATATAGCTATACTTTGGAAACTAACTTTCAGAAATTCTTGATTCATGATAAAGTTTGTTATTAAGATTATCCTTTGCACAAGAATACTTTTTTTTTTAGTTTTCTTTGCACCAATGAACAATCTTAGATTGAATAGAAACAGAGTCGTTCTACCTTCTGACAACTTTAGGAAGGTCCTACATGTCAGGACATATTAAGAAAAACAAAGACTAGAAATGTAATAACACGTATAGTTGTTGATTCAGAATAAATTTTCTAAAATAATAAAAATAAAATAAGAACATATAGATTAAGAAGTGAAGCAAATTGGGTCACAAGAAACTCAGCCACAGCATTCAGGTCGTAGGAAAAACTATTTGGAGAATATGGGGACTCATATAACTTTCAGAAGAGCAAAGAGACATGATTGTCTTGAATCAGAATACTTCTGCTCAGACTTTTGCCTCTGCTTTCCTCGCTGCATCTTAACTTCCTTTTCTCTTACTGTGAACCACCTACATGGCAGATAAGTCCTTAGGTAGTCTCTCAGAGATTATAAAGCACTATAACCAGGGAGAGACTTCCTTGTCTCTTGGTTTCCAGATAGAAAACTCCCAGTTAAGGACTCTTGATTGGACCACCTGATGCCACATGTTCAACTCCAGGCTAATCGACTGCCTTTAGGTGCTGTGTTAGGATTGGAAGTTTTCTAGCAGACCTCCATGACTGAAAAATGAGAAAATATTCCCTAGAGGTGTTATTCCCAGTTGCAAGGAAGCTTCCTGGGTAGGAAAAAAAATAGATAACAAATTTAGAGGATTTGAAAGAATAATCAGATAACCTGAAGCCTGGTAAAGATTTATTGTAGCAGTGCATATTCAGTAGTCCTTGATTTGGTTTTAAGTCAGTGTTTCTCAAAATATGGCCCATGGATCATCTGCATCAGAAATCACTGGAAAAGTGTGTTACAAAGCATCAACGACTTACATACCTACATTGCATACCTACAAATTCAGAATGTCTGTGACAGGGGCCAGGAATCTAGATATTAAATCTGCATATTAAATCTGCATCTAATTATCCATCTGATAATTATAAAGCCCGGCTGAATTTGGAAACCACCATTTTAAATTTTCCCATGCAAAAGTGTTTGTGAGATTAAAAGGGAACAAGTTAAACAATCTGGCAATAAAACCAGAACAAAATGGTTCCGTAGTTCTTCATAGATAGGGCACGCAGTTTTGCTTCCATATTTTCTGTTACCTCAGTTGTTTTATTTTGTTTACTAAAGTGGTGTAATTACATATTTTTCTTTTTAAATCTTCCTTTTCTGATGACTCAGTTTATTTATTAGCCAAGACTTTAATTTCACTTCAGCAGTCTTCCTGTATTTTCTCACCTCTTTTCCCACTGAGGTATTTTCAGTTCAGTCTCCAATTACTTCCCATATTCCACTGTATTATTAGAATACAATCCACAAAACTGTACCTGAAGCCCAAGGGCCCAGATGTATCTCAGAATTTTTTTGTGTTTTCCAAATATGAGCTATATGTCATATACTAGTGGAGTTGGGGTCAGTACTCCATATTCAAACATTAATATTTCTGCAGTGAAACTAAGTGGGTATAGATCACAAAAAAAGTTTCCTGGGTCAGTTTTGGTCCCTTTTGAACTGAATGAGTTGCCAATGAATGGGATTTTGGAATTGCAGATAAGAAACTGTTTCATATATAGCCTTATTTCTTGCCTCCAATTTCTCTTTCTCTGTGTGTGTGTGTGTTTTAAGATTTTATTTATTTGACAGATAGAGATCACAAGTAGGCAGAGAGGCAGGCAGAGAGAGAAGAGGAAGCAGAGTCCCTGCTGAGCAGAGAGCCTAACGTGGGGCTTGATCCCAGAACCCTGGGATCACAACCTGAGCCGAATGCAGAGGCTCTAACCCACTGGGCCACCCAGGCGCCCGCCTTTTCTGTTTTAAAGTTATTACATACCTGTCTTCCGTTCACAAAAACTCCATGCTGGACACTCCAGGAGATGCAAAGAGGAGAAAAACAAAATGCCTCCCTTCAAGGATGTTCATTTCTTTCTTTCTTTCTTTCTTTCTTTCTTTCTTTCTTTCTTTCTTTCTTAGGAAAAAATAGATATGAAGTGAAATACCTGAAGGGACAAAATGAAAGAAGGGTACAGAGGGATGAG
This sequence comes from Mustela nivalis, assembly GCF_964662115.1. Classification (NCBI taxonomy): domain Eukaryota; kingdom Metazoa; phylum Chordata; class Mammalia; order Carnivora; family Mustelidae; genus Mustela; species Mustela nivalis. Next base: position 111,891,276 of record NC_139027.1, read on the forward strand.
CTCCTCATATTATAGGCTGAGTAAAAGTCTACCAAGTGTCAGGGTTTGATTTGGAGAGTTTTTGTGGTGTAGAGGGAGTGCTGACAAATTTCTCCTCAGGATCTTAACTGTTTGAATGTCCCATACAGATTTGAGGGGTTGCCTGTTGACACGGTATCTTTAAAAACCCTATACTACCTAGATGTACTACGGGAGGTTTTGTCACAAATTCTCAACCCTCCCTTGTATCACCGACCTTTCTGTCTTCTTGTCATTTCTTATCATACAATAAACAACAATAAAAACCCCAAGTCATACACAAGTTTGAGTTTATCGCTCACATGTCTGGAGTCATCTTAGGGTTGAGTGGACCTCCTCAGCTGTGCTGGGCTTACATGTCCAGAGCTGCCTGGTGGTCAGCTGATCTAAACTGTTTTGGATGGGCAGCTGTGGCAGCTGGAGCTACATGTCTCTGCTTCATGTACCTTCTTCCTCTAATGTGTTGTCTCAAGGCATTTTTCTCTTAGCAGTGCCAGAGGCATAATAAAGCCAGCCACCATGCACAAGCCCATTTCAAGCTTCTGTTTGTGTCATACCTGCTAACATCCCATTGGCCTAGGCAAGTTACATGGCTGAGCCAAAGCCAAGGGGCTGAGCAGATCACCATCTCCCCAGGTGGAGGATCCAGCAAGGTTACAAGGCAGAGGATACAGACACAAGAAGGAGGCATGAAGAACTGAGAAAATCTTTGCTATCTTCAACACTTCTCTTTCACAAACTTTGTTTTAACCTTCATGAAACAGTATGATATCACTACAATTCCAACCCCCCTTTTTTTTTCTTTTTTATGATTCACTCCATTCAATCTTTGTCCTGGTAATCTCAATTCACTTTCTATTCCTGTATACACGCTGTGACTGTCCCTCTTCCTCTTCCTATAAAGTCAACCTGGAATGTATGTGCGGCTTTCCCTCTGTATGACAGATATTTATAGGTGGTACCTCAGGCTAAACAGCAGGTGGAGGGCAGGGTCATCGTCTGTTTCATCTTAATATAAACAACTATGCTTTGGACAAATAGAATCTTGAGAATAGCATAGCTAGTTTTATGAATAAAAGGCACTGCCAAGAGGTTCATCATTAAGAAGAAAGGTATTAAAAATGTGAGCTGGATGGGATAAATTTTCCTTGTCTTATGAGTTTAAAAAAAAAAAGGAAAATCAAATCATCAAAATAGAGCAAATTTGAATCTTTAGTTAGGGCTTTGATCATAACTGATGCAGGGACTGGTATAAGAGAGAAAATATCATGCATTCTGAGGGCACTCCTTTGAATCCTCATATTTTCACCTTATTCTTTGTAAAATTTAGACAGGTTAGAGACGGAGAATTTAATTTTCCTTATTGTTTCACAATGTATTAGAAGAATTAAATGAATTGTATAAATTATGTAAGGCAACTGGTACATCACAAGCATCCAGAAATGTCAGTTTACAATTCCTTTTTTAAGTCTTTCAAAATAAAAGAAACAAAATAATATAAAACAACTTATAATTTAATCTCCTTGAGAAATTTCATGTAGCTGGTATTATCCATTTTTTAGTTAGTTTCTTATTCTATCGTTCCTCGGATAACAGATCACTTGTGAGTTTTGTGAGGCACACACAGAGAGAAAGAGAAATAAGGTACCTTGACCTCTGACCGCCAGTGATTTGTGAAAATGCTTATCAGCTCATGCGACATCCTCTGTCTGATGTGTCTGCCTCACAGCCCAGATTGTTGGCAAAACATAATCAGCAAACCTTCTGCAAAGCCTTTCCTGACATCTGGAGATATGCTGATGTTTGATGTCCTGATCCAATTCATTGAAGGCCTTATGGCAAAAACCACGAGTCTGTACAATTGCCTGCATACAATTCAAATACATAGCATTCGCACTGAAATAATCTGTCAGGTTCAGGAGCAAGAAAGAAGAAAATTGATGGTGGCTCCAGAGTGACCTTAAACCTACCATGTACCTTGTTCTAACATTGCTCAGCTACCCAGAAGCTTGCTGCTAGTCTTCTAGAGACTCAAAACAACCGTTTAATGGCCCTATGAAAGTGATTTATATGCAGTAGAGGAATATCACAATACCAGTTCTGTGGTCAAAGAGAAGCAAATTGTTAACTTCAGTACTTTGGGTTTTGGTTTGTCAATTATGTAAAGATGCTCCCAACAGTGTACTTGCCCCTCGAATATTAAACACCTGGCAATCTGCCACATCCTGTGGAGCTGAGTTCTTTCTTTTGATTTGAAAAGCAGCATCATAGTTGGGTTTCCACTTAAGTGACTTTCAGCTGCTTTTGAATAGCCTGAAGTTGAATGAAAATATGTTTTACCAGGTGTTTTCCAAGTCAGGTTGGTCAGAGTCTGCCAGAACAGTTGGTAACCGGTTTGCTAATATGTGTAATCATGACTGGGCTCACCAATCTCTAAAAACAAATAATAAAGATAGAAAGACGTAGCAAATCTATAATAAACCACTTCTTTATATTTTTATGAGAGCATGTCAAACCTCTATCAAAGGCTGGAAAGAAGCAAAGGCATATTCATTTAATTAAACCATGCCAAATAGAAGACCAGGGAGCACATACTTACTCTGGGAGAAGTGTTTATACAAGAATAAAAATAACAGGGAGCACTTTCTCGCCTGGGCTCATGTGTGAGACAGCCTGATGAAGTGGAAGAAATTGATAGGAGACTTGATTCCTAGTTCTCTGGGATAGAGATTCAGATAGCATTGTATTAAGAGATGCTGTCATGATGAACACTTGTGGGAGTGGGGCAGGAGAAGCAGGATTGGACAGAGGGAGAATTCAGGCCCAGTGAAGCAGGACATGTAAGAGCAGGACCCCAGTGTGAGTAGTCTTCAGGTATAGGCCGCTCTGGAAGAAATCTTAGTATTGGGCAAGGCTGTGTCTTCAGCTGAGGCAGTCCCCCAGGAGGCCTGGCAGTGGAGGCCAACTTCTCACCGCATTCCAGCAAATGGAGGGACAAATCCTTCATTCCCGGCAGGGCATTTGGACATCACATCAGTGTACTACCTCACCATTTTATTTTTTCCTCATTTCCTAATCCATTGGTGTTACTTCTGCCACCTCCTCCTAGCTCAAAGCATTAAACAATGATCAAAAGTGCCAGATTCATATGTAAGTCTTTTTCTTTTATAAAATATAACGATTTAAGCCTGTTACTCTATATTAATTGAGTATTCTTATGTTCATGAAACTCAGCAAATAGGCAAAGGATTGGGAATGCTCTGGTGAGCAAAACAAAGCCCCTGCCCTCTTGGAGCTTACACACTCATTCGTGACTAATCCAGTTAGGTGCAGTTATTATTCTTGGTTTCCTAAGGGTTGCTACTTGGTCAGTAAAAGGCAATAGTTAGCCAATGATCAATCAAAGTATATTCTTAAATACCTTGCTTTTATATCTTCTATTCCTTGTCAAGGAATAGATCTGCTTGTGATCTCACAAGGGGATCTGTATATGAGAGCACACCTTCAGAATCCAAGAAATTTACAAGGCAGTCTTGGTTTTCACTTCCGATTAAGCAGTGCCTCAAGGTCAGCCAGAGGTGAATGATTGAGGTTTGTACTTTCCCATATTTTTTGTGGCATGCACATAGCACCTTAGACATGCAAGAGGACTTATAGATCCCTGGGAATATGTTGGAACTCTTCAAAGTTCCTTCTGGTCCTGCAGTTCTCCCGGACTTCCTTTTAAAATTTTTGTCTAGGATCTAGAATTCCCTAACTCAAATCACAGCTTTAGGTATCTGCAAAATAACTGAAAGATTGCCATTGTTTACACCAATCACCTAGGGATAGGGCTTTTTCATTTTTCTATTTTTATTTATGCTTTTTAATGAGCTGACCTCTGAATCAAATCAATAGCCATACAAACATGGAACTGAGAGATTTTCTAGGGAGCTATCAGTTTGGACAAAATATTGACTGTGCTGTAAGCGTGAGGCTTACAGAACTCCCAAAAGATGCCAGGCATCTTCAGGTGTGAGGTTGCTGGCTTTTCATGGCTACAGTGCCACTGCACTGGTAAGGGAGATCATGGCCGAAATAGTCAGAAGTTTAAATGCCATACAACCTACTGTCTGTCTTGGATATAACAGTCATTTCTTTTGGACAAGAAATTTTTAGTTTGTTCAATGGTTTTGGTTAATTTCAAGAGTTCTGCAATTACTGGTTTTAATTGTTTTGCCAGTATTTTTATTGTTTTTGTAAGAGAGCAGGTTCAAGGACATCTCTGCTTCACCATTCCATCAACCTATCTATCCTTGGGTTCTTAAGCTTCATGATGATGTACATTCATATGGCCCTTTTATTTAATTTTCCTTTATTGTCTCAGGCTTTTCCAATTAAGAAATGCATGTATTTTACCTTTGGTAAAATTTCTTTTTTTCTAAGATTTTATTTATTTATTTGACACAGAGAGGGAGAGTGTGATAGAGCACATGCAGGGGGAAAAGCAGAGGGAGAGGGAGAGCAGACTCCCCGCTGAGCAGGGAGCCTGATGTGGGGCTCAATCCTAGGACCCTGGGATCATGACCTGAGCTGAAGGCAGATGCTTAACCAACTGACCCACCCATGTCCCCCCCAACCTTTGGTAATATTTCTCATATGATTTTTAAAATAATTTCTTCCCTGGGGCACCTGGGTGGCTCAGTCACTTAAGCAGCCCACTCATGGTTTCAGCTTAGGTCATGATCCATAGGGTCTTAAGATCAAGCCCTGCATCGGACTTCATGCTCAGTGGGGAGTCTGCTAGAGATTCTCTCCCACTGTCCCTCCCTCCACTCACACTCACTCCTACTCTCTCTCAGATAGAATAAATCTTTAAAAAATTTTAAAAAATAAAAACATTTCTTCCCTTCCCTTTTCCCTTTTTTCTCTAAATGCCTATTTCCTATATTAATTTTCAGACCTCTTATTATTTCTCTTCTATTTTTCTCTCTGTCCTTTTTCTTATTTTCTCAGCTCTTTCCTTGATAGTATTTTCTCATCTGTTTTTGAATTTTTATTTTGATGCCTATAGTTTTAATTTCTTTTTTTAAAAAAATATTTATTTATTTATTTGACACAGATTGAGAGAGAGAGAGATCACAAGCAGGCAGAGAGGTAGGCAGAGAGAAAGGGGGAAGCAGGCTCCCCGCCAAGCAGAGAGCTTGATGCGGGGCTCCATCCCAGGACCCTGAGATCATGACCTGAGCTGAAGGCAGAGGCTTAACCCACTGAGCCACCCAGGCACCCCTATAGTTTTAATTTCTAAAAATTGTTTATTCTCTATTATTTAAAAAAAACTGCATGTTGTTCTTGTTTTGCAATTTTTAAAAAATTTTTCACTGTTAAAAACAATTAGCATTTCTCATGAACTTTTGCTTAATGTTTTCTTGAGTGTTCCCCACCCCCCCACCCCCCCACCCCCACTCATTTTATCTCTTTTTTATGTTGCTGGCACATTATAGTGTCTGGTGGTCCTTGGTTATCTATTTCACAAAAGTGAGGCCCTAAAACTTATTGGCCACTTTATGTGCTTTGGTTGGGCTTTTGGGTGAGATTTACATTAGGGTGATTATTTGGGTTGTGAACAGAACATTTAATCGAGGGACTCATGCCAGTATGCAAACAGAATTTTTTTCACTGGGGACACTAAGTTCTATCAGAGAATAAATATTTTATCATTTGAATGAGAGCTAGAATTCTGGTCTTTGGCATTCTTGTATAGACTTCGAGTGGATAACTTTCCTTTATTCTTTAACCCCACATCTTGCCTCTTTTGGGTACTTCAACCATAATATTTGGTGCCTCTGAAAGCCATGCCTTTCTAGGATTCTTGAGGGAAATTTTCCCTACCACTATCCTTCACCTGTCTCTTTTACAGTGACCTTGGGCTGCATTTTCCTGCATCTGCAAACTCAGTTACCATCTTCCATATGGTTTCTGCCTTCCAAAACTGTTGAAATATTTTGTCTGCTAATGGAGACTCTCGTCTCCAATCACTTTGTTCTTGACCTATAGCATTTTATACCTTACTTTTATGGGTGAGACTCTAAAGGAAGTTTCACGAAAAAGAAGAGGAAATAGATAATCTTTTAAAAATATTTGAAGAATAATAATACATAATCTTTAGATGGAAATCTTCTACATTTGACTTTATAACTAAATCTTTGGACTTTTTTTTTTTTTTAAAGATTTTATTTATTTGTTTGAGAGAGAATGTGTGAGGAAGCATGAGCAGGGAGGGGGAGCTGAGGGTGAGGGAGAAGCAGATTCCCCACTGAGCAGGGAGCCAGACTCCCAGGATCCTGAGATCATGACCTGAACTAAAGGCAGATGCTTAACCAACTGAAACACCCAGGCACCCCATTTGGACTTTTTTCCATATTAGACTTACCATCAACAGTTATTAAATTCCAGCATGTGAGCAGCTTTTGAACTTAGATATAAGGCATATTTCACAAAAAGTAGTTTATCATATTAATGCAATTTTGAAATTAAAATTGTCAATTAAGTTATAGCATATAAAATGCACAAGTCATAAACTCAATGTTTACATGTACAGGTATCCACTTTACTACGTAGGATAAGATACAGAATATTTCAGCATTGCAGAAGGCTTTTTCATGTCTCCATTTAGTTAAAACTCCCCTCAAAGACAACTACTCTTCTGAATTTTATTGCTATAAATGAGTTTTGTTTGTTCTTGAACTTCGTTTAAATGGAACCATACAATATGAACTCTATATATCTCATTTCTTTTTTTGCATCTGTGAAAGTCATCATATTGTTTTGTGGGACACAAACTTTTTTTTTAAATTGTTGTCCCATACTTCATTGTATAGATATCCCATTATTTATTTATTTATCATTCTGTTGTTAATGAACATTGGTGTTGTTTTCAGTCTTTTTTTCTATTATAAATAAAGCTGATAGGAACATCCACACACAATTCTTTAAAAAATTATTTTATGGAAGCATTGGTACATACATAGCCAGCCAACAAAAATCAAAACCCTAAAAAAGAAGACATGGATTTGGTACATTGATACATGTGACATGTAATACTAACCTAAGGGAGTTCATGTGATGTCTCTCCCCTGGTACAGGAGGCCAGAGATTTTGGGGGGTTTTCAAAAATTAGAAGAAAGCTGTATCCTAAGGAATGAGATAAACATGAATTAGAGAAATATTTTGAATTATTGCCTTTTTGCTAATCATGGTGCAATTACATAATTCTCTTTCTGTGATGACTTGCTGCTCACATTTTCAAGTGAATTGGGTGAAACAAACCAGATACTTCATGAAATTGATTATAATCTGTGGTATTTACAAGGGTTACAATTTCAACTAAGTACCACATAAGTGGTTTGTTTAAACATCTCAGTTATATTTTATGAGTTGGATTTCTTCTATAATTGGGAGGGAAATGAAGCCATTAAGACTTATTCTTTGGCACTGTCACCACTATTTCCATTAGTTTGTCAAATTAAAGATTATATAATGCTATTAAAAACAGCTGTTTGTATTAAACCAATTTCTCTAAAACGTAAACAAATGAGCTTTATTTCTTTTTCTTAAAACTGTCAGATCAACATATTCATGTAAGACATTGGTTCTCAAGGTGTGGTTCCGTATTAAAAGCATCAGTTTCAGCATCACTTGGAAACTTGTTGGAAATGCAAATTTCTGGACTTCACTCTATACCTACTGAATCAGAAATTCTGAGTCGAGGCCAAGTAATCTATATTTTAGCATGTGCTCCAGGTGATGCAGGTATGCTCTGAAGCTTGAGAACTATACTGATTTTTAATCATTGGAATCACCATGCAATTTCAGAGAGTACCAAAGCCTGAGTCCCACCTCCAGAATTCCTATTTAAATGGGCCGAGGTGGGATGGACTTTGAGATCTTTGAAATTCCTGAAGCAGTTCTAATGTGTGGCCAGAGTTGAGAACTATTTGCTTAACAGGATCAAAAGAAATAGCATCTTAGGCTTGCTAATTGTTGGTCACTGAAAGGAGTAAGATCTGGAAACTATCACTTGCATTTTGAGATAAGTCTTCGATAATGTTCCTGTCTTCATCTGTGTCCAATTAAGAAAATTAAGTACCTCCAGAAAACAAGCAGACTACTGAGTGTAAGAAATGGCTCTTTCATTCCAGTTCAGTAGAAAATCCTTTAGTTAAGAAAATGTAAGTAGCCCATTCAGTGGTATACATGAAAAGGATACTGTAAAATAAACTTCTTGGTTAAAGAGAGAACTTTAGTCCTAAAGGGTAATCAGTGCTGGATCCTTCCTAGGTATAGAGAATCTGGAAAGAGTGCCACTATGGTTTGTATTTTTACATCTACTTCTTTAAAGTGAAACAATGCTACACGCCCCTGTTATCCTCAAATTTCTCACTTAAACCAAGACTCAACCAATAATAACTCTTGTTTTCTTTGTCTTAGAATGTGTTACTTTTCCAGGGCTATAAGAGAGATATATATATCTTTAAAGATTTTATTTATTTATTTGACAGAGAGAGATCACAAGTAGGCAGAGAGGCACGCGGGGCAGGGGGGAGCAGACTCCCCACTCAGCAGAGAGCCTGATGCGGGGCTCAATCCTAGGGCCCTGAAGTCATGACCTGAGCTGAAGGCAGAGGCATTAACCCACTGAGCCACCCAGGTGCCCCTAGAAGAGATGTTTTTTGTGGGGTATGGGGGTGGTGGAGAGCTATAGATACTTTGGAAATCAAGATGGGAGGAAGAGCCATTCTCTAATGGCTTGATTAGAGTCACAAAATGTTATGTTTACCTATTGGTGAAACCTCCAACTATAAGCTCTCTGAATGTAGGGGGAAATTTGGTACAACTGCTTAACTAATTCTTACCCTGATAACATCTCTGTTATTCAAGTGAAGAGGAGGGACTGAAGTCAAGAAGGGGTTGTAAACCGGTTTGATGGAAGACATGTTTCTATAACTTTATATGAACTTTTTTGAGAGCTGTGTACATAATAAAGGGCTATCCTTATCATTCCTGTGAAGACACAAGCAATACATTCTACTAAGATTTCCTAAGCTAGAGCAATCTGACATCTCTGTCAATACAATTTCCTAAGACTCTGAAGGTCAAACTAGTTCACATTTCTCTTCCTCAAAACCTCCACCCCCAGCAGTTGTGAGTAACTCTAATAAGGCTTTGATAAGGCTCTGAGTGATGTGGACTGATCAGGGAAAAGGAATGCTGTTGCTTTGCTCTTCGTAAGGTATCTACAATATCTACAATATTCTTTGAATATTGGGGAACTAGTCTGGATCTTTTTCAGAATGACCCAATCAATGGCAAATGACTCAGTGATTTCTCTCTTCTAATTGGGTATTTGTTAATGTTAATGTGAATATCTAAGGAGACAAGAGAGCTATCTTCATCAGTTCTTCTTATTGGGATTCAGCCATGGGTTGCCTTAATAAGGGTTTCTCTTTAGTCAGAGATCTGTATGGGCATTTGATGAACATTTATAGGTTAAATAAACATGAAAATGATGGTGATAAGATTATTTAAATAATCAAGTATTGGCTGTCTAAGAGCACCAAATTTCAAAGGTATAAATCCTTCTTCTTGAGTTGTTTAGTAGAGATGGTATAGAAATCTAGAAGTTATGTAGTTGTACTAGGATCCCTTCAAATGTAGGATGACCATGAGCCAGTAACATATTACCATATATTTAACTAAATACAATTGAATTCATGTAGAAGTCCTCCTGGACTCCCAAGAATTGGGAATGTAATGAAAATTCCCTGTCCAAGCTTTCCAACTATTCTAACTTTTGGGTTTTACAAGAGTCTCTCACAGTAAAGATGTTCTGACTCAGTATAGAAGTTGATATGGTTCAAAGCAAGCCAGACATGTTTTCCATCAGCATCTAGAAAATGTTATTCCAAAGTGACCTCAGATTGTAAATATTTGTAGGATTTCCTGGAAATGAGCAAATTTGGAAGAAGACATTCTAGGTGGCACAGCAGAGCTGCTAAATTTGTTGGCTGCATTTGTGAGATACTGTGAGCTGAGAAGGAGGCCTGGCTTTCTCTCCCATGAGTTCCAGCAGGAGGGTGGTTGACCCAGGCCTTATTTTTTAAATTCTGATTGGGTAGTATATCCACTGGATAGTTTCATTACCAGGTGAAAATATCTGAGAGGGAAAACCCAACCATTTTTCTGACCGACTTCACCAGACCTACTAACATTAATGCTGTGAGACTCTGGATGCAATTTATTTTAAATGAGCAAAGTCCTGATATTTTAACACACAGTTCTCATTCTTTCCAGACATTGTCAGCATAGAAAAACATGGATCCTGGGAATGCTTGTTTCTTTCTCCTTACCAGCAGCTGGGTGGTCCAGCCCAGACCATTTGTTAAACATTATTGGAGACGATTGAGTAAGGATAAACACTTCTTGGCAGGAACAGGAATCAGGTATAGGAGCTGCTATATCCTGTGGGTGAAAATGGAAATTTAAATCTTCATTTAAAGTAGACTGTTTGTGATGATCCCTGAAGAAGACAGGTTCTTCTCTTAGATGATGAGGCATGACTTCTGAAAAATAATACCTCACCTCTGGTTTCATTTATTATTAGTTTTTGCCCCAAGTTTTTGTCATTTGAGGCAGTTGAGGCATTTACCCCTGGGTGGTATATATTTTTACTTCTTATGATATAACAGAATGTGGAACCCTGGCCCCCTCAGTCAGAAGTTCTGGCTTCCAGTCTCTGCTCTGGGATTAGCCATCAATGTCTTTCCATGTCATGTCTGCTCCACAAAATAAAGTTAGTCAATGATTCTTAATCTTTCAAGAATATAATGCAGATGAAAGTAACACCTGAAGAAGTGGTGGTGATTCTTTGAAGAAAGAATCTATGTAAACATCAGATAATAAATAAAGAATGATAAAAACGTCAAGCATCTGAATGTGGGCAAAAATAATTTAGGATGAAACCACATCTAACATATTTTTTAAATGCTATTTCCTGCACTATGTTTATCTTAGATGAATCTAATCCAGCCTAATACCACACATGTGCAGTGAACTCTGGAAGTCAGGGGTGGGGGCTAGAGGGAATAGGAGGTGTGGGGTGTCAGGGACTGGCTTTTTATGCCTCCAGTGGGAGCTGAGTGGTAGCAAAGAAACAATCACATTGTTTTTCCCTTCTCTTTTTTTTTATTATGTTATATTGTATTATATATCACGGTATTATATTTATCACATATATTCATGGAAATTTTAAAAAATTTCTGTAATAAAAATGGTTCATTTCTTTTATTTATTTATTTATTTATTTATTTATTTTCAGCGTAACAGTATTCATTGTTTTTGCACCACACCCAGTGCTCCATGCAATCCGTGCCCTTTCCAATACGCACCACCTGGTTCCCCCATCCGCCCACCCCCCGACCCTTCAAAACCCTCAGATTGTTTTTCAGAGTCCATAGACTCTCATGGTTCACCTCCCCTTCCAATTTCCCTCAACTCCTTTCTCCTCTCCATCTCCCCCTGTTTTGCCCTTTTCTAACGAGAACTAACTTAATGGGATCCTGCGTAAGTTAGAGGTCACTTACATTGTTGTCTTTATTATGACATTATAATTATTTGTGGGCATGCTTTTATTTTCTTCTTAATTGTCAAGTCTAAGTAGTGTACCTTGTTCATCAGAGTAATTCTAGCATCTCACCAAACGTCTGGAAATAGTAGGTGCTCAAGAGAGTCTGAGAAATAAAAAATAATGTTGCCTTCTGTTTAAGAGCCCAAACTCTTTACTAGGTATATTTCTAAACAATTTTACATGTGATTGCCCATGTTATCCCTACTATAGCCATGGCCACACCCTATTAGCTTTAGGCAATACAGATATAAAAGAGAGATTATTTGGGATATGTTATAGTCAGAAAAGTAGTGAAGTGTACATCCTCAGACTCTCTACACCCAGAGCCCTTAGCAAGGAACTCTGTCTCCACAGTGTTCTATATTGGTGGTTCTCAAAGTATATTTCAGGCTAGCATCAGTATCACTTGAAAACTTGTTATAAATGCAAATTAGCAGACACAGTCAGAGCTACAGACTTGGAAGCTCTAGGATTAGGGCTCAGAAATTTGTGTTTTGTCAAGTCCTCCAAGGGGTTCAATGCATGCTGAAGTTTCAAAATCATAATTCTGCATAATTGTGGTGAGAATGGGATTGGAGGAGAACATGCAGGGAATGCCTATGAGATTATAAACTAAGATGAACTCCCTCATCAAGGAAGTTGCCTTGTTAGAAGTGGATATGATAGGGGCACTTGGGTGGCCCAGCTGGTTAGGTGTCTGACTCTTGGTTTGGGCTCAGGACATGATCTTAGGGTCCTGAGACCGAGTCCTGCATCTGCACTCTGTGCAGAGTCTGCTTAATATTCTCTCTCCCTCTGTCTCCCCTCCCCATGCTGTCTTACTCTTAAATAAATAAATAAATAAATCTTAAAAAAAAAAAAGAAGTGGGTAGAATGAAGTTGGTTCTAGTATCAGCCTGTTCTATTGAGATAACTCAAGACCTGCTGAGCCATCTCTCTGCTGGTTTAGTCAAAAAGGGAGAGGGAGAGTCTCCACATCTATCCACATGCATTCCTCATTAGATGTGTGCTACCCTCCTTGCTCTACAGATATGGAAAATGAAGCACAGATGGAATGCCTAACTTGCTTAAGGTACACCATTGAGGGGTTGTGAAACTCTGATTCGAACCCACAGCCTCACTCTAGATCTGTGTTTCTCAAACTTGGTAGGTAGTAGAATCACCTAGGGCACCTGATAAACAGGAGTCCAGGCTCTGACCTACTTGAAGGATCCTGGACCTCTGTGTTCCCTATAGCTCTCCAGGTGGTTTTGATGAACCCCACATTTTATGAAGCACTGTTCTAGAGGGCTCAAGTCTCATTAGAGAACACAGAAGAAACACAATAGCTCAGGCTACACCTCTATCTGAAACTTGGTTTGGCACCTTAGTTTGGGTCTTGGTATCAGCATTTTTCAAAGCTCCTAGGTGATCTCAGACATAACTGGGGTTGACGAACACTGCTCTGGGGTCCATGTTCCTAACCAACATGAGGTAGCAACCTACTAGTGAAGACACTATATCCAAACCACTGTTGCAATGCCTGGCAGGTAGTTATACTTGGTGCCTGTTGATCTAGAATTTTTTTGTGGTCTTATATGTCTTAAATTACTGTTCTTCCCTGGATGGGTTTTAGGCAAAGTTTTGAAATATGATTTTTTTTGGGGGGGGGTGGGGGTCCTCAGCAACTGTTTGTCTTCTCTTCCTTTTGGTCTCCTACTACTTTCTGGAGTATTTTGCACTCAGAAGTTTCCCATCACTCCCTGTTCTTTGAGGCTTTGCTATAGCTAGAAACACTTGCCAGAGTCTTGCTCTACTCAGGTCTTTTCTTAAATACTCCTCCCATCAAATTAGGTTATTTCAGTGGAGGCATAGTATAAATCTTTAGAGGTATCTCAGAGTTGTGCTTAAACCATCCCTAGAGTGTCTATTAAAATGTAAATTCACGTTTGCACAGTCCTTATAAATCAGAATATTTGGGGTTACAGCTCAGACATCTGTCTTCCAATGTTTTCAAGTGATTTTTTTTTTCACATTTGGGTTTGAAATTGATGCCTCTCAGCCTAACACAATGTCACGTAGACAGTAGACTTCCATAGACATCTGCTGAACTGACTAGAATGAGTGGCTAATTATGTGTCTGATGAAGTAATGTCTCCTGACTGATGTCAGGTATGTAACTTTTCAAGCAGTCTTTTACATTTAACAAAAACTGCCTAGGGCTACTGACCTTGATTTCTTACTACCATGGACCCCACTTTTACCTGTCCTTTCAGAAAGGTTTTCCAATAGAGCTCTTTAATCACAATTATTTATAGCCACTCCCCAGATTTATACCACAACAGACTCTATTGTTCTCCTTTCCCCACCCATTAAAGGGTACTCGAGGACATAGCAGGTGTCTTACTTTTCCTTCCAGCTGTGTATGCTCCACCTGTAGCCCAGAGAGTCTGCCTCCTAAATTTATAAATGTTATTAGGATTTTCTTATTGCCAGTTTCTGGGGTAGCATAACAAGGAGGTTTGCCCTGTATTTGGAATTGATGGTTTTTAAAAACTCAATTTCCAAATCAAATATCTAAATTGGCACCCAATTCCTAATTACCCATTGATTCTCGAAATATCCCATGAACTCCACCAAGAAGAAACGGGAAATGAACTAAAACAGGCCATCTGCCTACGGAACAGATGCTATTTGAAGGAGTGGTTTTAAAATTTCATTTTGGTTTTAAAGATTTGTTACTTGGAAGAGGTGGTGTGCTTGGCACTATTTTATTTTGATGGAAAAATAATTGTAGAGTATTAGTATTTTTCAAGAGAGTTTATTTTACTGAATCTTTCATGCTCACATTTTTGTTTTCAAATCTACACACAGTTTTCTACACTTCACAAGTATCATTTGAAGATCTACATTCCATTTTAAGCATCTTGAATAACTGAGTGGCTCTAGAGTTTCAAACCGTCTGTCCTTCTTGTGCATTAGGATAAACTGGGGACATTTGAAAAAATATTGCATCTCAGGTTCCACACCTAGGGCTTCAGGTTAAATTAGTCTTTGAGCTAGTTATCTGTATTTTTTTTTAAATCTTCCCAATTAAGTCTGTGAGATAGCCAGTGTAGAAAATATTGGACCAGAAATGAAGTTTTTGAAGGTAATTAATTTGATGGACAAGATAATGGACAATTCATTTTATAACTTTCTTTATGAGAAAAACTCTACCTCTTTTACTTTAAATTCTTCTCTATTGTCTTAATTTTTATACTAATGCAAACAAAGTTATCTTAAATTAGTTTTGGAACAAGATGAGCATAAATATTTTGATTTTTAGAACAGAAACTGAATGAAGCATGCAAGAATCTGATTCAGAACAGAGTTAAGAGAGTGAACATAAACTAAAATGTACAAGGACAAGGACAACACAAATTGAAGAATTCTTTTAAATTACAAAAATTTACTTAAAACTATAAGCACTAGACATTGGGTTTTGACTGCTTAAAGT
Organism: Mustela nivalis; assembly: GCF_964662115.1. NCBI lineage: Eukaryota > Metazoa > Chordata > Mammalia > Carnivora > Mustelidae > Mustela > Mustela nivalis. The sequence continues at coordinate 111,906,437 of NC_139027.1, forward strand.
TAAAGGATAGATAACATAATCCTGTGTTAGGTAGGGTTCTTTGGTTGCAAGCAACAGAATTCATTTTTGCTAACTCAAGCAGAAATGATTTTTTTTGGACGGACTTGGGGGTGGGATACAGGACTGAGGGAAAGACAAAAGAAGAAATGGAAGAAAAATGAAAAAAAAACAAAGTTAGAAGGGCTGAAACCAGGCATTCCAGTGATTTCAGGAAGAGCAACCATACAACAGTTTTGTTAGGGATCTAAGTTTGAAATGAAAGATTTGTTCAGGGCTCAATGTACCAACTCCCAAAACACAAACTCCAATTTGTTCTGCTTAAATAATATGCCCACAAACTTGGCAGGAAAGGCCACGCACCTTGATTTATAGCCTCTCTAGGACTGGACCTAATGGGGAGAAATATTCCCATCGAACGCTGTTACCAAAAGAAGGTGGAAAGGGTGCTGTACAGCCAAACAAAACAAAACAAAACAAAACAAAACAAAACAAAACAAAACCACCACAAACACAAACAAAAATTATTTAGTCTCTCATTAAATAAGTTTGATTAGAGGGCAAACTCAGAGTTACAAGATATAATGTTTAGGGGCCATGTAAATGTTACTTATCATGGGACAACTTCATTCATTTATTCCTACAAAAGCTGGAGAAGTAAATACTGTTGTCTTACCTTTTGACAGATATGTAAAAATTAAGGCGTGGGGCCATTTCGTTAGCTGGCAAAGTTCACAGAAGTGACAGATGTCAATGCTGGGGTGCAAACTGAAAACTGTTAGATTCTATTGTCATGTACTTTACTGCCTACTAACATCTAAGAAGTTTAAGAATGTTAATATGAGAGAGAATCCAGTGAAAGATGGTAGATATCAAAAGAGAATAATGTTTCCTTTGGGGGAACTGGGAAACCTGAGGCAGGTTTGGTATATCTGGAAACACCATAATCTAAGGGAAGGCTGTGACAAAATGCATTTCAGGGAGAAATAAAATGAGTGAACAAGGGCTTAGAAGTAATACAAATGAATCTGTGATGGAAAGGCTAGTATGTAGCCTAAGTTGGGTCTTGGTTTTGGATTTTATTTGTCCAGTAATAGGACACCACCAACATATTTTGATCAAGGCTAAGCAAGAGAGGCACAAGGGAATCTGTGTTTAAGAAAATTAGTCTGTGCTGTAGGGGCTTTGAGCCAACCATGGGATTGAGTAGATGGAAAGTGAAACCAGGGAAGGTGTGTACTAGTAAGCTGCCAGCAAGAGTAGAGGAGCACTGATAGGTTTCAGATACTGAGTAGATGTAAGGACGATGGTAAGAGTGAGGGAAATGTCAAAGATTCTAAGATTTTGGGCAAAGAAGGCAGGTTGATGGCAGTGTCATGTTTGGAGAAAGATGGAGATATTTGAAAGCCTTTGCAGATGGGGGACTGGTGCATGGAAAAATGGAGTGTCCTGGACATTGGGGATGGGAAGTTATGCATATGGAAGTGATGCTTGAATACATGACAGGAATCAGGGGGAAGTGAGCTGTCGAGCTAACAGAGGTGAAAAATGATTAGAAGCATGCTAATGTAGCTTTGATATGTGCCCTAAAGTTAATCTGATCCAACCCTGATTTTGTGTATAAGTCAGAGTTCATTGAAAGCTCTTTTTAATAGAAAAGTTCTAGTTTTTAAACCAGTCACCAAAGTAACATATTTTATATTTCAAGCTTGAAATATTTCAGACAAGTTGAATTCATCTTTCTCCTTAATCAAATCCATGTTTCCTTCATTTTCTAAAACTCTTTTATGTTGATGGGGTTGATGAGAGAGGAGGATTCTGAGTAGTCATCTAGGCTACAAACAGGTAGTTACTGTATAGCAGAGCTGGGAAATACCTAAGAGCTTTATATTGGTGAGTTGACTCATTTTACACATGTAAGGAAGATGTTTTTCTGTCCATTGATTCTGAAGACGTAGGGAGTATTGGACACTGAAGGTGTCATCAGGAATCTAGGTAAGGTCGATGTAGTCTCACCAGGGCACTTCTGAGCTTGTGTGGAATGAAGAGAAGGGCCTCACACTGCCTGCCTTGTTTTTCCCAGGCATTTGCGCAGCTTACCCTTGGTGTTGAGTATAAGAATGCTGGCATGTTTACCTCAGAGCTAGATTGCCAGTATTTTAATTTTCAGAAGTTAAAAATATAATTCTCATATAAATACAGAATAAACACTAATTGACGTATAACTCATTAATTGGGGGGTGAGAACTTTGGCAAAGCCAGTCAAAGAGCCTTTGAGGCTCTAGGGTAGATAGAGTCAGTCCTTTGGGAAAGGCATACTAAAATTAAGATTTTATTTTTGAAGACAGGATCAAAACTGTTTAAAGTCCTATAGGACAGTACTATCCTAACTTTTGGGACTGTCTTGTCTACAAAATAATGATAATTGATAACTCTAAAGGATCAATATGTAATTATCAATGTCTACAAGTTAACTTGTGACCTGGGCCCTTACTGAGTGAAAATAGCAGGAAAAGTTGGCAAATTACAGTGAACAAAAATCCACTGGCCACCTATTTTTAGAAATAAAGATTTTTTTTTTTAAATTTTTTATTTTTTATAAACATATCTTTTTATCCCCAGGGGTACAGGTCTGTGAATCACCAGGTTAAAGTTTCTTTGGAACAAAGCCATGTCTGTTCAATTAAGTGTTGTCTTTGGCTGTTTTGTGCTTAAACGGTAGAACTGAATAGTTGTGACAGAGAGTCATAGGTAGCCCCCAAAGCTTAAAATTTGTTCTTTCTGGCCCTTTAAAGGAAAAGTTTGCTGACTCCTGGACTAGAAAATGAAATAATCTTTGGTTGGGCTCTTCGACAATAAATATGAACATGCAATTATCATTCTGCCTATTTCACACTTTTTGAAATTTCAACAAGAGAAGGGAATGAAAATCTTAATGGTAGAATTCTAGGAGAATGGGGAACAGCAGAGTCTAAATTATCTTGTATACTGATTGGAAAGGTCAAGAGTTATCTCCACATTCCTAGTCACGATCCAGTTTCAAGTATATCATTTTCTTTCTTCTTTTTTTTTTTTTTTTAAAGATTTTATTTATTTATTTGACAGAGAGAAATCACAGGTAAGCAGAGAGGCAGGCAGAGAGAGGAGTAAGCAGGCTCCTTGCGGAGCAGCGAGCCTGATGCGGGGCTTGATCCCAGGACCCTGGGATCATGACCTGAGCCGAAAGCAGAGGCTTTAACCCACTGAGCCACCCAGTTTCTTTATACAGACCCAGCAGCTTAGGATAGCCACAGCAAATAGTCTGGCTAAGGTACCATTCTGGGGTCCAGGAGATCCACATTCAGACAGGAGTTCATTGTTTTGAGGCATTTAGTTTGGGTCCAGGGTGATCTATGTTTTCAACTCCTCAAACACTCATCACCTCCCTTCTCAGGAATGGCCTTAGAGATGAATCACAAGTCCTGCCTACAGAAACACTGAATTCAGACTTAAAGTCCATTTGCTTGGGAGACAGAAAACCTGCCTAGTCCTGTGAGAGAGACTGAGACTAGATGAACCCCCCCCTTCTCCCAAAATCTGCACTATACTTCAAGTATACTCCCCCCCCTCCCCAGATGAAATAAGGAACCTGCTCTTCAACAAAATTGCCACTTTAATTCTTGTGAGGCAGGACAACATTGGCTCTTCTAGAATTTAACAGATCAAAAAATCACTGAGAACATGATTATCTTTCTCACCTGAGTTGGATGCTTCAAGCATTAGTTGTTATCACCATTGGTACACTTGTTTTTACTGTTCCTTATATGTTTCATTGTATATTGTTATAAGCATATTTGAAAGTAATGCTGGAGAGGTTGAAACAAACTAAATGCCTATGGTAGGTGAATAGATTTTAAAAATGTGGCTTATACAAACAGTGAAATAGTATTCAGCCTTAAAAAGGAGATTCTGTCATAAACTACAATATGGATGAACCTTGATGACATTTTGCTAAGTGAAATAAATCAGTTATAGAAAAACAAATACCACCTAATTCTACCTATGTGAAGTATCTGAAGTAGTCAGATTCAAAGAAGGAGAAAGTAGAATGGCTGTTGTCAGGCCTAGGGGCTGGTAGAAAAGAGAAACTGCTGTTCAATGGGTAGAGAGGTCTAGTCATGCAAGATCAAAAACTTGTAGAGGTCCATTGTACAACAATGTACAAAAATACTGTACTTTAAACTTAAAATATTGCTTAGAGGATAGATTTCATATCATGTATTATTTTATCACAATAAAAAGTTGTGCCATTTATATAACCATGTATTCCTTTTTAAATCATCGTAAAAATAGATTATTGTGCAATAAAGGAAACATACATAGGCCTCTGTCTCTAGGTATGGAGATCATGAACCATTGTTTAGATACTCAAAAGTAACTGAGGGTTTTAAATGTAAACCCTAATCAGAGACTACTGGAAACTTTCATAGGAATAGTGCCATTTAGGTTCCTATATTTGAGTTTTTTCCAGGTATGCAATTGTTGAATGAGGCAGGCAAATTAAGAGTTTGGCTCCAATCTTGGTATTTCAATGGGGGATTTCAAAAGTTACTTAGAGTAGTAGGTGTTGCTTAGAGTGAATATCATCATACAAATGAATATCTACACCCAAATAAACTCAGGTGGTCAGAAGTGTAGTGGAAATGATATGTCCATTTAAAAGACCCAGTTCTTTATAAGGTGCAACTACAATTATCTTCAAGCTACTAATAATAGACTCTTACTATAATGACCATGTAAGTTGTCACTGAATTATGAGAGAAAGCAATGAAAGGTATTAAGTTCAATGAGATAAAATTCAAAATCCACAATGGCTACAGAGTCCCAAGATTAAATGGTAGGTATGTTGGATTCCACCAAGTTTAAAGCACAGACAGAAGTCTTTTATGACCCTTACCTATCAAATGACAAAAGCAAAATCATAGATAACCAAGTTTGAAGTTGCAGACTTCTTCATGTATTATGAATCCAGTGGTATCTTGAACTAAGGCCACTTCCTTTTATTATTATAGGTTAATTGACATAGCAACTATAGATAGAGTTTAGAAGATCCATTCATGCTTACAGTAAGAATCCAATCAAACCCCTGACCAAAATTCTCATTCTTACTATTCTCAAGGACTAAGGAAGCAATGACCAAAATTATATAGTATGGCATAATATTTTATATAGTTCCAAATACTATGCTTGGCCTAAATCTTTAATGGAAAATAGCTACAGTTAAGTGGATGGGAGATTCTTTTCCTTTTAATTTCAGGTATATTAATTTCAATACTATTCAAAGTATAAGTATAAAGTGTAAAATGTTTAAAAGTATGAAATATTTAGAAACTTCAAAACCACATATTAATATCATTAAGAAATCTGTAGTAGTTTAGTATTTTATGGTTTTGTAATGTTTAAGAATATGTAGCCTATTAGAATACAGAATAAGTCCAGTTTTAAAATTTAACAGCTTGATATTTCATTTCTTTTTAGAACTTAATAATATCCCATTGTCTGGAGGTACCACACTTTATTCATTCCTTGGTTGCCGTCAAGTTTTGGCAATTATGAATGAAGCTACTATTAATATCCATTAACATGTTTTTGTGTGGACATAAGTTTTCATCTCCTTCAGTTAAATACCAAGGAGCTCAATTGTTGGATAGTATCATAAGAATTTGTTTAGTTTTCTAAGAAAGTGCCAAATTATCTTTCAAAGTTACTGTACCATTTTGCATTTTGACTAGCAATGAAAAAGAGTTCCTGTTGCTCCATATCCTCGCCAGCATTTGGTGGTGTCAGTGTTTTGGATTTGGACCTGTCTAGTAGGTCTTTCACTCATTTAAAAAATAAAGTTGTTAATTTACTTATTTTTGAGTTTTAAGAGTTCTTTGTACATTTTGGATAACAGTTCTTTAACAGATAGGTCTTATGCAATTATTTTCTTCTAGTCTGTGGCTTGTCATTCTCTTGGCAGTGTCTTTATAAAATAGAAAATTTGAATTTTAATGAAGTCCAGCTTATCAGTCTTCCTATCATGAATCTTGTCTCTGATTTTGTAAAAATGCATAACCATATCCATGTTTCTTTTGTGCTATCTCCTAGGAGGTTTATTGTTTTGCATTTTACATTTAGGTCTGTTTTGCATTTTGAATTAATTTTTGTAGAGGATGTAAGGTCTGTGTTTTGATTTATTTTTGCATAGGGATGTCAAATTATTCTAGCACCATTTGTTGAAAGCACTGTTTGCTTCATTTGTATTGCCATTACTGCTCCCTCCCTCTATCTATGTCTATCTATCTAATCAGTTGACTATATTTGTGTAGATCTATTTCTGGACTCTATTTGGTTCCATGATCTACTTGTCTGTTCTTTTATCAACATAATACTGCCTTTATTACTGTAGCTTTTTAGTAAGTCTTGAAATCTTACTATGTCAGCCTCCACCTTTGTAGTTTTTCATCACTATTGGGTTGGCTATGCTAGGTCTTCTGCCTCTCCTTAAAAACTTTAGAACTCATTTGTCAACATCTACATAATCAACTTGCTGGGATTTTGACTGGGATTGCATTGAATCTTAGATCAAGTTGAGAACTGAGTTCTTGACCATACTCAGTCTTTTTATCCATAGAGGTGGAAAATTTCTCCACTTATTCTTCTTCGATTTATTCATCAACATTATATTGTTTTTCTCATATAGGTCTTATACATATTTTGCTAGATTTATACCTATATGTTTCATTTGGGGATGTTAGTATAGGTATAATTCACTGATTTTTTTTCACTAATAATTTCTTATTTTGTTTCATTGATTTCTGCTCTAATTAGTATTTCTTTTCCTGTGCTTGCTTTGGATTTGACTTGTCTTCTTTTTCTAGTTCCATAATACAGAAACTTACATTATTAATTTTAAATCTTTCTTCTCTTTTAAAATATTTTTATTTAAATTCTATTTAATTAACATATAGTATATTATTAGGTTTAGAGCTATGTATGCATTCCATGCTACAAAATTTCCTCTTAGTACTTTCACTGTGTTCCATACATTTTGATAATTTTTTTTTCATTTTCATTTGGCTCAAAGTATTTCATTTCACCTGAGATTTCTTATTTGACCTATAAATTACTTAGAAGTGCATTTTTTAATCTTCATGTATTTTTGGAATTTATTGTTTTTTCTATTATTGATTTCTAGTTTCATTACATTGTGGTTTGGGAGCAGACATTACACAATTTATTTTAACATTGTTAAGGCCCAGAATGTGGTTCATCTTGGAATGCTCCATATAGACTTGAAATAAATGTGTGTTCTGCTCTTGTTGGTTGACTTATCTAAGATGGCAATTATATCTTGTTGACTGAAAGTGTTGTTGAGTTAACTATGTCCTTACTGACTTTCTGCCTGTTGGATCCATCCATTATTGATAGAGGGGTGTTGAAGTCTCCAATTGTGATAGTTAATTCATCTGTATCTCTTTGCAGTGCTGTAAATTTTTCCCTCACATGATTTTATTTTCTGATGTTAAGTGCTTACATGTTAAGAACTGTTATGTCTTCTGGGAGAATTGATCCTTTTATCTTTACGTAGTACCCTTCTTCTATCCTGATAACTTTCCTTGCTCTGAAGCCAGCTTTGTCTGAAATTAATATAGTTATTCCTATTTTCTTTTGATTACTATTAGCATGTTATGTTTTTTCTATCCATTTGTATATCTATATGTGTCTTTATGTTTAAAGTGGATTTCCTGTAGACAACACATAGTTGGGTTGTGTTTTTTTTTTTTTTTAAACAAGTCCATTCTGGCAATCTCTGTCTTTTAATTGATACATTTATATTATTTATGTTCAAAATTATTGTTTATATAGTTGGATTAATATCTATCTTATTCATTATTGTTTTCTATTTTTGCCCTTGTTCTTTGTTCCTATTTTCTACCCTTTTTCTGAAATTTTTAATGAAGATTTTATTTATTTGAGGGAGATGGGAGAGAGAGAGAGAGAGATTGAGACTGAGCACAGAGACAGGGGGAGGGGCAGAAGGAAAAGCACACTCCTCACTGAACAGGGAACCCAAGGTGGGGCTTGATCCCAGGACCTGGAGATCAGGGACCTGGAGATCTTGACCTGAGCTGAAAGCAGACACTTGAATAACTGAGGCACCGAGGTGCCCCTCTGCCTTTTTTTATTTTTTTATTTTTTTTTTTATTTTTAAGTAATCTCTACACACAATATGGGGCTTGAACTCATAACTCCAAATCCAAGAGTCAGATGCTCCACTAACTAAATCAGCCAGATGTCCCCGACTTTTGTGGTTTAATTGAACATTTTGTATGTTTCAATTTTCCCTCTTTTCTTAGGATATTGTTATATTCCTTTCTTTCATTTTCATTTATAAGTGATTTCTCTTGAATTTGCGATATACATTTACAACTAATCAACGTACATTTTTTTTTAAATATTCTATTTATTCACTTGCCAGAGAAAGAGAGAGAGAGCGAACAAGCAGGGGGAGCAGCTGGCAGAGTGAGAAGGAGAAGCAGTCTTCCCGCTGAGCAGGGAACCTGATGCGGGACTTGATCCCAGGACCCTAAGATCATGAACTGAGCTGGAGGCAGCTGCTTAACCGACTGAGCCACCCAGGCATCTCCCAAGTACACTTTCAAGTAACACTATACTACTACATGGGTATTGTGAGTCTTTTTAAAAACAAAATAATCCTAATTCTTATATTCCATGTCTTATATTATTGCACCATTCATTTCACTTATATATAAGCATACACTAGCATATCTGTATATCTTTCTATATATGAGCTATACATATGCCAACATAATTGAATGTATTTTTGGTATTAATTTGAACCAAATGTTGGTTATTATATCAATTAAAATAAGAAAGATGAAAGTTTTTATTTTACATTCATTTAATTCTTCCTTGAGGTTTTTCCTTATTTTGTGTAGATCTGAATTTCTATCCTCTATTATTTTCCTTCTAAAGAACTTGTTTTCACATTTCTTGCAGGACTATTATACTGGCAACAAACTTCCTCAATTTTTTTGATCTGTGAATGTCTTTATTCTTCATTTTTGAAGGATGATTTCACAGGATACAGAATTCTATGTTGTTGGGGGTGTTTTTTGTTTCTCAAGCCAGTCTTCCCTGGCTTGAATGGTTTCTGAGGATATGTTTCTTCTCCTTGTTCCTCTGTACGTAAGGTGTTTTTTCCTTCTCAGTTCTTTCAGGAGTTTATGTTTGATTTTCTGTTTGAAAATTACATGCAAATGTATAGTGTTATTTTTGTTTTTGTCATTTATCTTACTGGTTGTCCCCTGAACTGTGGTTTGGGGACATTAGTTTGGGGAAATTTTCAGTCACTGTTTGAAATACATCATCTATTCTTTTTTCTCTTTTTTTCTCTTCTGGTATTGCCATTACATATGTCATACCTTTTTAAAATGTCTCACAGTCCTTGGATACTCTGTCCTGGTTTTTGTTTTTGTTGTTGCTGTTGTTCTCTTTTTCTGGTTTTCAAGGACTCCATTGATATATCCTCTCACTTAGAGATTGTTTTCTCAGCCATGTCTACTTTATTGATGAGCCCATCAAGGCCATTCTTCATTTCTGTTATAGTGTGTTTTATCTGAGTATTTCTTCTTGTTTTTTTTCCCCCTTAGTATTTCTCTCTCACTTACATTGGTCTTACATTGCTTATCTGTTATTGCATGCTATCTAATTTATCCATTAGATTCCTTATAATTTATCCATTAGATTCCTTAACATATCATAGTTGTTTTAAATTCCTGGTCTGATAATTCCAACATCTTTGTCATGTTTGGTTTTGATGCTTGCTCTATCTCTTCCAAATGTGGCTTTTTGTTTGCTTTTTGAAATGTCTTGTAACTTTTTCTTGATAGCCAGCCATGATGTACAAGTTAAAAGGAACTCCTTGCCTGGGTGGCTCAGTGGGTTAAGCCTCTGCCTTCGGCTCAGGTCATGACCTCAGGGTCCTGCGATCAGGCCCCACATTGGGCTCTCTGCCTAGCTCTCTGCCTACTTGTGATCTCTCTCTGTCAAATAAATAAATAAAATATTTAAAAGAAAAAAAAAAGGAGCTCCTATAAATAGGTCTTTGAAATATCATGAAGTACTGGGGGAAGGAAAGCATTCTATAATTCTATGATTAGGTCTCAGTCTTTTAGTGAGCTTATGCCTTTGGACTATGGAATTCACAAGTCTTTCACACGTTTCCCCTGCCCCTTAGATGGGATGGGGATGGCTAAAGTAGGTTGGAGTGAGGTATTTCCCTCTACCTAGGTTAGTTAGGGTCTGATATTACCCAAGCAAGTTAGGCTCTGGTTAGCCAGTTTCTTCTGAGTGCAGTCTTTGTTAGGAAGAAAAGTATACTCTGCTCTATGGTAGGATGGTTTCTTATTACCCTCCCCTACTGAAAGCAGGAGTGGATTTTTCACTAATATTTAATGTCGGATCCTGGTCAGGCTCCTGAAAGTAAATTTCACAATATTGGGGGTCTCTCTCCCAATACTGGGTCTCTTTGGAGTATTTAACTCTTATGCTTCCCTACTGTGAGGCTTCAGGAGTTTGTCAGTCACTTACAGTTCAGGGTTTTCTATTCCTACACTGGATCCTGAGGTAGTTTCTGCTTGTGAGTCTGTGTTTTCTCTGGTAAGCTGTGATTCACTGTATTTGTCTGTCTCTCCACTTTTGGGGGAAGAGGTTTGCCCTGTGTTTTCCCCTCTCTTAAAATTCCAAGAAGAGTTACTGAATTTTCAGTTCCTTCACCTTTTTATTTGTTGTTAGGATGGAGTGGAAACTTCCAAGCTCCTTGCATATGAACTGGAAACTGGAAACTGGAAGTACCACCATTGAATTAAAAAAAAAATATATATATATTTTGAAATAACTGTAGACATGCAGGAAGTTGCAAAGACATTATAGTCCTCCTGTGTATCATTCACCCAGTTTCCCCAAATAGTGACATTTCACCAGTGAGTAATAATAATTATAGTTATAATTATTATTATTTTTAGGGAGAGGGAAAGGGCAGGGGAAGGGGTAGACAGGGAGGGAAGGAGACACTCTTAAACAGGCTCCACACTTAGTGTGTAGCCTGATGAGGGGCTTGATCTCACGTCAGAGAGATCATGACCTGAACTGAAATCAAGAGTCAGACACTTAACTGACTTAGCCACCCAGGTACCCCTCATCAATGAATATTTATCAAGCAGTTAAGAAAAAAAATAACAGAAATCTTACATAAACTTGTGGAGAATAAAGTCCTCCCATCCCAGCTTTCTTCATGAGGCCACTCTCATCTTGATACCAATATCTGATCTTTTAAAAATGCTTATAGGGGAAACTATGAACCAGTCTCTGATTCAAAAAATCCTAAACAAAATATTTTAAAAAATGCTATCCAGTGACTTACAGAAATGAAACATATCATGACCAGATTGGGTTCATACCAATATACAAGGGCGATTTAGGATTTTAAAGTCAATGATTTCATTATTAACAGATATCAACCATATTAAATAACAGATAAAAGGAATAAAATTATGAGAAGATATCTGTGATTAAATTTAAATCCACATATAAAAGAAACCCTAAGTAAACCAGAAGTGAAAGGGAACTTCTTTAATCTGTAGTGTATCTCCAAAAAAACCAACAGCAAATATACCACAAAGAAATGTTAAAGCTTGCCCACTGAGATCAGGAACAGTGGAAAATATTTTATTTTATATTCTCATAGTGCTATCTCAAGAAGAAATGACTATTTTAGGGCAGTTGGACTATTTCTTTTCACAGGAGATGCAAAAATCAATGGGCAGTATTTAGAAGTAGGCCTGCCAACAGGAGTTTCCTATGAAGAAATCCATTGTCTTTTAAAGGAAAGGGTTTGACCAAAAAACGCAATGACCTAATCCAACTATTTTAAATGGCTTAATTGTATGTTTTGTTCTATTTGGATTGGATGGTAACTATGAAATTAAAGATGATGCATTTTGTTAATGTTGAAATCTGGCTGGACTATGATTAATGAGATGGCTCATATTCTAGTCACATTGATTGCCTTAATCATGGTCCATCTATTTTTTCATACATTAATTATAACACAAATTTGTGTATTTTTTAGTAGATTGCCATTTTCTACACAAGGGAATAAGCCTAACTTAGATTAATTGTTAAGAAAATCAATTTCATGAAACTCTCTGATACTTATCATCCATCTTCTTGGGTTTATATCATTGAGTAAAAGTGATTAAAAAGTTTCATTTTCTATTCCACATTAAGGTAAAACCTCGAAAAAGCTTTATGTACCTAGAGACAAAAGTGAATTTTCCCACATCTTGTGACTAGTCTAGTTACCCTTTGTCTATTTAATTTTACTGTAATAATATAATTTTGATATTAGGGATTTTAGAGGTCAACTCCTTTCCCAATGCTTTGCTAAATAGACTGTTTGAATGAAGTGAACTATTTCGGGAAGTTTACTCTTCTGCTAAATATCTAATTGCTGGGCAATTCTTCCTTTTATTTCTCTGAAGATTCAAATATATTCTTCCTGGGTAGAGTTGTATGTCTAATTCTCTGATTATTCACTTTCCTTATCACATTGGTACATCCTTCCGTTTACTGACTTCAGGGGCCTATTGTGATTCCACATGTTGAATTTTGTTTTCTTGTTTACTTATTTTAGTTAGTCTAGTGATCCTCATCTCCAATAAGACAAATGCCTTAGCATTGTTCCCTCAGCTACTGTCTCAACAAGTAGACACAATCGAAGATCTTCACAGGTAGAAAGTAATATGGTACACCCACACTGGAGAACACTGCCATATTAGGGTTTTTCAAAATTTTCTCCTCTGGGTACTAACAATGGACCCCAGACCTTCATAGTCCTCTCCTAAAAATTTTCATACATAAAATAACATGGAAAATGATCTTTTCCTTTGTGGCCTTACATAGTAACACATCAGTGAACTAGCACATCAGTAACAAGAGCTTCTCTTTTATGAAGGCAGGGATAATCTCTCTCTTAGTAGCTAGGTGGATAGAACATAGTGCCAAGCTTGGCAGGAAGCTAGAACTAGATCCACTCTCATGGAATGGATAATGGAACAGACTAGAGAGTGCCTTCTCTGAAACGGTCACAACAACATCCATGATGGTTGCTGTTCGACCACAGATATTCCAGGGTTGGTGACAAGTCAGATAAGCCTACTGTCTGTCAGTTTTCCTCCTTCTGTTAAGCCTCAGCAGCGCTTCTTGGCTGGAGTGGCTAGTGAGAGGCCAGAAACTGATACAGAAACTGGCTCTACAGTCACCCATTGACATTCCTTCTCTACCCTTTGGTTCTAGGTTGACCCTTGACCCTTCAGCTTGGTGCTCAGTGCAGATGAAGAGTTCATGCAGGTTTTAGGCAGTGACAGATAATAACTGCTTTGTATTGCTTATTATGACCTGGTTTCTAAATATCCTGCTCTCAGAAAACCTACCACCTCTCTGTTTTCAGATGATTTGTGCATATCATTGATAGATTTGATATTAAAAATAAAAGTTCATATCAGATCATTGATTATAAAGACAATAAAGGAAGAATTATATGTGCAAAGATATAAAATGCCCTCTGTAAATCAAGTGGTAGGGGAAAAGGAATGAAGAAACTTTAATTTTGTTCTATAAATTTTTAAAAGAAATCTGAAAAAACTGCCATGCTAAGTCAAGAGATTAATATTCCCGTATAAAATAGAGTTGTGGTGGGCCAAAAATTTCTGCTACTCAAGCCATAGAAGAATTATATATGATGCTTTAATTGGTAACAAAATTTGAGCCAGATTCTCACAAAGACTATAGGTCTGGCCCAGATGGCTCTGCTCTGGTTCATAGCAGTGGCGATTTTGCCATGAGATTTTAAATATTTAAGGAAACCAACTTGAAGAAGTTTTTCTCCTAGCTTTCAAAAATCCAAATTTGGATGTTCTAAAAGCATGCTAGAAGAAATATTTGAAGGTGATTCACTTTAAAAGCGCTTCCGTTTCACAAAATGAGGTCCATGTATGCATATGTGTGTGCCTATGCATATAATGTATATATTTACACATATTACATATATGCATATAACATGTAGCAAACATATATGCACACATCGTATGTGTATAAATGGACACTTTGCAATTTTGTGAAATGAATATACACACTTGTAACTGGTTGTTATTGTAGAACTAACAGATTAGACATTCAAAATATAAAGTCATAATGACAAGAGATGGCACTCTGTTGCCAAAAGGTTATCATTCCTACTCCTACACACCTTCCTTAGTTACTCTTTTGGTTATTCTTTTTGGGTTATTCCCTATTGCCAAACTTTTCAAACGCTGCCTAGCACGCAGCCCTCAGTTATATCAAATCCATTGCAACAGAGCTTCAGTTAACTTGTCCTTCCTTATTCCACTGTCCCATAGGTTTTCTTTGACCAATTTGTTGCCTGAATAGGTCAGAGAAACAGAACGAGTCATGGAGAAACCCCTGGAGAATCAATAAATCTTACATACACTTTTCCCAAGTTGCCTAAAAAGTTTGGGTCCCAGACAAATTTTGGTTTTAGCCAAAGAGTATAATGCATAGGAGTGGGAGTTAGGTTAGTATAATGCATAGGAGTGGGAGTTAGGTCAGTCAGGCAGTGGGAAAGACGTAAACTACAATAGAGATATCAATAGGGGTGTTTTATGTGTCAACTCCTATTAATTAAAAGTAGCTGCTTGGAGTGCTGTGTTGAGAAGGGTTCTGAGCCAAATCAGACTTAAGAGGAAATAGTGCTCTGAAACACTATTAATAATTCCAATGTGCATGGGCAGTGTTCTTGTCAAAAATTTACCATTCTTTTTTCCTATATCCATGTTTCTCAACCTTTTGCCCCCTCCCTACCCTGGGGATATTTGGCTATGTGTAGAGATATTTTTAGATGTAAAAACTAGCCTAAGGATTCTATTGGTGTTAAATGGATTAGAGACCAGTGACATGCAGAGGGCAGCTACCCACAATAAGGAATTATCTGATCCAAAATATCAGTAATGCTAAGGCTATAGAAGCCATAATTTTAGAAGAGGCAGTTGTTTTCCATTAAAAAAAAAAAGTACAAGTAAAGGTGATCTGAACTCATAGCTGAACTCAAAGTAGGCAGCATTGGAACTTCCATGATCGATTTCTGTTGTCCCTTTGTCATGGTCTGAAATCCAGATCCTCCTATGGGAGAGGTTGCCTGTCTGCCTTGTTTCACCAGTATCAAAGTTACTAGCAGAGAGAAGAACCCACTTTGATTGGTCTGAACAGACATGCAGTTTGCTAAAAGGATATTCGGTAGTTAAAAGATTTCCAAGAGGGCCAGATAGTCAGAGATAGAAGCCACATGTCCATGGCATACCTGGGTGGCTCAGTGGGTTGAGGCCTCTGCCTTCGGCTCAGGTCATGATCCCAGGGTCCTGGGATCGAGCCCCGCATCGGGCTCTCTGCTCAGCAGGGAGCCAGCTTCCTCCTCTCTCTCTCCACCTGCTTCTCTGCCTACTTGTGATCTCCGTCTGTCAAATAAATAAATAAAAATCTTAAAAAAAGCTACATGTCCAGGAAAAATGTACAAAAACTGTGGGAGTCACTGAGGCAAAGAACCCAACACTGTGTGGGATCCAGAAACCAGTGATGCCTACCCATGATGCTGTAAGACAAATTGACTTCAACCATCCTTGATATCCTTCATCAAAGATGGACTCTTTCAGACGATCCCTTTCTCACACTGCTCTCTTATAAACTGGTCTCACTTTGTTGAAGGGTTGTTACACCTGTGCTTTTGCTGCAAAAGCAGCTGGAAAGTAAATTTTGGCTTACAGTGTGAAAAGTTGTTTCGATGATGCTGGGCAGTCACAAACAAGTGAGATATTCATTCTATTGCTTTTCCGTACTATCAAAATCAAAGCATATACAGTTGACCCTCAAACAACATGGGTTTGAACTGTGAGTCTCCATTTATATGCTGATTGTTTTCCCAATCATTTATAGTACAGTGCTGTAAATGTATTTTCTTCTATGATTTTCTTAAAATTTTCATTTCTATATATTCATTTCATTTCTATACAATATATAATACGTATAGCATACAAAATGTGTGCTAATCAACTGCTTATGCTGAGTCAATGTGGATACAATAAAACTATGTCCTGGTCTTAGTATAGATCTTCCTCAACATATGATGGGGTTATATCCCTATCAACCCACTGTAAGTTGAAAATATTAGAAGTTGAAAATACACTTACTATGGGGCGCCTGGGTGGCTCAGTGGGTTAAAGCCTCTGCCTTCGGCTCAGGTCATGATCTCAGGGTCCTGGGATCGAGCCCCGCATCAGGCTCTCTGCTCAGCAGGGAGCCTGCTTCCCTTCCTCTCTCTGCCTGCCTCTCCATCTACTTGTGATTTCTCTCTGTCAAATAAATAAATAAATAAAATCTTTAAAAAAAAAAAAAAAGAAAATACACTTACTACACTTAATCTACCAAGCATCATAGCTTAGCCTACCAAACTTTAAATGTGTTCAGAATGCTTACATTAGTCTACAGCTGGGTGAAGTCATCCAACACAAAGCAAAGCCTATTTCACAAACAGTGTTGAATACCTCATGTAATTTATTACATAAAGTGAAAAACAAAATTATTGTATGAGTACAGAATGGTTGTAAATGTATTAGTTGTTTACCCTCATGATCACATGGCTGACTGGGAGCTGTGGCTTACTACTGGCCAGCATCATGAGGGAGTATGGTTGGTGCTGCATATCACCAGCCCAGGAAGAGATTAAAATTAAGATTTGAAGGACAATTTCTATTAAATGCTTATTACTTTTGCACCATCTTGAAATGAAAAAATTGTGAAACCATCCTAAGTCGGGAACCAACTATACTTAAAGCAAATCTAAAAAATTCAAACAGCCAGTTTGATATCACCCAGAACTACTTAAACATTTTTATAATCTTTCAAGAAGGCAGTTTAGCATAGTATATAATTTGGACTCTAATCAGGAACTGTTTGATCTAGGTACTATTAATAGCCATTTCATAGAGGAGGAAAGTTGGGCACAGAAAAAGTAAATAATTAGCCTTAGGTCACATAGATTATAAGGAACACCAACACTAAAACCAGGTCATTTGCTTGAGTCCACACATTTAATCACTTTTTTAACTTGTAATTTTATACTTGAAGATAATGAGGTTCTGGATATTAAGGAATTTGTTCAAAGTTACATAAGTAGGATTTGAACTCAGGCAGTTGGATTCCATTTTGGACACTATTTTTTTTTTTAATTGTTACATTATGTGGCACTTTAATAGTGGGAGAATTCTAGCCCATTCCTGTCAAATCATGATTAATTGTGTAATACAAAGTAAACAAAGGTGTGTAATCATGAAGTTTACTTAAATTTATATATTAAATTCTATGTATAAAAACTGTAGTTGTGGCAATATGTGATATTCAAATGTAAAAGAGTGTTCTGCCCACCAGATGACATTGCTCCATTTTGATTGGTGGAAACAAATAGGGAACATGTCCTATCCAGAAATCAACAAAATATATGACTTCAGCAGGATCAAGACTATGTTCTATTTTTGTCAGTTCTGGACGATCTCTAGAACCTTCCCATGGTCGTCACAGTTTACAGCCTACTCAGTAGACACCTTCTGTATTCCACTCCACCCCCAAATTATGATCTCCCACCTCTCTGCCCTTATTAATGTCATGCTGATTTTTTTTCAAGTAGTACGATATTTCCCAGAGGGATTCTATTGGTATTTTAGGAAACAAAAAGTTTTATTACATGTTTTTTAAATTATTGCAATTGTCCAAACATTACTTAGGCAGTAATAAGTCATAAATTAATGCCAATGAGTAGATTATTAATGTTTAAAAACAAAACCCTGCTTGTCTTGGATTCAATTTATAAATTTTTTATTATTTATTTTGAGAGAGAGAGTGTGCGAGTGTGAGAGGAGAGGGAGAGGCCGAGGGAGAGCGAGAAAGGGAGGGAGAGAGCGAATCTTAAGCACCTTACATAGGACTAGATCTCACACCCTGAGATGGAGACCCGAGTCGAAATCACAAGTCAAGATGCTTAACTGACTAAGCCCTCCAGGCGCCCCTGAATTTAGAATTTAAATGAGTGAATCTCTGATCAGCGTTTATTTATTACTTAGTGGAATCACAGGTCCAAATGAGTTATTTTAAAACATCTTTTGGGTAGTGCTTTCATATATTTCTGTGGCTTTGACCCAACTTCGAAGTTTCACTAAAGTCACAAAAAGGCTTCTATTTTTGTTTCAAGCTTAATTATAGATAGACCCTATTGTCATTTAGTAAGTGGCATGACAATTACTTTCCAAAAAATTCAGCTCTTGGAAATATGGCTCTGTGAAACATTTTGGAGAGATTCCAGGTTACTGGGAGTAACCAGTATTACTTCCTTTGGCAACGCTGGCCATGTTCTCGGGGCAGACATAGGTGGGATAACAAATAGGAGTGATTCACTCTGGTATTGAACATATCCCATATTAAATCAGGGCTGACCACCCTTTTGTTTCAAATATATTTTTAAAAAATCCGCCCAACTGCTATTATCCGTGAAGGTTATATGATGATCATATCACTTTTAGGAAATGTGACACAGTTGTTTTTATTAAATAAAAGTAATACAGTCTATGGTTTTTTAGTCCATTGTTTATGTTCTCACAGAATATCCTTGATAATTATCTGTAAGAGCTGCAGTGTAATTTTATGGCCTCTAGCTACCCTTTCACATACAGGCTTAGAATACTATGTGTCTTGCAGCATTTCAGTTGTGTTTTCCAATTTCTGAGACAGGGACTGAAAAATATTTAATTAAGAAGACAAAAATCCTGAGCAAATACACACCATGCTGGGTCCTATAAAAATGTTGATCTTTTCCTGGGGCTGGGGGTCTGGTTTTACTTTGAGGCGGCACTGGAGGATGTCTGGAGGCCGCTGGCAGGCAAGCTGTATTCTCATAGCAAAATTGATCTAATTCATCGTGAATCCTAAAACAAAAGGAACCCTGTTTCAAAATGATAACTGCCATTTCTAAGTGTTTACATGTTTAGATTGTCACTTACTTCCATTACTTTAGAAATTTCAAAACGCTGGTTCTGAGGTTATACTAAACACAGATTGCAAGGGAGCTAGCCAGAAGGCAGGAGTCAAATCACTGAGGAGAGTCTCCATTTACCTTTCAAAGTTTATCTTTCCCTCTGTTGCAGGCAGTATGGCCCTGAGGGTGAGCAGAAGCTGTGGGAAGGGCAAAGGGAATGGAAAGGAGTGAGAGAAAGGGAGACGGAGAAATCAGGCCAGTTCTCCCTGTTTCAAGCAGAAGAGGAACTGGGAAACTGAATGCAACCAAATATCTCTCTGAAGGAGACTGAAGTTATAGTAACCAGATTACACCACCAATTATAGTGCTAAACTGTTTTCTGTTTGAATGGATTGAGGCCTCACTGATTAGCCATTTTAAGTTTTCTGTTTTCTCATGGTGTGGTAGTTGTGGTTGGGAGTCAGGGGGAGTCGATAGCATTTATTAGAGAAAATTGAAATTACTCAGCTTGGTCCATCACTGAGTAGAGACTGGCCAGGATGCACTTCTATACTAATTGAATAAGAAAAAATAAAAAGAACAGTATTTGTGTGATTTAACTCCCATGTAAGGAATTGAGGACACATGGCAGTTTCCATCTTATTTACCTCAGGGAGGTCCAAGATTTAGGGTGAGGTGGTGGTTGTATCCTGAATATATGAGAATGTAGCTTATTGTGTGGGTCCCTTTAATTCTCCAGTGTTCCTTCACAAACAGCCTTTTCAGAGGGAGCACTATTTCTTCTTCTTCTTTTTTTTTTTTTGGTCTGTGCTCTGACTGTTCATGAATGCTGCACTTGGCCTACCTTAGTGCCAGGTGAAACACATCAGGCCCTTCGGTCCTTTCTCTTTTGGCTTCCTGTATTTGATGTCCTTTCTCTTGCGTCCTATTGTTTTCAGGCTTAACTTTTCCAACGGTCTCTGTTCTGAATTGAGAAAAATACCTTATCCGGGAAAACACTGAATAATAATAATTATAATAGCTGTTGTTATCACAATGATGCACATTTACTGAGCATTTACTATATGACAGGAACTCATGTGTACCATGTCCCTTCTCTTTTGTTCCAATGCACAGGATTGGTCCTTCCCCTGGGATGCTTATTGGCCTCATCTTGGGTTTCTTTTCTTCTTTTTTTCTTTTAAGATTTTATTTGACAGAAAGAAAGAGAGAGAGAGAGAGAGCATAAGCAGGGGGAGCAGCAGGCAGAGGGAGAAGCAGGCTCCCCTCTGAGGGGGATGTGGGATTCGATCCCAGGACCCTGGGATCGTGACCTGAGCTGAAGGCAGATGCTTAACCGACTGAGCCACCCAGGTGCCCCAAATCTTGGGTTTCTTAGATACTCTTATTTATAATTCATATCTCTGTTCACTGGCAATCTCTTGGGAAGTCTTCCCAAATTCCCCCATGGCATCATGACCTTCCTAGCTTACCACACAGTTGTAACTTGGCATTGGTTTTTGTGGTTAATGTAAGCTTCATGCACCACTGCACTCAGGATCTTCCCTCTACCCACCCTCCCGCCAGTCCTCTCCATCCCAACCAGTCTTTTTTCCCACTAGCCCCAGCTCACTGACAGCATGATATGTGTGGAAGATGACAGAACAAGGTGAGATGAGAAGGGAAGAGACTCTCTAAGACTCTCCAAGGCTCAAGGCTGACAAGATTTTGGGGATTTGTGAGTGATGGGAACCCCTGGAAAATAGTAGGAGAATAGCTGTCAGATAAACCCAGGTGGCTGACTTGAGTCATTCCTAGCTGTCCCCCCCACCCCCACACAGAGCACAGAAGGGGTGTGTTGCTCAAACATGGTCCCCAATTGGGGACTGAAAGAAATATGCAAGCCTGGACAATAGGCCATTCCGGGTGATTTGTGGGACCCAAGGATGTGTGGAGGGGTCTGAGTGAATATTCTGCTCTGTGTACGGTCCCTGAGCCCTTCAGAGATCACTGATGTGAGGGGATGGTGGAGACTAGGAAGAACTGAGTGGATTTCTCACCATCTAGGCAGCAAGGGGGTATACTGTGAGATATAAAGAAAACAAATAAATGTTTTACTTTCTGCACTCATATTTTTGGAGTAATGTTCCTCCCCACTGCGCTCATGGTAATGGTAAGGAGGAGGAGGAAATAGTGGCGGCCCTGCTCTCATTGAGGAACCCCTCTGGAATCTCACACTGGAGTTGCATTGTGATTGAAGTTATTCTCAGTACATTCACAGGTTCTGAAAGGAAAAGGAGGCAGGTACATTGGTCACTGTCCATTCCTGACCCATTCCATTATTCATGGATTTATGGTTTAGAGCCAGTGCGGATACTCTATTGGACTCAGCTTGAAAAACAAGAATACTTTACATTACTTTTACTTAGGATGTTTTGCTAGAAGAGGTCGTGACGATTTTCCAAAATAGGCCACTTTGATTTAAATGTCTTCAACTTCAGTCTAAGTTCAACTTGCTTTTTGAATTCAATGTTTTGGTTTGAGACTTTTTTCATGTTGATAGTAATTATCTAGTCTATTCATGTTATCTGCTGTATAGTTTCCCATTTTGTAACTATATCACTTGCTTATTATTTTATTCATTCATTCAGCAAACATGTACTGAGCACCCACTTTAGTTAGGGTACTGGGTTCTGGGGATACAGGGGTGAACCAAACAGATGAAGTTCCATCTGTCATGTAGCTCACATTCTTATTGGGAGAAGAGAACAAGCAAATAGTGAGCAATTCACATGTCATATGTCAGCCAGAAAGTCCTTTAAAGAAAATAAAGCTGGATAAGGGTATAGGGAGTCATTGATTAGGCTGGTTTTGATAGTGGAGTCCAGAAAGGATTTTCAGGTAAGGGGACATCTCAGCAGAGCTGGATTAAAATAAGCTAGCTCCACAGATAGTTGGGAGAAGAACCTATCAAGTGGGAGTAATTTCCCAAGAATGGAAAGGTAGGGTCTGTCTTGGTCCACTCAAGGAATAACAAGGAAGCCTATGTGATTGATTTGCTGTGAGAAAGGTAGCTAAAGTTTGGAGAGGAGGTCAGAAAGAACAAGTCATCTAGGACATTTTAGACCATAATAAATATTTAATTCTGAATATGATCTGTTTCAATCAGAGGAGGAATTTTATCTGGTTTTAGTTATATAAGGTTATTCTAAATATGATAAGGAATATAGAAATGTTTGCAAATTTGGAAGGAGAGAACCCAGGTTAAGATGCTATTGCAATAGTCCAGGAAGGAGGTGAAGAAGACATGGAGCAAAGTGGCATTGGTGGAAGTGATCACATTGGGCTATATTTTATAGCATACAAGATATGCTGGTGCTTACAATATGAAGTTGATAGAGAAGCGAAGATAACTCTTCATGTTATTAATCTGTTTTCATACTGATATTCAGACTACTTCCTTCTTCCTATTTTTTCCCTATTGTGAGCTGTTTTTTAATTCTTTACAGTATGGTTTTTGTTCTCTCTCTTTCTCTCCCTCTTCTGGCTCATATTTATATTGTATATATAATATATACTTAAATACTTTTGCATTACACTCATATTTATATATGTAAAGTATATTCATTTGAATATTACTAAGGGATCCAATTTGGGCAGCATAGAAGAAAGAAACATGAAAATAAATAGCTAGAGATAAACCTAGAAAGCCACATTACAGGAAAATACTAAGGAATTCATGCCTCGCTTTATAGAGAGGAGAATCATGAACACCTTTTAGCGGAAGAATGCTGTGTTAAGAAATCAACTGCAGGAAGATTAATTTGGAAGTTCCAGATTGGACAGAGGGATTGCTATAAAAGGTTCTGGAAATTATCTAATGAAAAGGGAACTGAGGGAAGGCCTGTGTTCAGAGTGGCAGTGAATTCTTAAAGACGTATTTTGTAAAGGGGAAACTTACAGAGTTGCGTACTTGTGCTTGTCCTCAAGGCCTAGCTGTTTTTGATTCAGTGATAAAATCACAACTCACTTTGCACTTAAGAGTCGAGGCTACCTTTCAAAAACGGGAGCCATATCACACATCTTTGCTGTTGCAAGTCTTTCAAGAATATCACATGCATTAAGAATAAATCCTAATTCAGGGCGCCTGGGTGGCTCAGTGGGTTAAGCCGCTGCCTTCGGCTCAGGTCATGATCTCAGGGTCCTGGGATCGAGTCCCACATCGGGCTCTCTGCTCAGCAGGGAGTCTGCTTCCTCCTCTCTCTCTCTCTGCCTGCCTCTCTGCCTACTTGTGATCTCTCTCTGTCAAATAAATAAATAAATAAAAATCTTAAAAAAAAAATCCCAATTCATTATCTTCATCTGCAAGGCTCTGCACGTTCTAAGCCCTGCCACACCCCCTCCACCCTCCCTTCAGACATGTTGGCCATTTTCTCCAATGGCCTCACTCTCCTTCAAGCCTCAGCCAGATTTCACCTCCTTGGTTTTCACCCCTCCCTTTTCCTCAGAGACCTGCTGCATAGGACAGTCTCTTTCTTTGTCAGCACTAATTAGAATTTGCAGTAGTCTTGTTCATTTATTTGCCGAAGTGGTTATTATTCATATAGTTATCTCTTGTGGGACTCATGGGCCAAATTCCGCATTTTTTTTTAACCAAATCTCTAGCACCTAGCATAGTGACTGGACCAAATAAGAGCTCAAATAAGCATTTGCTGAATTACATATATTACATCAAGGATTTGGGGTGTTTTTTCAAATGAGCGGTAGACCAGATCATTTGCTTCTGCCCAGAAGATTTTAATAAAAACCAGTTAATGGTTATTAAATGCTTCTAAAAGATCTCATATTCACTTGGTAATTGAATTCTGTGTAATAAGAAGTACTTCCTCTTTAAAACAACAAGAAGATTGGGTTTGAGGCACTCTGTCACTTTTGATTTTTCTGACAAACTCTTATTGAAAATATACTCAGAAAATGGCTTGATGAAACATGCATGGCAAAATCTTGATGCTGATCTTAGTGATGACCAAATAGGCATTTATTTCATAATTCCACATAATTTTGCATTTGAATATTATAACAGTAAAACCAGGAAAACATATTTTAGAAAAACATGATATATCCAGGATGTCTTTGAGTTCTTATGTCGGTAGAACCCGAGAACGTGGGTGCCGATATTTAGAGATAGTCAGACAGAGACAAGTGAAGGAGCGAAGAGAATAAGACACAGGAGGCAACGAGGACGTAAATGTGCACTGTTGAGCAGGCTGTCCCTGTGGGCAACTGAGGAGCATTCCAACTGGGACTTTCTGAAGAACTGTGTAAAATGCACTTCAGAGGGTCTTACCAGAGAAGAGGTCCCTAAAGTCAGGGACCAGTGGTTGAGGGTTGTTACCTTCCTTATATGTCCAAGGCTACAAAGGCTGAACAGCCTACAATAGCTTCGGAGAAAGTTCCAAGGCAGAAATGGTACAGCTCACGTGCTGAAGGTGGAAAATGAGTGCAGTTGCCCAACACAACAGATGACATTGGTCTGACGGAAGGGTTGAAGCATGGGGACACCACAAAGATTTGTAATGATAGGTATGTGTGCATATTTTGACAACAAAGCAACTGTTTAACCATCTCCATTTCTTTGAAGACAGAGTTTGCAAATCTGGCGCAGCTGCCCTAAATCCTTTATACAACTGGAAGATTTGCACATGGCCTATAAAGCCAGCAGAATATTAACCATTTAGATACTGGAGATGCAATGAGAATTAGATGTGTTGAACTTTGCTACTTTGGAGATCTGTCTTTTGGGTGGTAGAATGTCTTAGTTTTAACCTTTGATGCTATCTTAAGAGTGGTAAGAAATCTGGAAGAAAAAGCTCTAATAAGAATTAGACAAGATGACTAGTCCTGTTCCTCATCAAGAGCAATAATTACAGTCAGAGAGTACTTCTGTTACCTAATTGAACTTAAAAATTTTAGTAGTATGAAACATCTCAATGTGTTTTACTGTTTTTAAAAAATTTCAAGCCAGTATTAGGACTTGACAAATGACACAAATATTATAGCCTGTAATGCTTATATCGAGATATATATATCCAATTTCAATATAACTAGAATAAAGACTAGTTAAAATTCTTTAGTAATAAGATCTTTTCAAAAGTATTTATAAGCATGTACACTGGACCTAACATCTCATGATTTTGAGTAAAAGAGCATCATCATTTACTAGGATAGATATCTCTTCCAAATCCTCAATTTCCCTATCAATATAATGAGGATAAAGTGGGAAATATCACCATTAACTAAAATTTAAATTTCAAAGGCTAGTCCTTAAAAAAGTTGTATCAGGATTAAAAGCATTGCTTTCCTATTATTAATGAGCGAAAGGAGAGAGTGAGACGATGAGAGAAATAGCTTCACTTCTATCATAGAACCATAACATTTTAGAACTTTGAGCAGTTTATTAACTATAACCATCTAATTTAAGAGCTAAGGTTACCCAAGGACATAAATGTTAATTAAGGAACGTGAAGTGCAATGAGTTGAGGCTGTAGAATAGAAGAGGAGAATACCAATGAGTACCGTTAAGAGGAATTTCTGTGGTGCATGGGTGGCTCAGTTGGTTGAGCGTCGGACTTTTGGTTTTGGTTCAGGTCATAATCTAAGGGTTGTGGGATTGAGCCCCACGTCAGAGTTCACCTGAGCAAGGAGTCTACTTGAGATTCTCTCTCTCTCTCTCCCTCTGCCCCTACCGCAATTCACTCTCACTCCTTTTCGCTCTCAACAGTAAATAAATAAATCTTTAAAAAAGAGAGAGAGAAATCTCCATATCCATTTAA
Source organism: Mustela nivalis (assembly GCF_964662115.1). Taxonomy (NCBI): domain Eukaryota; kingdom Metazoa; phylum Chordata; class Mammalia; order Carnivora; family Mustelidae; genus Mustela; species Mustela nivalis. The sequence continues at coordinate 111,932,429 of NC_139027.1, forward strand.
ATTCCACAGGTGGTCTTAATAAAATTCCTATTCTACATATTTCTGATACTAATATTTTCATGGTCCCCATTGGTTGTTTAAAGTTTTCCAATAAATTATCACATTTTCTCAGAAATGGCTTGGAAGACAGATATGCCCACCTCATTCTTGCTTCTTATCTATTTAAAAAAATAGAGCTGAAGAATTAAATAAATCAACAAAAATACAGTGGATAGTGTGATATCTCTATCAAGTGAAAATTTTATGTGCCCCTTCTTTCCTTCCTTCCTTTCTCCCTTCCTTCCTTCCATCCATCCATCTATCCATCCTCCATCACTAGGTGTTCATAGACTCGTTATTAATAACACACACACACACACACACACACACACACGGTGTGCTGGGATCCAACATGCACTAGATAATGAGAACTGATTCTGGACATCTTTTCCCAATTCCACATTCAGTGACCTTAATATGATAGCTTGCAATTGGTTATGATGACTTTTTACACTACAGAAAGTAGCAAATGCTATAAAACATCACCTGTCTCCCCACTTCCCTACAATGGTTATTAAACATTTACTAGCACACCACTGTCCTGCAAGTAAGTCCATTTGAGGTTGGTTTAAAAATTAAAATGTAGTGAAAAATCAGTAGGCAAACCTGAGGATAATAGGAAGTTTATTAAAGTAAGCTGTCAGCTAAATCCAAAATATAGAGAGGAACTTGTTTGATTTAAAAATCATAAACCTACAAACCTGAGGAAAAGAAAAAATATTTCCTTGCAACTGACCTGAGAAAGAATCATATTTTCTTCTTTAGTACTGTAAAACTCACTGTTTAAATCTTTGAGATCTATAAAGGCTTAAGTTATACTATTTAAAAATATATGTCTTCTATTATTTGTCCAGATCATGAAAATATTCTATTTACTCTGTCAAATTTAGATTTTTTTCTTGCTTCTTGAATTGAATGCTTAGATTATTTAAAGATTAGTTATCGTAAGAAGCATTGTTTTCCCGAGTATAGGTTTAGAATAAATTTTCCATAAATTTTTACATGTATAACTTAACAACATTTGCACTGTCAGGTACTTACTTATGAGATTTTTTTTTTCTCCTTTCCAAATATTTGACTCTTAACTATGATTTCTTTGTTTGAAGTTCTAGCTTTATTTCAGTGTGATCAGAGTATGTAGCTTGAGTAAGTTCTGCTCTTTCAAATATGTTTTTTAAAGATTTTAATTATCTACCTACCTACCCATCTATCTATCTATTTTAGAGAGAGAGAGAAAGAGAGCATTGCAGGGGAGTGGCAGAAGGGGAGGGAGAGATCTCAAGCAGGCTCCATGCTGAGCATGGAGCTCAACATGAGGTTCCATCTCATAACTGAGATCATGACCTGAGTGAAACCAACAGCTAGGAACTTAATTGACTGAGCCAACCAGGTGCCCGAATGCTCTTTCAAATATAAAAGTAGCTTTTTAACTACAATTGAATTTGTTTTTATTTTTCCATGAGCATGTGTATAGTTTGTGTATATAGCCATTAAATTAGCTTAATTTTCAAATTATCACATTTATCTGCTTTACCATATAATTTATATCTCCCTTACCTAATGCTGATGAAGATAGATCTGTCAAATCATTGTAATTATATCTGAATCATAATTTTAATATTACATAAGTCTAACCATTCATGTTTTATATGTTTTGAATGTTACTTGATGCCTATCAATTTAAGACTACTAACTTCTTAACTGTGAACTATGTCTTTATCAATATAAAATACCCCTCAATTTTAAAATCTTATGCTTTTAAGTAGTTCTACTTCTCATATTCATAGGAGTATCCCTCTTGTTTGTCTAGAGTTTCCTGTCAATGTTTTCCCATCCTTCTGTTAAAAAAAGAAGTGAGTCATTAAATTTTATCAGTATTTTTGGTCCATATTGATATATTTTTGTTTATATCAGAATATTGCTTAAATTCTCTTCTCCCCATATAATGGTTTGAGGTAATGTATGCTATCTTTATTTCCTTCAGTTATTTTCACTTTTAAAATGATCTATTTATGAATACACCTCTGTGAAGGTGTATTTAGAATACACCTCTGTGAAGCAGAGACCCAGATATGATCATTGATCTCTGCATACTAGCATTGAACCAGGTCCTTGCAGAGAGAAGATAATGAATAAATAAATCAACACACATCATTAATAAAACAAAACTGATTTGCTATATCTGAATGAGAGGGATTTTAGAATACCTTTATTTCTTCCCTCTTCCTCAGTCCTGCTACTGCCCTCTTTTTATTGAAATAAAACTAGATATTTTCAGTATTTTTTCATGATATATTTTTTCCATCCAAGAATTATTTTTGACGTTTGTCATGTTTCATAACTATGTTTGTAACAGTTACTTAGACACCAACCCTGTGTTAAGTTTATTACTCACTGCCTTTTCTTTTGAACCACACAAGCCCTCAAATTGAGTGAATTTCTTGGTTTTGATTCATTTCTTGGTTGAGTGAAGTACTTCCTTAAGTACTTTTCTTCAAGACAAGTAACTAAATATTATACTTCCTCAGTCATTTCATGTCCGAGCAGGTTCTTCTGTCCTCACTAATGAACACTGGCTTGAATTAGATTAGAATTTTGGGGTTCCCCCTGGAACCTTGAAAATACCTCCCCATTGCCATGTTTTGTATACCACTTAGAAAAGTCTATGGTGTCTTCATAGGTCTTAATCTCTTCTGCTTGGAAACTTTTAGAATAGTATTTTTATACCCAAAGAAATACAAAATAAATCATTATTACTTGTTTAATTGCAGGTTAATTTTTGCAAACCTGGCATATAGGAAGTACTCATTAAATTTAACTATTGCTATCACAATGTGTTAGAGTTGATCACCAACCCATAAAGAATATCTCTCTTATCAAAGTACAATATTGAGAATATTAGTCACATGTTTTCAGTTTTTAGAATTATCTGATTAAATGGTGAGTGCTGTGAAGTGTGTAAACCTGGTGATTCACAGACCTGTACCCCTGGGGATAAAAATATATGTTTATAAAAAATAAAAATAAATAAAAAAAAGTAAATAAAATAATTTAAAAAAAAAAGAATTATCTGATTAATACCCCAGGTTATATTCAATGCCATACAGAAAATTAATAACTTCTAAGAACCCTAACATAAAAAAAAAATGTGGTTCTATCTTGTCACCAAGGAGTTTCCAAACCTTTCTTCACATTTGAATCACTTAGGGATCTCTTAAAAATTACAAAGTCTAGGTCATATCCTAGAGCAAATAAACTCCAGTCTCTAGGGTTGGGACAGAGGCATCATTCGTTGTATATATGGAGCCCTCCAGGGGATTCTAATGTTCATATAAATGTAGAAACCACTACTCTGACACATAATATCCCTGTCTATCATTTAGTATCCTTACTTCTAAATATCATTTAACTATGAGGTCAGTGACAATAGTTTAATTTAACAAACTAATTTTATTTGAATGGATACTTTAAATGATTTGAATTAGATAGGCTTGAGTTTTATATCTTCTAAGATAAAATATTTTATATCCTCTCCTTTTTTTTTTTTAGAGGTTTTGTTTATTTGACACAGAGAGAGAGAACACAAGTAGGCAGAGCAGCAGCCAGAGGAATAGGGAGAAGCAGGCTCCCCGCTAAGCAGGGAGCCTGATATGGGGCTTGATCCCGATATGGGGCTTGATCCCAGAACCCTTGGATCATGACCTGAGTGAAAGGCAGGTGCTTAACTGACTGAGCCACCCAGCTACCCAGGTGCCCCTTTCTATCCTTTTCTTTAAGTCTTCAGTAAATAAAAAGTATTAGTGTCAGTAATCATATTAAAAATCCTGATTTAAAAAAAAAAATCTCAAACTCTGTTACTAAGAAGAGCAAAAATGTTTATCAACCCTGAAGAGTGAGTAATACGTCAGGTACTCTTTATAGGAGAAGTATCTCCTCACCTTGCACACCATACTGTATTGACATACGGTTTGCCAAAAGTCTCATCAAATCAGCGACAATTAAAGCCTCAAGAATTTTTTAAAAATGTGGTTTGTGGCTTAAAGGCAAAACCCTACAGTATCCACAAATGTCTAGAACGGTGGTTTTCTTCTTTCTTTCTTTCTTTTCTTTTTTTTTTTTTTTTTTTTTGAGATTTACCCAGAAAATAGGAAAAAGGACATTTAAAAATTAAGAGGCACTGTTATTTCTTTTCAAAATGGAGGTGTCCCTCATTGTTTTCTCAACACTATGAATTTCTGTGTTTCTATGTGTTATGTCCACTTTTATAACACATGGCATAGACACCGGTGTGGAGAGACCAGAACCACTGAGGGAATCTTCTCCTGTGGGTGATGTCAAAGATTTAGGACTAACATCTTTAAAGAACCTTTCAATCTCTTGTAGGATGAGAATCTAAGACCAGCATAGTATCTCTGCAGATATTTGTTAAATAACTTGTTGGTATCACTGCAATGATCACTTCTATAATATCATTTAATTAAATGAAATGAATTTGCGTTCAGTCAAAATCAAATGAAACCACCTTAGAACATGTCTGATATAAACTTTGAAGGGAAACAAATACGGAGTCACAAGTGCATTGTTGCTGGGGGGAGGGGGTATGTTAAAATAAATATCTTTTCACCAAATATTTTCCCAAGCGCTAAGGGCACAGTAGGAAAAGGAATCACTCAAAGGGACTATTTTTACATTTGAAAAGATAAACAAATAAGCTGCTGATGATTTGGGTTAAGTGGTCTACAAGTACCAAGAGGACATTTATCTGAGTTTTTCACAGGTCCTGTACATACTAGTTCTAAAAATCTCAATCTGGGTTTGGTTGAGGAATTTAGATTCCATTATTATCGGGCATGTCATTACATGCATAAGCTTTCTGTGAAATCAGAGTAAAACTATTTGAAAAGGAATTAGGATTTCTAAAGCCCGTGTAAGCTGTTCCTGAGGCCAGGAGAGAGGCATTTGGCATTTATCAATTCTACAAGATTTCTCCCACCACTGTGACGTTAGCTTCAACTGCCAGATGCAAAGGATATTGAAAATACATTGTGCTTCAAAACTTAGAGTGAATATAAATTAAAAAATGCTAAAGTATGTCCCTCTCAACCCGAAACACTTCCCTTGTAAGAACCTGCAACAATTCTTATTATTGCAATGTCTCCTTTGAAAGCAATATTTTGTCATCTTGAGAAAAAAAAAATACATACTTCCCATCCTTATGGGACAACAATTACCTAGAAATGGTGCGCTGCAGGAAATGGAGTCAGGCGTGTTGGGAGCGATAGATCTGGGCTGCATGGTCAGCAGAAATTCCCCCAGAAAATCGGTATGGAGCAAAATCTGCTTTCTTACTTACAGATTTTCTCTCTCTCTGTCTTTTTTTTTATAGTGGACATTCTCCCACCAGGTTATCCTTTACGTTCTCATCTCATTGCATTGTGCAAAGGCATGGCAGGGCTCGTTTTTCAGACAATGTGGGATGATGTTCAAGATTTGACACGTAATCAGCAGTTAAGACTGGCGCCCTGGCCAACAGAGTGGAAATATTCACTTTGAAAAAGGATATCATAAACCAGAGTATGAGAATCCCATTAAAGCCCGTGTCTATAAAACACAACCTGTGTCCCCGAAGCTGACATTTGACCTCTAATATGTGCATATGAAAAATAATTTTTTGCTGCCTAAAAGCATGTTTCAGAAATTGACCTGAGGAGAACTGGTGCACTTCTCCTTGCAGGGATAGAATTTCCAAAAGGCATGCTTCTCCCTGCATTGTTTCATTTACTCTTAACCTGTTAAGCTTAAGAACTGGAAGTTGGGTTTAAAAGGAACATAATAATATCTTCCCGGTGATATTTATCTTCACTCTTAAGAGAGAGGGCTTACCTAATTCTCGTTCATTTAGAGATGGTGATGAAATCAATCATATTGGACGCCCTTCTTTATTTTCCATTGTTTTGCATAATTAATCTTTTTGCATATCGCTTAAAATATGTTAAATGTCAATTTATTGGAGAGAGTACTTATACCTTTTATTTATTTTATTTTTAAAGGTTTATTTGAAAAAGAGAGAGAAAGGGGGGACAGGGGGTAGGGCGAAAGAAAAGAATCCTGAAGTAGACTTCCCACTGAGCGAGAATTCCAAGGCAGGGCTCGATCCCAGATCCCAGAGATCATAGCCTGAGCCGAAACCAAGGGCTTACCGACTGAGCCACCCAGGCGCCCCTCAGACCTTTTATTTTTATCTTATCTATTGCCTTTTATTATCATGCAGGGTGGAATTCTGTTACATTTTAGAATTAGACCATAGTAAATAACAGGGATCTCTTTTTATCCCAATTAATTCCTGCAGTCAATTGTATCATTAGGTTGTAATCAGATTGTAGACCATCTTGTCATGTGTCACTTGGGTCATTATGCTGAGCCAGGAATAAAAATGGCTGTGGAAACTGATGCCTTGAATTTGAATCGAAGGTGCTTCTCCTTTAAATATATGGCTTTGAAGAACGTGCTCTGTCTCAATAATCTCCAATTTTCTAGTGTGTAAAATGGAAGCAATGACCCTAACCTACTATGGAGCACTTTTGAGAGTGTCAGATGGATGTACTTGAGACTTAACTGCTCAAACACACAACGTACCGTGTCTTTGTATAAATGTCGAAATAAAAATATTGAAAATGGAGATAGGAATTTTGCTGCTTTCTGGTGCTACTAGGGCTGCACTGTAAGCGGGAGGGGATGTCCATGTGTAGATTGTGCTGGGGTGGCTGACAGTGTGAGTGACCTCCCAGGTGTCTTGAGCCTTGCCACTCTGAAGCACACTAGCCCAGCTTCCCACTGCCTGAGGGGCTCTCTCTGGTGGGCTTCACACAGCATGGCCCACACCAGGCATTGAGGTCCTAAGGTGCTGAAAAATTAATGTGCCTCCCCCAGCATCTTCCATCAAAAGATAATGAGAATTGGAGAAAAAAGACACTAATTCTTTTGCCCCTTGAATGCGATGGTCCCGAGATGCTTCTCTACACAGTCTCCTAGTTCTCTGGCAGCTGGAGAAGCTTCAGTTGCCCCCAGTGGTAATTTAACTGATAACCCATTCTTTATCTGCTGTCTTCTCTTCTTTGTGTCCCATTCCCCCTACTAGTGTTTCTTGGGATCCCCCCCCACTGGAGCCCTGGTCTCAGAGGCTGCTTCAGAGTGGCCCATAGTTGAGACACTTACATTTCTCTCCAGGCCCAACAGGCTTAAAACCCTCCTAATGCCGCTCGGAGCCTTTGAAAACTTCCTTCCAGCCCCTGGATCTGTGTCCGTTCCTCGAATACACTCAGCCTCATCCTCTCTCAGGGCCTTTGCTCATGCTATCTCCCTCACTGGGACACATGCTACCCCTTATTCTAACCTTCACAACAGTTAATACATGCTCATTTTTCTGGTATCAGTTCAAAATTCATTTTTCAGGGAAGATTGACATCCCTGCCTAGACTGCTTTCTACTTTTATATACTTCTTATCCTTTAATCTTCATAGCATTTATTACAGTTTGTAATTATATACATGTGGGGACATTTCACTGTCTGCCTCCCCAAAAGGAATGTAGAACTCTAAAAGGACAAGTATTATTTCTGTTTTACTCACTAATTTATCCTTAACTCCTGGCCGAGTGCTTATTGATGATTTATTGAATGCGTGTTAGGGTGCTTATGTGTCTGTGTGTAAATGTATTTATTCAATTATTTTTTAACACACTGTCTGCTTCCAGAACCTTCACTTAACAGCTCTTCCCCTTAGAATGAAAGACTCTTGGGACTAAAGTTCTATAATATCCACCACGACGGAAGTGGACCTCTGTATCCTCCAAATGTTTTCTAGAGCCGAATAGTGCACCATGAACACAAAGGCTGTTACAGTGGCTGCGGTGGGAAGGAGGCGGTCAGGTGAGGAGGAGGTGACCCAGAAGCTGCTGCCACTGAAGGCTTGAACCTTTGGATCAGCCGGTGGAGTGTCCTGGGGCTGGAGTGGAGCCCTGGAAACCAAAAATCCCCTCCATCGTGCTGACCAGCTTCAGATGGTTTCCTTTAGGGGTTCAGTTTCCTTTTATGGCCCCCATTTCAGGATTGCTCAGTGCACATCTGAATCCATGTATCAGAACTTACTTGTATCACAATTGTATCATCTTAGAGTTTTTGGGTTTTTTTTTTTAAGATTTTATTTATTTATTTGAGAGAGAGACAGTGAGAGAGAGCATGAGTGAGGAGAAGGTCAGAGGGAGAAGCAGACTCCCTTTGGAGCCGGGAGCCAGATGTGGGACTCGATCCTGACACTCCGGGATCATGACCTGAGCCGAAGGCAGTCGTCCAACCAACTGAGCCACTCAGGCGTCCCTCATCTTAGAGTTTTAATGGTCCATTGGATTTTCCCTAGCAGGGTCCATTCTAATGGGTAGATTATATTTCGTGTAAATTGTTTAAAAACACACAGACACACACAGACAAAAAGATGGATGCCAGGTTCTGATATTCTAGTGCAGGATCAGAATTCTAAATAAAATTATTCAGCCTAAAATGTGAATCAAAATTGGGAGGGAGACAAACCATAAGTGACTCTTAATCTCACAAAACAAACTGAGGGTTGCTGGGGGGAGGGGGTTTGGGAGAAGGGGGTGGGATTATGGACATTGGGGAGGGTATGTGCTTTGGTGAGTGCTGTGAAGTGTGTAAACCTGGTGATTCACAGACCTGTACCCCTGGGGATAAAAATATATGTTTATAAAAAATAAAAAATTAATTTTAAAAAAATAATAATAATGTGTAAAAACTTTTAAAAAATGTACACCAAATTCTCCTGGGTGGTGGTATTTAGTTACCCTTGGAATAGAAAATCTGTCAATATGAGCAATTCAACCCTTGCAGGATCCCATGGAGGACAACTTCTTTTGAGCCATGCAAATGAGTGGCAGTGCCCTTCTCCCCCACAGTGTTTCTACCTGGCAAATTTGCGTGTATGGGGGGGGCGGGGAAGACAACAACAAAACTCTCTCAACTATTGGGATAATGCAATCAAATGTCACTAGCCCTTGCCCCAGAAATCTCCAGATATCTGAAACAGCATAACAAAATTGTTTCCTATTTTTCTATTTTGCTTGAACAATGACCTCATTCTGGACTCTGTTTTCTGTCTGCTGACATAATCCTTGTGCTCTGAGCTATTGTCTCTGATCAGCTGCATTAATTAAGGGAAGCACTCTCCCCAGCTTGGTAGTCAGAAATGCTGGGGGAGCTTACAGTGGGCCCTTGGGGAAGGACTCAGATGTACAAATGAAATTATAAGAATATCAGTAGAGAGGATACCTGTTGGGTTTGTTTGTTTCTTTTTCTTTTTCTTTTTCTTCTTTTTCCTAGAGCACAGGGAACCTTAGGGGATCTGAACACCTGGTGAAATGGTTTGCTCAAATTCATTTAGCAATTTTTTTTTTTTTCATTCCTGTAGGGGAATTAGCAGAGTGCTAAAGGTTTTAAAGAATTCAGATGAAAAGCCATCTGTTCCCTGGGCTTTGTTCAGTCTGAATTTAAGGATGGCTTTGGAGATTTCCTATTCCCTAATTAATTCCTCTAGATGAGCTTGTGGGGTTGGCTCAATTTATTTTTTGAAAGATGGAAAAAAAATGCTCCCATCAATTAGTCCTTTGTTACGTCGTGACTGAGATGGAAATAGCTTTTTGCCAAATGGAGCGAGGAGCTGAGAGATGCCTGTGTTTGCAGTGGCCAGGTGTCCTTTGTCATTAGGCCTGGCTTTGATGTAAGTACTGTTCTCTGGGCCTTTCAGATAATTGGTGAGAAAGCACCCGGCCTTGCAGGAAACTGAGTAATATTTAGCCTGAAGCACAAAGGCAGGGAAACCAAGGCATTGAATGGGAGGCATGTTTTAAAGAGCATAATTGTTCTAACAGTTTTTTGTATTACCACGTGTAACGCATTATAGTTGAAGGCTCTCTGAGTGCTGATTTCTAGAATGGAGTTTTCTATGTGGACAGGCACCAGGCAGCCAGATAGAGGACTGAATAGGGGAGAAGGGAAGGGAAGGGAAAGAGAAAGAGAAACAGACAAAAGGGAACAGGGGAGAGGGGAGATCCTCTCTGATAAGTTGGCTATGGAAATGGCAGTGGGACAGTATAAAAGTGTAAAAATCTTCCCACTTCAATTCTGTGTGCCCTCAGAGTAGAACCTCAAACCAGTGCCTTGTGCAGAAATCTCCATCTACAATGAGACACAAAAAGTCTGGGGCTTTCAGATCCATTGGCTAGAGGTGAGTCCAATGTAAGGCTATTCTGAATAGCACATTAAAAGAAATTATTTTAAACAAAAATGATTATCTAGCAGTGTTATTTTTAGAATATGAGCCAATGGCTTTTCATCCTCCAATGTTCCTATTTTATTTCCAAGATATGGATAATCTGGAATCTGGGTAATTCTTTATAAGACTTTTGTCTGGCAGAATTAGTTCATAGCTTGTTTCACTATAAAGGGTAAGCCTTGCATTGTAGTGTGACAGGTAGTGAGCAGGATATGATGTAGGGAAGTACCAGCCAGAGCAGGATAGGATGGGAAATCTCAGTCCTTCTGCCTGGTGGATTGTGGGAAGGAGAAGGGAGCTAATGAGAAAGAAGAACAGCTGGGTATCCCTGTGTCATACCCTTAAACTTCGAGTCTCAAAAACACTCGAGGGTGGTGTTTTGTTTTGTTTTTCCTCAGATCAGTTAAAGTCTGCCTCAGTTTCCAGTTTGTGACTTTGGAAAGACATTGGCTCTCAAGATATCCCAATAATGAAAATATACATTATGGTGAAGTCAGCAATGTGGCTTGACTGGGGTGTGCGTGCGCTTGTGTGTGTGTGTGTGTGTGTGTGTAGACAAGCATGATATGGGAGCATCTGGAATTTCCTATGTGTCCCATTGTGGAGCAGAGGTTGCTACTGATGACAACTGGAGAGAAGGGATACTACAGCAGAGACAGAGAGAGCTCTGTAGCTGAATCTTTCAGGTTTGACTGCCTCGCTGGGATTGGGTAGGAGTCATGCCAGACAACTGCAGGAATGGGATATGGATTGCCAGCAAGAGCCAAAGAGGACTCATCTTAACAGGAAGGGACATCATCCCCTGAGTACATCCAGAGAGTAAGACCACAGGGTCACAAGCAGTAAATATCACAATGACCTTAGTTAGGCAAACAGTGAAAAGTAGATATAGGACCCATTGCCAATCATGGCCCCTGGATACCTTGGTCTAGACAGCATCACAAGACTTCATCCCCACACATTCACACACCTTCCCCTACATACTATCACCATGGGCCAGAGGAGCTACCCTACTATGGGAAGGAGAAGTGGGAGGGGATGGATCATCAGGCCAAAGAATGTGTAAAAGTCAAGGAGAAGGTAAAATTCCTCTGTGTCATATTGAAGTTGACATTTGTTCTTAGAGTGGTACAAAGATTAGACCAATATAGGACAAAATCCCATAAATTGCTATGCTGGCTTTACCCATCGGTGGGTATTTAAGGAAATTTAGGACTCCATGCCACAGGATGATTTCACGTATTAAAGAAATAAGATTGAGAAAGAAAAATTATTTGGGAAGATGGTTGTTGTTTTTAACTATGGAATGAATAATTTTGAAAACTTTGCTTGAAAACTTTTGTTTACCACCCAGTCCCCCTGGGATGAAATTCAGATTCTTCTGCATGCTCCTCCAGATGCTGCAGGGCCTGTCACCTGATTGTCTCTCTTAACTGCATCATTTCCCTCCAGCTTCCTCCTCTCCTGCCGTTTCCAGAGTTCCAAATGTTTGTCCTTCTGTCCTGTTTCATTTTGCTCCCGAGTTGTTCTCTCTGCTGGGAACGCTGTTCACTTCCTCAAGACAGAAGCCGACCTCCCCACCTTCACCAGCAACCCTCCAGGCACGCTTAGCTCCACACACTTCTACCCACTGTCAGAGACCAGGGGAAGGGGTTTTCCCATTTTGGCACTATGGACCCATTTGGGGGCTGGTCATGCCTTCTGAAAATAGTGATTTTTTTTTCTTTTAAAAATGATTTTATTTATTTGAGAGAGGGAGAAAGAGAGTGTGTGTGTATGTGGGTCTGTGAGAGAGAGAGAGAGAGATCATGAGCAGGGTGAGCAGCAGAGGGAGAGGGAGAAGCAGGCTCCCCACTGAACAGGAAGCTTGATGTGGGACTCGATCCCAGGACCCTGGAATCATGTCCTGAGCTGAAGGGAGACCCTTAACTGACTGAGGTGCCCAGGCATCCCAAGAGAGTTTTCAATGTATAAAATAAAGGATGTAAGCAAGGGAGAATAGTTCTTTTGAAATCTCTCTATCTATACATCTAATAAATATTAGAGGAAATAACTTTTGATATATGTGCTTTTTTTTTTAAAGGTTTTATTTATTTATTTGACAGAGAGAAAGAGATCACAAGTAGGCAGAAAGGCAGGCAGAGAGAGATGGGGGGAGCAGGCTCCCCGCTGAGCAGGGAGCCTGATGCGGGGCTCGATCCCAGGACTCTGGAATCATGACTTGAGCTGAAGGCAGAGGCTTAACCCACTGAGCCACCCAGGTGCCCCAATAAATGTGCTTTATTAATGTTTTCAATTAAAAAAATAGAGTGAAGTTTGAATAAACTGTCGTTTTGAAGTGATGAGAAGCATCAAGGACATTTTAGATGTTCTTGGTAGTTGTAATATGAAAATATGATTCCTATTCTGTGATCACAGATTGTACTTATGCTACTGTACTTATGTTACTATTATTGCCTACAATATTACAAAGTGTAGTATTTTTTACAATCCAAGTTCATGACCCTAAGTGAAGAACCCTTGATATTTCCACCTGTTCTTCCTGACCTTGCAGCCTGCGCTAAGCTCTTTCTCTGTCCCGGTGGCACATAAAGCCATCCCTTTTATTCCATGTACCACCCTGGATTGGAACCATCTGTTTATCATCTAGGGACTGTCATTAGATTATAAACTTTACAAAGTCAGGTCTATCTGCTTATCATTTCCCCATGCTCAGGGAGGCTGACACCCAACAGCGGGTCCCCCATTTATAACTATGGCATTAGGTTGAACTTTTTGGGGTCGGGTCTTGTTTTTAAAAGAATAAATAATCTTAGCCCTCAACTCCATGAAGAACTGTATTTTTATTGGTGTTGGACGTTTAAATCACCAATTCTACTTAGAAAAGCATATTAAAACGTCTTTTAAGATAGACTTTACTTAAGGGTTCATGTGAATAATGTTAGTGATATCAACTTATTGATATATTTGTTATCATCTCATTGATAACAGCCATCTGGATTACATTCACTAATTCATTTGGCCACCATTAATTTGAAATGTGTATTTTTGGGGTCTAACATTATTAAGGTGGATCCTTGAGTAAATGACTATAGCACAAAGAAGGTCAAAGGCCAAGCAATGCTCACAGACAGACCTGCAGGGGTAGAGCACTCACTGAGAAAGTCACTGCTCCTAGATCTTTTGCAGACATGCATATGTCCTGGTGCCCTCGATGAGTCTCAGGCCTATGATACTACATGATTAAATCCTAATGTGATCAGGGACCAGAATATGATGGTAAAATGAAGAGCAGAGACTTCGTGTTGACCTTTTCCAGGCAGCTCAGGTCCTGTACTGGGGGTGGAGGGAGGCACAAGCCCCTGACCTAGCATAATTGGGTAGCTGAATTCTAAGACCTATAATTGCAGCTGGATTATGTGAGTTAGCAGCATGGTTAGCCATGTTGGACTTTTTGGTTGGTAGAGCATGGATGCCTCTACAAGCAAGCAAGAGGGATTGGGGTCCAAGCCTTGCTGTTACCCAGCATCAATTGACTTAAACACTAACTATGCTGAGTTTCTCACAAAGCACTACAGAAGGAAGATTCCTCTTAGGAGAGGCCAGGCTGCAAGGGTCAGTCTTGGACAAGTTAACCCTTATCTCTCAATTATTAACTGACTTGTTCCCCAATTTCCTCACCTTAAAAATTGTACCCTTTTTTGTAATTGCTGGGAGGAGTTGGTGAATTGATACATTTAAGACCAGTGGCAAAGTTCTTGGCAGATAATAATAACTCATATTTAATTATCGTTACTATTTTTCTATGAATGTTTGTACATTATTGATGATTGCTTAGAGTGTTGAATAATAAGATTTTCTTTTTTTAAAGATTTTATTTATTTATTTGAGAGAGAGAGAGAATGAAAGAGAATGCATGAGAGGGCGGAGAGTCAGAAGGAGAAGCAGACTCCCCGCTGAGCTGTGAGGCTGATAAGGGACTTGATCCAGTCACTCCAGGATCGTGATCTGAGTGAGGCAGTTGCTGAACCAACTGAGCCACCCAGGCATCCCAGTAATAAGATTTTCTTCAAGCACCAACTAAACTATATTGATCTTCTCTTTTCTATCTCTGGAGGACCAACTTCCTGAGTAGTTTAAGTTCCATATGTATTACTGTGTTCTCTATTGGTTTCCTATGTATGTTCTGATTTTTTTTTTTTTAACTTTTTATTTTTTATAAACATATATTTTTATCCCCAGGGGTACAGGTCTGTGAATACTATGCAGCCATCAAAAGAAATGAAATCTTGCCATTTGCAACAACATGGATGTTCTGATTTTTTAACACGATTATACAGTTCATATCTCCTACTTTTAGTGCACCCCACTGCTCTGGCTCCAATCCTTGGTCTAGACCAAAGAGCAAAGGAGCTCAACAAATATATATTAATTATTAAAATAGTCATAAGTCTTTTAAATAGATTCGTTGAAGCAAAGCCAATGAGAAATTCCACTATACTATTTTGGTATTTCTCAATTGGGTTTTAAAATATGTTTTATATCTCATTTGGATTTTAGCTCATATGGCCACATCTAATTTGTAGCATTTCCATTAATATCTTTCTCATTAAGGTTAAATATAAATAAAGTGTAATATTTAATGTTTTCCACAGATGTATTTAACTTGCCAGACTTCACAGATTCATATCTATAGTCTCCATTTCCTTATATTTGCCTCAAAACATCTAGAAATTGAAGTACTCTTTGTTCAGTACTTTCCCTGTACCTGTATGGAGGGATGTTGTCACTTCACAACAGCTACTGTTCTAGAGTCTTATGACCCAGAATGCCACTCCTATTTATCAGCCCTCAGTCTAGGATGTGTCCTGACTGAACATGGTTTTTCTAGGCCTCTATACCCTAAACTACTCATGCAGATATGGCTCTCACAACTTTCAGCCCTTCATTCAACCAGCTGGTCTGCGAGCTGATCTCTCTAAGCATCTAGTCTAGAGGAGCCCATTCACCTCTTTGAAAATTTACCAAATACTTTTCACACACTTAGCTGTTCATGTCCTCTGTCTTCTAAATAAAACCAGTAATTCCTTAAAAGATCTACTTCCGAAATCCAGTCACATTAGCTTAGTGACCATCAGAAATTTTACAAATTACTTAATTTTCCTACAGCTCAAACTCCTTGTCATTAAATTTTATACTAATACCTACCTCACTTCTATCTGGAAATGAAATGAGAGCATGCATAGAGTTCTCCTTGCTCGGGTAACTCAAAATTCATACTCACAGGTTCTCCCCATGCCCCACAGGTCTCTCCCCACCAAAACTGTCCATATCTCATCCAGTGCAAGATATACCACTGTGATTGGACAGAACACATAATAGCTCTTCCCTCAAAACTTTCATCGCACTCCAGGCATTATCTTATTTCTGGTTTCTTATTTTGGTTTGCATATAATCCATAAATGTTGTTGTGTTTTTCTCTCTCCTTTCTGCTGACCCTTTGTTGCTTAGGGATGGAGAAATGTTTAGCAAACAACATTTAACTGAAAAGAAAGACTGTGTATGTTGGGCGGGGGCAGGATGCGGGAAGAGAAAGTCAACACAATATGGACACCATGGAAAATAGTGTATATGTATTTGTCAGTAGGAGTTAGAGACACAGGTGGAAGTAGACAGTGACAGCAGAACAGATATGATTAAGGTGACCAACGGGCCCCATTGGACTGAGATTGAGGAGTTTCTTGGGCCAGGAGACACTGAGTGCCAAGTGTGATGAGTTGGTTACCTTAGGGAGAATGGAAGTACAGGGAGCCAAATTCATTAGCAAGAAACTGAATCACAGGGCAATGAGCTGGTTGTTTTGCAGGGTGGATTCAGAAACTAAAACCACTGGTTGTTAAAACGTATCTTGATATTTAAAGGAAAAATTATGATAAATCTTTTAAGGATGGAAGCTAGAATCATGTTCCATGAAAAGGGACTTACTGATGAGTCTCTCCTGACTTGTGGTCAAAGAATTATTCTCACCTAAGTGTGAGGAGCAGCCCTGTGCTGTAGGACCAGAACAATTAGGATCAAACCAGGTACAGTGAGGACCCAAGGGGTTAGTCCCAGATCATTGGTGAGTTAGTCCCAAGACCAACTGCAAAGGAGCAGATATGTTGAGCAGTCTGTGGGTGCTGTTCTTCCTGATCTCTGGTGCTGCTTCTGGGAAGCAGTCAAATTAGCAAATGTCTCCCCAGCCCCACTTCTGATTTAGATTTCTTCCTGAAGTCTGGGTTTAGCAATCCTAAATTCTTTGGAGGGGGATAATTTTCAGCTGTGTTTACTTTTTCCATAAGTGTTATAGTAACTTCTAAAAAGATTTTCAAAGTATGCAGTGATATCATCGAGTGAAAAATCTAGAAAACCTAACATTAAAACCCATAGACTGATCTTGAATTATCATTAGTGCTGGAGGCAGGACTGCGATGTGTTTGAACTGCTCTTCTTTGCAGCCAGTTCCAATGCACATTTTACTTATTTATTTATTTAAATATTAAAAAGCTAGTGGTACTGGGAAAATCCAGATTCTTTAAGTCACTGGCCTCATGACAAACTATATTAGACATGCCCTTGTGGTGAGCGGATTAAACTATTACTAGCTTTGTTTTGAAACTGTGATACCAAGTGTGTTTTTGGAATCTTTCTGAGGTGGTTTGGGCCCTCGACTTGCCTGGTAACCACAGCTTCTGGACTAATCCAACTCACAGTTTGGGAATTTCCAAAGTGACTTAGCAGGAGCCTTGGTTTACACAGATGAATGTTGTCTGTTCCAGTTCACAGGTGAACAGACCCTTTCTTTAATCAGCAGGTGGGGGATTTTTTTAGACTTCACTTCAGGACAGCGAATTTGGAGGGAATGTCTTAGACCGGAACTTCTCTAGTGCTAATGTGCACACCCATCCCAGAAATCTTCAGGAAAAATTGCTGAATAATTAAGTCTGGGGTGAAGTATTACCATCCGGGTGATGTTGATGCTACTAGTCTACAAACCACACTCTACACAGAAAAATCTTAGAAATCAAGGGCACTTGTGGCAGAAGCGTATCTGGTGTTTTCAGGACACTCAGAACTTACAAGTCTTATTTGTCCTTAGGAACCAGTGCAGCAGTGTCAAAGAAGTAAACATCTTCAGCTATAATAAGCTCCCCTGAAATGATGTATTCTGAAAATCCCTTTGCAGATCATTTCCTTTGTGACATTTATAGTTCTGTCAGAGTGTGGCTGTATCTCTTCTCTGTTGCTCAGTTTAATTGGGAGGTGTTGCATATTGATTTCTTCAGTTATGTTTGCTGTTCTTACTTACCACTATATAGAGAGTTGATGATTATTGACAAGGTGCAACACATGGGCTTTCTATGATCCTATCTAGAAATGAAGTTTAGACACTAAACATCACGCATCCTCAGGTTAAAGGAAACCAATGGCTCTTCTTCAAGACAACCATTTTTTTTTTAAGATTTATTTGTTTATTTTAGAGAAAGAGAGAAAGCACAAGCAGGGAGCCGGACTCTGGGCTCGATCCCACCATCCCGAGATCATAACCTGAGCAGAAATCAAGAGTGAGACACTTAACCAACTGAGCCACCCACGCACCCCTCAAGGAAACTCTTATTCAGAAGGAATGAGCATGGAGAAAAATATGGTTATCACTGTGAGGAGAAAGTGAGAGAAAAATTAATAAGTGAAAATATGGGAAGAGTATATTCAAAGACAAGGCTACAGAGAAGAAGACAGTGGTTTCGCTTCCTTTTACATCACCTGGCCTCATAAAATAGAGGGCATGGAGAATTACTAACCTTGACAAAAGTCACAGAGTCTTAAGGCATAAGAATCAAGTTGGAATACTTCTGGATCAGAAGCAGAGGACTTGAGTGGTAAAGGATTAGAATGTACACATATGAATCGCACTTTCTACTGTGTGGAGAGGGTGTTTCTGAAGAGCTGAAAATAGGCTGAACTTTGTCCAGTTTCTTTAAAACACATGATCATTTTGGAAATCATTTCTCTATTTTCAGGAATTCCATTCACAGTTATTCCTAACAATTGAGACCTGTCAAACAACACTAAATCTAAAAGAATCTTTTAATGTGAGCCTTCACCCTCTCCTAATTCACTGCAGAGGTCAATAGTAGGCTTTAAGATCTGGAAGTTTTTCCTCAGTATATAATTGAGTGGAAACCTGCTTCCTAGCAAAGCTTATTGCTACATTACTGTGTGGTTGTTATGGAGGACAGATGGATACTCACCAGAGCCTCCCATTTGGACATAAAATAAAAGCCTTGCGGTCATGAGTGCTTTTGTGTTAACCAAAATAGAAACCCAAATGGAACAGAGAGCCCAGGGATGGTTTAATGATAGATAGTTACATGATAAACCTATGTGATGCCTCTTGAATATGCATTAATTTTCTGTCTTCTTCATACTAAAGTGATTAGTTTCAAAGTTTTCTCATCCACTCAGCAGCCATGTTGCCCTTTTCCATGACTCCAACTTCTAGCTGAACAACAGAAGTGTTGAATCATAAAAGAAAAGTCCAAAAAAACTTTTTATTTGTTTGAAGGAAATTCTTTCCATGTGTCCCTGCTCCATCCTTTGCTAATTTGGGTCATGTGCTTTGCTTTAGTCATCTGTCCCAGGCAGAGATCGGCCAGGCTCCTCCTCCCCTTACCACAGAGAGGTCTGGAGGTCCACAAGTGGTAACTGAAGACTGCTGGACTCACCACATCCTACAAAAAATGTAATAGCCGCTTTAGGCTGAGAGGTTCCACTGGAATGTGAGGCTAAGAACGCAAAGTAAGCCCGAAACTAAAAGGTCTTCAAAGCAAGGCATGAATGGACTGAAGGAGAAAGGGAAAGAGAGGAGGGAAGAACAAGAAAGAACCAATGCCAAGAGTGTAGAGGATGAGCTGGGAGGAAGCAGGAGAGCTGTATGTTTGAATAACAGAGGGTCCCAAGTGCCTCTCCAGCATACCGGAAGAGAGGTGACCTAACTTCCTGTTAAGGATGGAGGTCGAGCCATCAGTGCAGATTGCTGCTCCTGAAGATAAAATCACGATGCGTGTTAGGTCAGCAGAAGGACTGGCTTCCAAGAATTCAGAATTCACCTAGGTTTGTACCCAACTTGTATGTGACATGCTCTTCCAAAGTTTTGGGTCATTAAGGGTTCCCTTATAATTCTCTCTCTACTTCAGCTTTATGAAAACTAGAGAATGTTTTTGGAAGCCATGCTTGTGTCTCCTCAGTGATTTATCCCTCTAGACCTTGTGAAACGTTTATTGCCTGTGCGACTCATTTGGCACTTATTCTGAGGGCACAGTGATGCATGTATTATGTGTGCTGTTTTGTGGTATTCTTGCTTCGTCTTGACATTCCTTTTTGGATTTTGTTCCTTATTTATTTTGGTTTTCTCTACACCTAGGAGAGTTGTTTCAAAATATGGCAGTGCACTCTTTACCTGCTTCTCCTTCAGAGATGGGTTATGTGCCCCACTGCCAGCAAATCTAGGTGGGTGGTGACTGCTGCAATCTGTAGAGCAGAACAGAAGCGAAGCCCTACTCTCTGAAACACAGAGCTGTAAAACCACAACTCACTTCCCATGGTGGTTCATGAAAGACTCAGCCTTGTTTGCTGGTCACATTCACTCTTGGATCCCTAATGTAACCATGTGAGAAGTTTGACCACCCTGAAACCACAGTGCTGCCGAAGCCACATGGAGGTACTCCAGCTAGCAGTCCAGCCTGAGTTCGCTCTTTAGCTGTCCCAGTGCAGGCACAGGTAAGCCTTTAGAGTCATCCCAACTGAGGCTGCAAGCATCATAGAGCAGAGACCAGCCACACCTTTGAACCTAATGCAACGGTTGTGGTTTCACAACACCATGTATTTGTGTATTTTGTAACACAACAGTAAATAACTGGAGTGCAAGAGAAGAACTAGAAGCTACACTTCCCACTGGTTTGAAGGTAGTTGCAGCCAATAGGAAGCATTAGTGGCTGCTTGAAGGGCGAGAGCAGGGGGCAGATGGACAGGGGCTGTCTTGTGTGACTATGTCTCCTTCATGGTCCCAGATCCTGCCAGGCAGCCCTTGAAATGGTTTTAAAAAGTACCCTGAGGTGTCAGCTCCTGGTCTCTGGCAACAACATCCCCTTGACCCTCTGATCACTGTGGTGCTGGTGGCTTTCTGTTACTGTTAATCTCTGGGTTGCCCTACAGTCCCCTGATTTACCTTGCAGTTCTTTCTTTTGAACTGGTTCCCAATATTAAAATGCTTCTGTTAAATTCCCTGTTTTCTTGACCAGGCCCTGGTTGATACAGGCTGCAGTTCATACTTCTTCAGAGGCTCAACTGGACCCAAGAATTCCCACTAGATACTAGTTGACTGCTTAATCATAAGCCAGTCTGCAGAAAAGTCATCTGGCTCTGTGAGGTGGAATTGGAGACTCCTTTGAGTCATCAGGTTGACCCTTTGTAATACTTGTGATAGTCTCCCATCTCATGATATTAACTAGAATTTGCACTTGAGTATGATTTTATGGGAAGTCTTATATGATTTGTCAATTCCTTTACATGTAACAGGAGCAGATTGTCCAAAGTTTTAATGAGCCTCTTTTGCATTTGGAAGAAGAGTTATTTGAGCCACTCGTCTCTAAAAGATGTTTCCAACTTAACTTTTCTTTTTGGGAGGATAAGAGATGGAACATGTATTGGAAGCTAAAACAAAGCAGAGGGCCCATGACCGCTGTGCTTGAGCTATGGAACTTATTTCTTTCATTAGTATCTTTATAGTTAAAAAATGCTTAGACCTTATAAGAACAAACTTTAGCTCTATACATATATCTGTGTCACATAAAATTGGTTGAAGACATATATGACATCCATACAAAGCTGTATTTTTTTTTTTTTTAGCTTCAGGATATTAGCTAATTCATAAAGGTAGCTTGAATGACCTATTCTAGTAGTAGAAATTCAAGAGCAAATATCCTCATTTTCTATCCTGTATTACTGAGTTTGCTGTAGTGGAATGTAGCCATGACTCTGTAGGACCTGTTGTATAATCAGGCCTGAATCACTTAATCCTTTTGTTCCATGGAGTCCTATCTAAAAGGGTTGGACTCACTCCTCAGATCACTCTAACTTGAGCATTCTGAGTCATTCTACCTAACTTCCTGATTTCATGCTCCTTCTAAGGGTGTTTCTTCCTCTCCCCCGCCCTTTTTTTTAAATTTAAAATTTTTTTTTTAAGCATCATGAAATCATTACTTCCTAATGCAAATGAAAAACCGAGACCTGATGGTACAGGATACTGAGTTCTGTACAGCTTTATAATAGCTGCATCTTGCCATCATCTGCATTTAACCTTGATGCTACAGGGAAGGATGAAGTAGAGAAATCACAGGAAGGGGACCCAGAAGAACATGAGGTGCTTATAGACATTTGCATTGAAATTCATTGACAATTCTAGAAGATGGGGAAAAAGACAATATGAACGAACACTGCAAGACCAGTTCATTTTTTTATTTCTCCTTACCTGTTCGCGAAGACAAAGATGTCAGGACAGTTCCTCCCATTGACCATCAGGATGCCCAAGGGGGGGGGGAAATAAGATCAAATGGTCTTTGGCAATTATCTTGCCTTCCTCTAAACAGCCTCCACAGTGACCAGAAGGCCTTGGTTTTGTAGAGCATTTAAAGTCTCAAGTTAATCCTGTGAGGGGTTTGTCAGTTTATTTGTAATTGCTTGATTCTGATAGTGAGCATCCTATGATAATGATTTCCAGATTTCAGATTTCTGGGATCATTAATGTTGGATTGGGGGCTTTTATAAAGTTTTGTGGCTATGTCTTCATTGACAAAAGAGGACTAGCTTGGGAGTTAAACTGAATTAATGTAATTAATGTAATTAATTCTCTATCCATCCCTGGGATAAATTGTTTAAACTCTCCAATCATCATTTTGTTTTACATTCTAGAGTTTTTGGTAAGCATGATATAAGGAAACATTTTGGTAAGCATTTAGCACAAGGTCAGTTAATGGAAGGCATTTGACATTTATTGTTGCTTTCTGCTTCCTCTCATCCCTCCCAAGATACTAAAAAAATTTTTAGTATGTATTTTATCTGGGTTAAATTATATAGTAAAGAATATTCCCTCCAAAAATTAGAGGATTATAGGAGGGGGAAAGAGGGCAGTTGAATGTGATGACCAAAATGTTGAGAGAAGTTTATTTTGGCAGTAGAATTTTGGAAACTCACTTTATTTTATTGATTTATTTTTAAGTTTTATTTTTAATTTATTTAAGTAAACCAACTGTCATTATTATTTTTTTTTTCCAGCAAGATGGCCAGGTACATGGTCAGTTGAACTTAAGATTCCCAGAAGAGAAACACATCGGCATCTTTGAAAACTGTGATATTTTTTCTATCTAAAAAAATTTTTACTTTCCTAATTTTTTTCTTAAATTAGAATTGTATTAGTCTTTCACAGTAGTATGTGCCAAACATATTATGTAAGAGCAGTGACATGTCATACTAACATTTTCCTCTTTTTTAGGGGGGTACATTTCTTTGGAACTGTCATTTGGGTAGATTATATGTGACTCTTTTCTCCCCTGCTACCTAAAATACTGTAATACTGTTGAGCTATCACTAGTAGGGGCTAAAATATAATGTAACCAAAGGTTTTTATCACAAGCCATTTTCAAATCTCGGTAGAGTCTTCTTGATGGTAAATATTATCAGTGGTGAGAGCCTTGGTGCCAACTGAACTTGGAGCTCAGAGGCAAAGCTTTGAAAGATTATAAAACAAGTCTCCATGTCTGAAAATAGCTTTTAGTGTCTCTGTTGGGGACACAGATTAATAGATTGTGAAGTACGAGATCGTGTTGAAATACTATAGTATTTTATAGATAAGAGCTTAGATGACTATTATGTATCAGTAGGATAGATTTTTAATGATGGCCAACTTGTGTTCCAATCTATCATGTGCCATTTGCTAGCTGTGCTAACTTAGGGAAGTTACTGAACTTCTTCCAACCACAGTTTTCCATCAAATTAAGACGTTGCCCAAAGTCAGATGGTGACGTTATCTCTGTTTTACAATGCAGAAAATGAGTTTACATTGTTAAATTTCTCCTACTTTTGTACCATACACTTCTTTTACCAGAACTGATACAGGTGCATTCCATATAATGAATGCTGGTGTGGTCCTCGTACTCTTTGGTCACATGTTTTTGGTGGTTGTGTGCGGTGGCTACTTCCCTACTCCATTGTCTAGGGGTCACACAACTTGCTATGATCAATAAAATGTAGGCTGAAGTGTCACTTTGGGTGACATTCTCAAGCCAGATGGGCTGATCATAAAAGCCGATGCAAATCAAAGAGATTATTTTCATTAGTTAAGGATAAAGATTGGCATAACTTCAAGCCTGGACTTAATAACATGCATAGATATTATTATTGGAAGAAGGAAGTGCTGCTGTTGTACATGTCTGGACTTAAGAACATTATTTTGAGGCAAAGGTGCCATACAATGACCACTTAACAAACTCTTGCTCTAGTGTTCAGTGATTTGGGGTGACATAGCACCATCAGTGGTCACACTGTCCCCAACAACTGTGAGCTGCTGCTGCCATGACATTGGCTCATGAGCTGACCAGATATGTGCTCTTCAGATCCAGGTTGTAACTGACCAGTGACAACTCTAGGTACTTAACATTTATGCAGTGAAAACAAAGAAACAAGAGGTAACTGTGTAAGCGGAGGGATATGTTAATTAGCTTGATTGTGGTGACTGTCTCACAATGTATATACATATCAGAACATCAAGAAGAACACCTTAAATATATGCACTTTTAATTTTTTAATTATACTTCAATTAAGCTGAAAAAACCTCATTAAATAGATGATTACTTTTGTCTTTAATTCTAAAAGTTTAGAAAACAGAAAACCACAGCAAATAGTGAAACTCTTACACACGTACACGACCTAGATTTTACAATCGTTAACATTTAATCACTTTCCTATCTTTTAAAATAAAAGAATTAGGTCTTTAAAGATAACGCGTCTGCATTTCCCTCCAGGCCCCTTTCCAATGATAACACATTGTGTGTGACTCTTTTCAGACCGGGCTTTTGTTAGAGTAGGCAGTTAGGTTCTAACGGGATACTTGGAAGCCAGCAAAGAGGAAGTCCTGGCCAGCTATGGGCAGGTCAGAGGCACGTCCTGACAGCACGCCTCAGGAAGCCAGATCCAACCAGACAGGTCCTTAGACAGGTCCATCTTAATGGCAGGTGCCTCAGCAGCCCACCCCTGGCCACATAAGAAAGAAAAGGCTGGAAATCCTGCTTCCAAGAAACCCCTCCCCCAAGTAATGAATACTCTGTCCTCTAGTTAACACCTGTCAGTAAAAGGTAGAAACCCAAACCCTGAGGCCCACAGCTCTCTCTTGGGCTCACCCTCTCTCACATCTCAAGAATGTACTTCCGCTTCCGTAAGCTTTTCCCCTTGTGTCACTCATCTACCGTGTTGTGTCTGTCCCAGAATTCTTTCTCCTGAGGAGACCAAGAACCTTTACCAACATCTTTGGGGCTGGACCGGTAGGTTGAGGCTTCAGGGCCTGGGATGACCTCAGTTCACCTGGCAACACTTCTATATATTTTTTCTAGATAGATTCGTAATTATTTATAAATAGCACATAGTCTCATGTAAGCATATTTATTATTCCACACCAACTCAAGGTAACTAACCTCAACCGTCTGTATTTTCCTAGCAATTCTAGTTTAAAAGTCAGTGTTTCAGTAAGAATATGGGAGGAAACACTCCCAAAATGTAGATGTTTCTAAAACAATATTTACAAAATACTCCCTCCCCTTTTTGTGATGTGACCATTAGTTGACATGTCTTGAAATGACCACCAATTTAATGGCTTGTTTCCATAGGAACATTTGGCTTAAAAATTTTTTTGTTCTTCTATCCTTTTTCTTGCCTTAAACATTTGACTTCATATTACTTTTTTGCAAGTACATTACCTAAAGAAAACTTAAAACATCTATTACCTGGGGTGCCTGGCTGGCTCAGTCGTTAAGTGTCCGCCTTAGGCTCAGGTCATGATCCCAGGATCCTGGAATTGAGCCCCTGCTCCGCAGGGAACTTGTTCTCCCTCTCCCACTCCCCCTGCTTGTGTTCCCCCTCTTGCTGTCTCTCTCTCTGTCAAATAAATAAATAAAATCTTAAAAAAAAATCCATTATCTGGTTATATCATTTCATTAATTTAAAGTGTAAAAAGACAGAGCGCCTGGGTGGCTCAGTGGGTTAAAGCCTCTGCCTTCAGGTCGGGACATGATCTCAGGGTCCTGGGATCAATCCCCACATCGGGCTCTCTGCTTAGTAGGGAGCCTGCTTCTTCCTCTGTCTCTGCCTGCCTCTCTGTCTACTTGTGGTCTCTGTCTGTCAAATAAATAAATAAAAATCTTAAAAAAAATAAATAAAGTATAAAAAGTTACATAAATTACACAAGAAGATACAGAATTCTCACTTAAAATCATCATGTAATGGGATGATATTTTAAGTGTGTGGAGAGAAGATTTTTATTTATGTCTGCAAACTAGGACAGGAAATGATATAAATTGATAGTTATGTAATCTCAGAGCCCACACCGACTAAGTCTTTTGGTTAAAGTTGCCTTTGTGGTTGAAATGGCAGAGAAACCCTTCACGTTTTTGTTTGACAGAGAAAAAAGGAGAGAATGCTTTTTTCTTCTATAGTCTTCGGAAATTATTTAGCCATGATTTGTGTAAGAATAAACCCCCATTATCATTATTGGAGTGTTTCTTTTTTAAGGCCCATCTGAAGAAAAAATTTTTTTTTTCATTTTCTCCAAGGGAGAAAAGAGGACAGAAAAGAAAAAGTTATTCTGTAAATATTTTAAATGAGTCTCTATTTGAATGAGTTTTCCTTTTGTAATTTTTCATAAGCATTATGTGGGACTTACTACATGCCAGACACTGTTTTGAGCACTTTGCAAATATGTCATTTAGTCCTTATACTGTCTCTCTGGCACCGTCATTTTAACCATATGTAAACTGAAGCACAGAGACATAAAATAACTTGCTCAGGGTCACACAGCTAGGGAGTGACAGAGCTGAGATCTGACTACTGGGAGGCCACATTCTCCCATCTTTAGACTATGCTGTGTAATAACATACCTGACCAGTTGTGGGCATCATAGTTCTCCTAAAAGTTGAACACCCCAGCTGGCACATTGGGGAAGGAGTGTCAGATTTGAAGAGGAAGTTGGACAACTTCTCTCACATGTAATTTCCACAAATAAGAACATGTAGAACAAGAGGAAATGTTTAAATTCCCTTAAGAATGATTTTGCTTGAGCCCCAGTCAGCATTTTCTAGAAATTAAGGTCATTACTGAAGCTGATATAATTTCTTTATATTAGATTTGGATGTGACCACTGTTGGAGGCAGGAAGTGGATAAGATGCTTCATTAGTATTTCAATCTCTGGGTGTTTTAATTGATGCTATCTTGCTATGTTCAGATTTTGGCCTGGATCCTACCTTCTTTTCCTGATGCTTTGCATCTACTTTAGACTCTTGGACCAGAAATATTATTCTAAATACTTCACATAAAAGGTTTTATTCTGATTATGTATTTATATTTGTATAAAATATCTATTATGTGTGATATATGTATAATATATGATATATATTATTACATATATATATAATTCTTTTTAAAAGGACTGAATTTTGTTTTATTTTTTTCCCTAAACTTTGCATTCTCTGAGCTAAACTCCCTAAGTCTCCCTAATACTTATCTCTTTTGAGTTACTTTTTTTCTATTTTGCTGAAATATTTTTATTTTCTTGAAATTATATATATATATATATATATATACATACACTCTGTATACTTACATATGTGTGACTGTACAAATGGATATAACACACACACACACACACACACACACACACACATATATTAGAGTCAGAGAGGAAGAGAGAACGAGAGAGTGAGAACACATGAGAATAATTTGTTGCTGGGCTTCTTTTCTCTGTGTGACATAGTTCCTGACAGAATAATGTGGTTCTCAAGCTCCAACTGCATTTGCAGCAATGTCTGTACATTGTAAAATAATTGAAGAGCAATTGGTGGCTAAAGTTCGGTCTGCTTTTGTAATAATACATGTGGGCTCCATCACCCTGGCTAAAAGGAGGTGCTGGATGGTGACCTAGTGTTTAATGCTCTATCAGGAGGCAGTTTGCCTGCATCTCTACCAGTTGATGAAACTAAAAGGAAAACTTAAATAACTTACATAATTCTGAGTTTTTAAAAATGGATTAAATATTTCCACCCAATATATTAAACAAATGGAGATTGTTCGTTAAGACTAATTTTAAGAGCTAAGACTCAGGGTTTTTGTTTTGTTCTGCTAAGCCCTCCAAACTAAATAGGGTATTTATTATCTAAAACTTATTTTATTGGTTGCATATTTCATGAAACTTGTTCCAAAAGTGTGCTTTTACTGGAGAGCAAAATATACTCTGTCATTTCAATTATTTCACATTTATTGAGACTTGTTTCTGACCCAGCGTATCTTCCCGAATGTTCCATATTTACACTTGAAAAAACTAAGTATTCTCTTGTCGGGTGGAGCATTCTTTAATTTATTTACACTAGTTGCAAATGTTGTTCATATATGTCTACTCTTACTGTTTTCTGTATTTTTTTTCTGACAGTCACTAATATTTATGGGTTAACTTTATTTCCCTTTTAGTTCTGTCAGTTTTGCCTCATGCATTTGAAACTCTGTAATGGGGTGCATGAAATTTAGGTACTGTTTTCTTTTAGCTTAATGAGTAAGTTTCATATTCCATCTTATTTCCACTATTGGCTTTATTGCTCTACATCTTTGCTCTATTTTTGAGTAATGGTTTTCTGGAGGATCCAGTATACCTTCTTAATATATAGTTTTCCTTCAAATAATACTATGCCACTTCAATGTAATGAAGAACCTTACAAATCATAAATTTCCATTTTTTTTTCTCTCTCTTTGTCTTTGTGGGACTTGATATACATTTTATTTCTACATATATTATAAACTCCACAGTGGATTGTTATTTTTCCTTAGACTAGCGTATTTTTTTTTTCCTAAAGGGCTAGATAATAAATATTTTAGGCTGTGTAGGCCATAATATCTCTATCAAAACTACTGAACCCTGTCACTGTGGTATGAAAACAGTCACAGACGACACATAAACAAGTGAGCATGGCAGTGTTCCAGTACAGTTTATTTTCAAAAAGAGACAGGAACTCTTACTTAGCCTGTGGGCCATTGTGACCTCTGCTTTAAACAACTAATTCTCTCTTACTGCCATTACAATAAAAAGAAAAAAACTTTACCATTTTTGGCTCTCCATTTCTTTGAATATATTTGAATTTCTATCTAATAAAATTTTCCTTTTACCTAAAGAATTTCTTTTAATATTTCTTATTATGCAGTTTTGCTACAACCCCCCAACCCCAATACAAACAAAATTCTCAACATTTGTGTGTTGAAAAGGACTTTATTTCCATTTTAAAATGGAGGTAAAGGTATTTTTTCATAGTAAAAAAAGCCCCCTGCTCCCGCCAGTCCTTCAAAATTCCTTTGTTTCCTGGCTTGTATTTTTTCTGACAAAAGGGTTGGGGAGATTCTCGTCTTTGTTTCCATATAAGACATGTGCCTTCCCTCTTCACCCATTCCTCTTACTGTATTTCTGCTTTTAAGATGTCTTCTTCATCACTCATTCCCAGAAATTTGATTGTGATATTCCTTGATGTAGTTTATCTTCTCTGCTTTATTGTGCTTCTTGGCTTTCTGAGTTTATAATTTTTATCAAATTAAGGAAACTGTCAGCTATACTCATTAAAAAAGAAAAAAGAAAAAAGAAAAAAGTCCTGCCTGTCCTCTCTTTCTCTTCTTCTTCTAGGACTCCATGGTAGGCTGAATAATGGCGCTCCTAAAGCTGTCTATGCTCTAATCCTTGGAACCTGGCTTATGTTACCTTATATTATAAAAGATAACAGTTTACCTCACGTTTGTTGATATAATTAAGTTAAGCTTTTAATTATCAGAGGTTCAGTATAATAACAAGGATTTTTCTGAGAGGGAGAAAGGAGGTCAGAGTGAGAAGATGACATGTTAACGGAAGCAGAAGGTGGAATCCAGTGCTTTGGAAAGGGAAGACTGGGCACAAGCCAAGGGGTGCAGGTGTCTTCCAGAAGGCGGAAAAGGCAAGGGAATGGATTCTTCGCTAGAGTCTCCAGAAGGAATACAGCTCTGCCTACAACTCAGTTTTAGCTCATCAGACCCATTTCTGACTCCTGAGCTCTAGAGGAGTAAGATCGTAAATTTGGGGGATTTTTTTGAAAGCCATTACATTTAATATTTTTTACAGCAACAATAGGAAACTGATATAGGCTCCAATGTTATATGTATTAGACTGTTTGGTATTATCTCATGGGTCACTGATGCGCTGTTCATTTTTTTTTTTTTAATGTTTTACTCTGTTTATTGTTAGATGGCTTCTATGGCAATGTTTTGAAATCCACACTTCTTTTTCAATGTCTAATCCATTAAACTCATCTTGTGATTTTTAAAAATTTCATGTATAGTAATTTTTATCTTTGTAATTCCCTTTGGTTTGTTTTTGTATCTTCTGTTTCTTTCAACATGATACTCATGTTTTCCTTTAAATCTTTATTTCTTTTTTTTTATTAATTTTTTATTTTTTTATTTTTTTAAAATTTTTTTTATTTTTAAGCTTTTATTTTTTTATTTTTTTTCCATATCTTTTTTTTTTTTTTTTATAAACATATATTTTTATCCCCAGGGGTACAGGTCTGTGAATCACCAGGTTTACACACTTCACAGCACTCACCCAAGCACATACCCTCCCCAATGTCCATAATCCCACCCCCTTCTCCCAAGCCCCCTCCCCCCAGCAACCCTCAGTTTGTTTTGTGAGATTAAGAGTCACTTATGGTTTGTCTCCCTCCCAATCACATCCTCCGTCCTAAATCGTTATTTCTAAAGGCTCTTTTAAAAATCTTGTCTCTTGGTACTATCATCTTCATTTCTACTATTTATATTAATAGATTAATAGGTGATGTGTTACAGTTTCTTGCTTCTTTATATGCCTCAACCTTTTTGATTAGATAATGGGCACTGTGAATATAATGTTTTTGAGAGTCTGGATTTGTTGTTTACCTTGAAAAATGTTCAACTTTGCTTTGGCAGGCAGCTGAGTAACTTTCAAATCAGTTTACAGTTCTTCTCACGTTTGTTTTTAGTATTTGTTAGGGCATGTCCATACTGTAGTTTATGACAGTGTTGCATTAGCCTTACTCTAAAGTTGACTCTTCTGGGCTCTCTACTGAATGTTCCATGTATCCACTGAGATCAATACATTCCTGCCTGAATTTCCTCCAGCCTTGTCTATATTCTTGGAACTGTTTAACTCTTCCTGAGAATTCTTTGCCACCATCAGGAAATTTTACCCTATTCATATGGGCCTTACCATTTAGAAAGAGGCTCAGAATGATCCTGTATATGGGTTTCTGGAGCTCCATATACTCTAAGGGTAGCTCCTTCACTTGCAGTATTCTGTCCCACAAAATCTAGCTGTGTCCACCTCCCCCATCTGATCTCTATCTTCCCATTCACATGGGAGCATCTAGTTCTCCTCAGGTTCTCTCTTTCTATGTCACAGTCTGTGACATGCCTCCAGGTAAGAAAAAACCTGATGGACTGTGGGGCTTATGTCATTTGTTCTACCATCTTTCTTACATCATGGTCTTATACTCCTAATTGTTCAGAGTCCAAAACTACTCTTTCATGTTTGTTGCCAGTCTTCTGGTCATTTCTCCTGGGAGGACAAGTTCAGTTCCAGATACTCTAACCTGTCAAGGTGGAAGATTCTACTGGTGATTTTTCACATCAGGCTCTTCCCAGAAGGATTTGGATTAACCAAGGTTGATTTGAAAATTTTTTTATAATTAGTTAATTTCTTCACATTTCTATTTTTCTAAGTATATTTTATAAGAATGTCTATATTTGTATAATAAGACACAAAGAGTTTTTTTTTTTTCTTGGTCAATAATTTTATTTTTGGTGCAAGAATTTTCACCAAATCCTATAAATTTGCAGTTCAAACACTTGAAAATAAAGAAAAGTGAAAATACATCATTTTTTATGCTGTGTTTCAACAAGAGTCTTATCCTTGGTGCAAGGGGAATATCTTTAAATAAGGAGGAAGAATGAGTATTTTGGCAATGTTACACAAATACATGTCACTTAAGGAAATCGTAAATTTATTTTTAGAAATGTGATTTTTCTAAAGACAGGTCAATTCTTCCCTACCACTCTTCTTCCCCTCTTGGTAAAAAATAGTTTAAACTTGACATTCCTATCCCACTCTTCCATGTAAATAAGTTTCCTTTGAGGCCCATATTGACTCTGTATGAGCATCACATACTTATTTTTCTATTCACTGAATGCTTTGTTGGTTAATCTGGGTCCTAATTTTCTTCATGACCTGTAAAATTGTCTTTTCCAACTTCTTGGCAGCAGCAGCTTTGCTGTCTTGATGATGTTTCATGTGGCCTACCCCTTGTCTTGGCTAAGCTCAGATCATATGTCCATCATCGGAAGTATACAAAATGTGGTCTAACCACGAAGAATACTTCCAAGACAAAATCATAAAATAGAGATGCTTTAGTTTAGAATGCTAAAATATCTGTACCATCTGTGAATACAAAATTCGCCAAAGAAAAATAAGTGGGAAATCTATGGTTTTCCTTTTGAACTGCCATATAAAATGGGCCCAATATTGAATTTATTTAACCACAAAATATATTTTTTAAAATAGTGTTAATTATAGTTAGGCTTGATTTCCATATACTATTCTCTTCTGTAATTATAGTTGTGGTTTCATTTTCTATAAAGTAATAAAAAGAGATTCTTACAACATATTCTGAGCAAGGCATAGTAGTAATAATAGTTTTCAGAATGTTGATCATTTATTGGGCATATCCTTTATATACTATTTAGTGATGAAAATATTAGGAGCTTAACAATATAATTAATAGCTCTTTCCATTATCACTGAGTGTGAATTATCAAAAATTAATAGCCCTTTTAAAAATGAGGTGGGTGGGGTGCTTGGGTGGCTCAGTGGGTTAAAGCCTCTGCCTTCGGCTCAGGTCATGATCCCAGGGTCCTGGGATTGAACCCCGCACTGGGCTCTCTGCTCAGCAGGGAGCCTGCTTCCTCCTCTCTCTCTGCCTGCCTCTCTGCCTACTTGTGATCTCTGTCTGTCAAATGAATAAAATTAAAAAAAAAAAAGAAAAAATATTTTAAAATAAACCTTTCCCCCACTAAAATCCGGATGGTAGGTTATTCAGAATCTAACAGTAGGCAGTCATTATCATACCTAGAGCTGAAGAGAAGGGGAGCAAAGAGCTAACAGAGTCAAGTGGGAAGTGGAACTGTGGACAAAGGACTGGGAGGCAGCAGTAGCATGTGCAGCTGCTGTCAGGAAGGCATGATGGAAGGCAAGAGGAGGAAGGGAAAATGGCAGGTCAGTGGCTGCCATTCGTGAAACCCAACTGGAAGCCCAAAGCCAGGGGGCCAAGATGGTAACACCTGCAGCCCAGCTGACACTGACACATGATCAGAGGAGCATGGCAAATAGAACTTGAGGAAGAGAGAAATCAGATCTAACCATCACAGAGAAATATCTCTTTTAGGTAAAGGACACTTCTCAGTTCTCCTCAAATATTAACATTTACACAAAGGCCTATTCACCCAACCAAGGAAGGAGTTTTTGATAATTTTTTAAGTGGACTATGTAGAACCAAAGCTTCAATTCCATTGAGGGCTCTTCCATGTTGGATATGTGTATGGCGGATCTGGATGCAGTATGATAGAAAATGAAGCTTGTCAAGAAAGTTAATTCTAACTTTGAAAAACCTTGTGGTGGATTAAAAATGGTGAAAAGATGATTTGTTATTCCCTCAGTCATGGGTGGTATTGGTTTCCCCTCTCCCTTGATTCTGGGCTGGACTTAGTGACTTACGAGAGCGACAGAACATGGCAGACGTTATGTTTGGGGCTTCTGAGGCTCAGACATAAGGAGTCTTGCAGCTTTCTCCTGGTTTTCTTGGAATATTTGCTCTTGGGACATTTCTTTTCCAAAGACAGTACCATATTTTGAGAAACCCAAGCCAGACGTGCAGCCCATGTATAGGTACTCTAGTCGGAGTACACTCCAGAGTGTATCTGTCAACCCTAGCCCATACCAGCTCCCAGCCATGAGAGTCAGACATATTTGACATCTAACCAGGAGAACCTTCTGGTGACTGGGGGTGCACTTGCCATCTGCCCACAGCAGTCAGGATGCCTCACATAACAATTTCCCAGCTGAGCCTTGCCAATACACAGAATCATGAAAGACAATAATGAATTGTAGCTTGAGGCCACTGTGTTTTGGGGTGGTTTGTTGCCCAGCAACAGAGAAGTGGAAGAAAACCTCAGGAAATAGCATTATAATTTCTGGAAAGCTTGGGAGAAATGAACAGTGACCATTTCTCCTATCACTGGCTTAGATATATAACTTTAAGATTTAGTTTCAAATTAAATACTTTGACCCCAAATATTTAGAAACAAATTTTAATGGTAGGTTTGTCTAAACCAGGGAGATTCTTATTTTCAGATAATTTTTTGCTTGACAATTTTTCTTACAAACTTGCTCATGAAATATTTATGCAGATTCCTGTATTTTCCTGTTCTTCACCCTGCGAAGATGGACTCCATTGCGACCCAAGCATAATGTGCCATATGTAATAGCAAGAAATGGAGAGTAGAGAGCCTGACAATTTGGCCCTGTTTTCATTCCATTCTCAATATAAACAAATGCTCCATGTTTCTCAAGCTTCATTATGCACATAAATCACCTTGGGATCGGTTAAAAAAGCAGACTGTGATTTGCAGTTCTGGAGTAATGTCTAAAAGTCTATACTTCTAAGCTTTGCGCAGTGGCAGTATTGTAGCCAATGAGGTTTATCCGAGGCGCGATTATTGCTAATTAAAAGTCTATACTTCTAATATTTCCAATTGATATGGATGCTACTGGTCCACTTTGAAGAGCATAGGCTTAGAGCACCCTACAATCAAAGAGAAGTGGAAATTTAATTCAAAGAGAGATGAGTTTTACTCTTGGAGGAAAAGCAACTTCCCAGCATGTCAATGATAATCATGAGTCAGATTTTGTTATATTAAGTTGGTCTTTATCAGTAATCATTAGAGCATGGCAGGCTGTACTTGAAAAATTCCTTAAATATCAAGGCTTATCATCATAATATACTAAAAAACAAGTATACTCTCTATTTTCAGGTTCAATTTATTCTTAGATATTATGTTAAATTCAGAATATATCTATTAATTTTGACTCTCTTCCTGTCTAGTATACTCATACTCCAGCATAACTTCTGTTCTTCTGTGGAAAAGTTTAGAAACAGGGAAGCATAAACTTCAATTAATGTTTATAAATTGCTCAGGTGATTTGTAGGAAGTAGAGGACAGTTTGTTACATAAAATATATATGCACAAGTCCCTGCCAGTACAGCTAACATGGTTTATGGTTACAAATTAGTCTAGAGAGGCTGCTAACCTTGATGGTCTATTTAAAATACAAAGTAACCAAATAAAAAAATGCAAATTAAAGGTACTTTCGTGGAATTTCATCCCAAACTGTGTTGTTTGGTCTCCCTGAATATCCATCTCTCCCCTGCCTTGCTATAACTAAATTTCCATTTTGTTTTTCATCTATCAAAATAGCAAATACCGGGGCGCCTGGGTGGCTCAGTGGGTTAAAGCCTCTGCCTTCAGCTCAGGTCATGATCCCAGGGTCCTGGGATGGAGCCCCGCATCGGGCTCTCTGCTCAGCGGGGAGCCTGCTTCCTCCTCTCTCTCTCTCTGCCTCTCTGCCTACTTGTGATCTCTATCTGCCAAATAAATAAATAAATAAATAAATCTTTAAAAAAAATAGCAAATACCAAAAAAATGGCAATATATATATATATATATATATATATGTTTTTAAGTTATGGTTAAGAAACTGCAAGGAACTGGCCATTCTCAAACATTGCTAATGGAAGTTCAAAATGGCTTGATACTTCTGGAGGAAACACAGCAATCTGTATAAAAATTTTAAAATATTTTTTGTGTTTGGGAAGCCTGGGTAGCACAGTCAGTTAAGTGTCTTCTGACTCTTGGTTACAGCTCAGGTCATGATCTCAGGGTTGTGAGATTGAGCCCTACACTGGGCTCTGCACTGAGTGTGGAGTCAGCTTGGGTTTCTCTCTCTCTCTCCTTTTCCCTCCCCAGAACACACACACTCTCTCAAATAAATAAATCTTAAAAATATACATTAAATATTTTTATGTTTCATTTTTAAGATTTTATGAAAACTATTACAGACACAGGCAAAGAATTATCTCAAAGAATAGTTATGACCTAATTATAAAGTCAAACATTTGCACTATTCTAAACTTTTAACAAGAGAAAATGACCTAGAAAAATTAAGGTGTATCTATGCACAAAGAAATACCAAGAAGTTAGTTGACAGAACACATAAAAAACAATCTAATGATCATAATATATTGTCCTTGTAAGAAACAAAGCATGTTGGTAAACATATGTATTAGGATTCTCCAGAGAAATAGCACCAATAAGATGGATAAAAATAGATTATATAGATGCAGATGATACAGAAATAGATGGCATAGGGGTGCTTGGCTGGTTTTGTGGGAAGTGCGTGCAACTTTACCTCAAAGTCATGAGTTCAAGCCCCATATTGGGTGTGGAGCCTTTTTTTTTTTTTTTTTAAAGAAAGAAATAGCTGATACAGATTCAGATGTAGATCTAGAAAAGGAGATTTATTACAGGAATTCAGTCACACGGTTACGGAAGCCCAGAAGTCACACTATCTGCTGAGTACAGACTGGAAAACCAGGAAAGGCAGGAGTGGAATTCAGTATGAGTCTGAAAGCCTGAGAATCAGGGGACCCAACGGTGTAAATCCCAGTCTGAGCTTGAAAGCCCCATGTCTGAGGGCAGGAAAAGATGAATGTCTCAGCTCAAGCAGAATGAGAAGAGTTTGCCCTTCCTCCACATTTTTTGTTCCCTCACATGGATTGGATGATGCTCACCTTCCTGGTGACAGTGACCTTCTTTATTCAGTCTACTACAGATTCAAAAGCTAATGGTCTCTGCAACACAGATGCACTCAGAAACAATGTTTTATCACCTGCCTGGGCATACTTGAGTCCAGTGAGGTTGACACTTAAAATGAACTTATCACAGTTGAATTTTTTGCTTCCTAATGATTAAAAATTGTATGTAAACCTCATAGAAAAATATAAATATATTCAGTATACCCACATACTTACAGAGCTGGAATTTAAAGGATGTAACTATAGGTGATTTCATTTCCTACTTTGCCCTTTATGTATCATCTTAATCATTTTTATTTAGCAGATGTTTTTGAAAATCATATTTAAAATATTTTTTTAAAGATTTTATTTATTTATTTTAGAAAGACAAAGAGAACATGTGGGGGAAGTTTGGAGGGGCAAAAGGGGAAGGAGAGGGACAAGCAGGCTCTATGCTGAGTATGGAACCTGATGGGGGCTCCATCCCACACCCCTGAGATCATGACCTGAGTTGAAATCAAGAGTTGGACGTTCTACTGACTGAGCCACCCAAGTGTCCCTAAAACATTTAAGGCAGACTTTAAACACTATTTTAAGATTAAAACACTTCTTCCACTTGATTTTCT
Organism: Mustela nivalis; assembly: GCF_964662115.1. Taxonomy (NCBI): domain Eukaryota; kingdom Metazoa; phylum Chordata; class Mammalia; order Carnivora; family Mustelidae; genus Mustela; species Mustela nivalis. The sequence goes on from NC_139027.1 coordinate 111,969,740, forward strand.
ATTTTTCTTCTCTTCTTCCTTAGCAAATTTACTCTGAAAAGAAAACCAGTGTTCATAATTGCATCTTAATTACCTCAAATAACTTTTTTTCATGTATTGGCCATGTAATTATCCTAACTCTTTCCCTTTAACATAGTTCTTTTGTTGTGTTTTTTTTTCTTTTCTTTATTTTTTTCTTTTCTTCTTCTTCTTCTTTCTTTCTTTCTTTTCTTTTTTTTTTTTTTACTATTCTTGTGTTCATTTATCACTAATTTAACAAAAATTCGAGTACTTACCGTATGTCAGGCATCATTTTTGGTCCTAAATCTGTCATTACTATTTTTTTATTTTCTATATTTTTCAAATTAGTTATTTACTCTATATACATTTATTCAACAGACGTTTTTCAACACCTACTGTATATCATGCACTATTCTAGGCTCTGGGGACACAGAAGTGGGAGAACCAGTGGAAAACTCCTATTCTCATGGAGCTCATATTCCAACAGATGCAGAAAGACAACGAAAGAAATAATTAAATACATAGTGTATCAGAATGAAATGAAGTAGGAGTCTCTGAAGATGAAGGGGGGACAAAATTATAATATAAAGTAGGTTTATCAAGGGAGGCTTTTCTGAGAAGGTGATTTGAACCAAGAATTGAAGGAGGCAAGGGAGCAAAGGGCTAGGGGAAAGAAACAAGTCTTCAGATACTCCTATTTTTGAGTTTCTTAAAATAATTCAATACCAAAAATCCAAATTTGCCAAGTAATCAGAATTTCACATTTCTTATTTGAATTTTCATGATCAGAAAAATGTTATTTTGAAAAAAAAATCTTGAAACACACAAACTCTGAAATCTGATTTTTTTGAAGAAGATATATATCATCATAAAGGAATCCAGAGGCCTCAATTGATAGAAAGCACGTGTCCAAGACAGATATCCTTTCCTGAAGGCAACAACTGTCATCTTACCAGCACTTTAAACTCTTTGCGAGTCATAAGGCAGAAAGACACTAAGTTAAGTGTTGATGAATTAACGCATTGAAAATAGATGAAAAAAGTTGAAAAAATAAGAGGCTCTTTATAAAGCCCCTTCTGAAATTTACGATCAAGAGATGGTAACTCATCTTTATGGCATCTCCCTTTAATAGATTATTTTTTTTTCTTTAATAGATTATTAAGAAGAAATTGTCTTCAATAGCTAAAAGTCCAGATGGGATTCTGTTAAAGTCCCCTACTGTGCATTCATCGCCGTAGATGGTTTCCTGTCAGAAAATGGTGTAAATTAGCAGCTTGACGTTCTAAGACTGGGTTAAGTGGTCTGTTTCAGACAGGGAGAAATTTATGGCGTGAAATACAAATGCTTAAGTAATCATAAAAGTATTCCATTTTCTGAAGCTGATTTCACATTAACACTTGGCCTATCACGTAGCTCATCATGTCTTCTCTTGTAATCAGGAGGAAATGGGCTCTTTATCTCAGAAAGGCATGGAGAAGTTTGTAATCTTTTTCACAAAAAGAATCTTGTAATAGGATGGAGAAGGGGGTTAAGAAAACAATGGATGTGTAAATGTCATTGGAGGGTATACATCTGTAAACCATTCCCTTCTGAAATGTTGGAAAGATTGCAGTATAAATACTACCTCATCACATGTTTTCCTTTTGTCTAGCTCTTCTGTTGTCTGGAGTCTCGTGAGATGAAATGCACACCCCGAAACAGCATCCCCTCTGAACCGCAGTGGGAGGATATTACACTATTTTGTGGCCCTGCTCACTCTGTTTTAGCCCCGGGTACTTTCTTCTGCAGGTGCCAGGTCTGGTTCAGGGATGAAGCTCAAAGTTAAAACCAAATCAATTGCATACACAGGTGGTGAGACCAGAATGTGCTTGAATCTGAAAACCAGAGTGAGTGGTTTATGTTAGAATGCTTCCAGAAAGTAGTAGGAAAAATCTTCAGGGCAAAATGATGCCAGCACAAACAGTCGTGGGCTGCTTCAAACGCAATAGACCCTTTCATTGCTCACTCCTTTTACACATGGACCTTGCTTTTTTTCAGGTTTAGCACAAAGCAGAGAAAAGGCAGTATTTTGAGTACAAAGGAGGGTCACAGTTATACTGTCTAGGAATGAAAATCAAAACTGGCAAAGATCAGTTCCATGTTCAAAATTTTTTTAAAAGTATGTAAATAAATATACCTAAATATATATGCATCATGAATGTGTATGAGCAGTGAGAAGATCCCATGTGCAGAGCCTCTGTGACTTGGCCAGTTTCCTCAAACCAGTGTCTTGAAGACAGCTGGGAGTGGTATAGCCTGTGGCATACTCAGAAGTCCAGACACTACCAAAATATGTCAGTATTTTTGTAAATATTTTATATATTTTTAAATAATATTATAAATATCATAAATATTTAAAATACAATAAATCTTTTAAATAGAAAATATATTTATATTTAATTAATATATTATATATTATATTTAATATTATTTATAGATAAATAGAAACATATAATATATAAATATATTTAAAATATAAAATAAAATTTAAAATTATAATTTAAAAATATTTTATAAATAATACATCAGTATTATTATAAACTGGCCTTTTTGTGGGACTGTGAACTCAGTGTTGTCAGGTGTTTTAAAGAAGAAACCTGACATCTGACTCTGTGTATTATCTATATGTGTGATTTTCTGTGATTTCACTGCTTAATTTGACTCTCAGACAGCCAGGTTGAGATCATACACCTATGAGTATAGTAAAGGCCTGTGGTGGTCTTTATGTCACACTCATGAGCCTCTGATTAAGAGGTGAATGGGCAGGCTAATAATCATAGCAAATTTACCACACTATAGGCTGGCTTTTGTGTTTCTTAGTAAAACTCCACTCAGTTATCTTTCTAAAGAAAGGGAATATTTATTTTAATTGAACCAATATTTATATTAGCATTTATAAATAAATGTACAGTATTTACAAACCAGAGTTCTTTCTTCTTGAAAATTAGGTATCCTGGACCTCAGGAATTTTTCTATTGACGTTGCAGTGAAATTCTAATGGACCTTAATGTGATAATTCAGGGTTCAGTTTACCAACAAGTCAGTTTGTAATTATTTGTGTTAATCTTGAAGATGATAATAAATATCTCTGATACTCAAAAGGACATGGTCATATAAGCCACAAGGATTTACTGAGTGGGGATGAGCTAGGTTTCCCAGAGCAAAGAGATCGTTCAGAAAAGGCCAGTATGTTTGTATATAGAATTGAGAACTAGAAGTACCCTCCCTCAGACTGAGGTCCACAACATGGGCTGATCAAACATCAGGGCTGTATTCATTCAGGAGACTGAGATATGTTAATGGAATCCAAGAAGATTCAGTTAGAGTTGTAGATTCCGAGGACCTGAGTTCCATTTTTACTCTGCCATTATTTCGTTGCTTATTCACTCTTAATTTTAAGTAAGAGAAAGTCTCCATCATACTTCTTAGAAGATCTTTACTTAGATTATTATTAAATTAGATTTAAAAGGGATGTTACTTTGAAGAATAGCCTTGATAGACAAAGTTGGACTAGATTTTTCTAAGAGCATGTTTACTTGCAAAATTGTAGGATCGGTTTTACTCTAACTTGACCCAGGCATTAACTATTACCTGGATAAGATTTTTAATCTTTATATTCTGAACCTCGTGAATAAAGATCAAGGCAGGTCCTATGCTAATTTCTCTGCCTTTACACAATGCTCCTTCTTATTCCGACAGCACCTGAACGTATCTTGGCAATTCTTCCTTTTGTGGAATGTTTTCTGACATTCGCTTAAGAGGTCACCAAGAATATGTATGTAAATGGAAAAAATAATTGGCACATATGGAGAATGGAAAAGATAACTAGCAGAAATTCAAGACTATTTTCCATTTGGAAAGATCAACTTCTGCCATCAAATGGATTTGGTCACATACTTCTGGTTGGTTCCTGCTGACTTGTCTTTGTTTATATTTAAGGAAATATGGGAAGAGTTACCAAATTAGCTAGAAGAGCACTGGGCCTAGGCCTCATATTTCTATTATCTATAAATATTTATCAAGCACATGCCATATGTCAGGCTCAGAGGAGAATGTGGCTGTGGTATGAGACACTGGTGTTGCACTTGGAGCTTGGAAGCTGGAAGGGAGGTGGGTGTAGCATGCATCAAGGTCACAATGAGAGAGCGCCAAGTGTGCTTTGCACTTGTGAGGTTAGAGCCTTCATGAGGGGCCAGAGGACCTTTGTGGTAGAAAAAGACCTTGGAAGATGACTAAGGAAGAGAATGTGATGAAATGTCGGGGAAGAGTGGACATCATGAGCGGTACTTAGACTGCAGAGTAGCCTGGTGACACAGCTCTGTTGGACATGACCTAGTGCCTCAGATCCAGCCACAGGGACCCTTTATCTCTCTTCCTGGGGTCACTCCTCCACACCAGGGGAATCACTGCAACTTCCTGCCAGAAAACGGGCAGTTCCCTTTACGTGGCTGTATTTGTGCAGAATCTTGCTGAACTGAATACAAAGGAATCTTCGAAGTAGAATAGGAATCACAAGAGAAGTGTCTCATGTGTTTGTGTGTGAGGAAAGTGTGTGTATGTGTGTGTGTGTGTGTGTGTGTGTGTGTATTTGTGTGTTAGAATAAATTTGCAGTTTTGGAGCCAATGCTTGCCACCATTTTTTCTCACTGGAACTCCTCTTATATTCTAACTGTAGGCATAGAGACTTCAGATCTTGTCTGGAGGAGATTAGTACAAATAAGAAAGCCTGGGTTCGAATACAAGTTCCCTCACTTATTAGGCATTAGGCTTTGGGTGAGACACTGAACGCTTCTAGGACTCATGTCAAAGAATAACTCAGAAAATTTTAATTATCTACAAGCAGATGTACTCATAAGGGAGAACAGTTAATAGATGGTCATCCATGAGAAAATGAAAATATAGGGGTTCTAAAAGAAAGATAGAAGGGAAAGGAAAAATTGCAGGCTAGTAACTGTAAACTTTGCTTTAACATTTCTGTTACTATATTATGTTGATTGTTTGGTAGCCAACAAAGAGGCCATGGCCATGGGTGCTATGTTTTTGAGCAGAACGTTCAGGTGTTGATGTATTTGTAATACTCATTCCACACCATAACAGCCCCAAGGGTTAAGCTGTGAAACATTAACCTGCTGGACCATTTTGGGTGTGTATCCTTCTGTTAGTACTTCTACCTTAATTAGCAAACACCTGCACCATGAACTGCATCATGAATTTTTGCTTAATGTCATCACCTATCCAATGAAATTAATAATACCATGTCATTGGATTTTTACGATGGCTAAATGAGATATTGCATACAAGCCCTGAAAATGATACTTGGTTCAAGAAAGCAGTCAATAAATGCTATTTTACTATCATCACTGTCATTATCATCACTATTATTTCTGAAGGACCCTGGCTTACACAGCATAGAAGAATTATTTCAATTTTCCTATCCCTGGAAAATATTTTCTGCTCTAGTCCCCACATCTTGGCTAAAAAAACCCCAATTACCTGCCTGCAGTATCCTCCCATGGAAGCCTAAGCAAAAGAACATGAGGAAGAGAATTGTCAAATCTCTTTAATAACAGCACTCTTTGATCAAGGAACACATCTCAAATAGCCAAAATCTCCTGGTCTTTAAGATGACTTCTTCGTGGATCTAGGTCTAATTTCCATTCTCTTTCCACTCTGTGATGGCAGAAGTCATTTTCAGGAACATGCCAGAGTTAAATCTCTAAAGGAAGACCAAACTGCAAACATCATCCAAAAGGCCTACAGCAAAGTCTCCAAACTAGTCATGTAAGAGCAAGGAGCTCAAACTTTTTCCCACCCTCACCTTAAAGTGAAATAGACCTCATCTGCCAGCACTCTTGCTAACTTCTCCAGTAGAACACAGGATCTACCTGTAGCCAGAAGCCTTGACCACATCATAGAAGAAAATAGTTGGTCCTAGAGTGCTTGTCTTCCTCTGTTGTCCCTTATTTTATGAGAGTCAGTGGAAAAGAAATGACAAAGTGAGGTTTGAAAGGCAAGTATATTATAAATACATTTTGCTTTCAAAAGCATTGTTTGTACTTAGTTTTGTTTTTGGTTTCTGGCTTTGTTTGAACTTCTCTTGGAAAAGTCATTGCTCTTGTCCTGGAAGAGTCCATGAAATTCTATTCAGTTTTCCAAATTTACTTTCTTTCTTTTCTCTCCCATCCATACCCTCCCCCTCCCCTCCCCTTCCCTCCCCTTCCTCTCCTTTCCCCTTCTCTCTTTCCTTTCTACTTGATTCTGTAGGTAAAATTTTAGAAGGATTCTTGTAGGACACCACTATTTATAATCAATAGTTATGGCAGATGCCTTCCCTTCCTTGGGCACAATTCAAAGTTTCATTTACTTTGCCAGTTACCCTGGGACTCTGCTTTTGATTTTTTCTGGAGAAAAGCTATACGATGGAGTTTTTGTTTGATCTTCAATTCAGTCTAGCTGTAGTTCTCTCATAAAGCAGGAGGGAATTTCTCTCACTGGAATCTGGTTCTCCTCTCTCAGTATTGTGTCATAGGATAGATAGCAGTGGTTCATTTCAGTACCAGAGGCACTGAGAACAAAGTAAGACTGCATGGCTAACATGAGCATCGACTATCTGTTGGGAAAAACACAGGAGTTACATGTTCATTGATTTGTTTAAAATTCGTACGAGACCTATTTCACGGATCAGAAATATCACGCCTAGAGAGTTTAGATAACTTTCCAAGAATCAAATCTACAGTTCAGTGTTTCTGTGTGCTCACATGTATCCCCTCTTATACATCGCTTTTGCTTTTTAAGCAACTGGTCCAGTCATCACTTGAGGAAACATTTAAATGATTTACTTGAAAAGTAACACAATATGAATATATTTTCATTAACTATCAATTTTATGTACTTTGTCATCTCAAGTCCCTAATTAGAAGCTTCTGAGACATTGAATAAAGCTGAAGTGATTTGAGTTCTTAGGTACTCATTGGAGGACGAGGTGATTATTTCTTCTCTGTCTTCACCTAGGAAGCAGTAAATGCTTATTCATTATCTCATTTCCACAATTATCAGCTAAGAGAGCTCTTTCTTCCTGGCCTATGACTCTCTTAAAAAAAAAAAAAAAAATCACAGTCTGGAGAGGGCACCAGTCTATTATCAGGGGAACCTGCATTGCCTTTATTTTGTTGTTCTGAATCTTTTGAACCTGGGCATATTACAGGGGCTCAGTTTGTATACATGTTGATGAGACATAGTGTCACCTACTCTGCTGACCTCACAAGGTGATTGTGAGCATTAAATATATTTTTTAAAGATTTTATTTACTTATCTGACAGACAGAGATCACAAGTAGGCAAAGAGGCAGGCAGGGAGAGAGGAGAAAGCAGACTCCCCACCAAGCAGAGAGCAGAGATGCGGGGCTCGATCCCAGGACCCCGGGATCATGACCTGAGCCGAAGGCAGAAGCTTTAACCCACTGAGCCACCCAGGCAGCCCAAGCATTAAATATTTTAAACCATGTACTTTGGGGAAAAGTGTAAAGAGCTTTCCAGTATGACAATTTTATTTCATTGCTGAGTTCTTCTGCAGATCTTTGACAGTTTTCCTTTTATAGGGCCATGTGCTCGGGATGGAACCAAGAGAGGCAGCAAGATTCATTTCCACTTAAGAGCATATTTACTCCACTCAGTTACCCAAAGAAGCCCCATCTCCTACCCAAATCAGGAATTCAAGAGTAAGATTTATGAAGAAGTCTATTGCTTGATTATTCTATGAAATAGAATAGGACTGTAGTTGGAGCAGCAGCTGTTAGGTGGGAACAAATCTTTGTTATCACAGTAGTCAATACTGTTTTGATTTAAGAACATGGCAGATATAAATCTGGACATTACTAGTTCAGGAGTAGGTTGCCATTACTTGTGGATGTACCTCACATTGCTTTTTGTGTATTCTACATTCAAGCTCTAGACCTTCACTAATCCAGACAAGCTTTACAAATGACTGATGTCTGACCTGAATTTTTGCCCTTTGATGAATGAAGGCAGACACATTGATTGATGTGTGTTGTTGCACAAACCACTCAGAGAAATGACCCTATAAATCCCAAGCAATAAAATGTATTACAAAAGAAATAGATGATGGAGTAAAGTCAAGTTAAAAAGGCAATGCATTTTTTTCATGATTTGTAAAACATCATGTCGCCCTGACTAATGCTTTAGTGTTTTAGATGTAACTGGCATCATGCTAAAAAATACATCAAATGGCCTCTTGCCTTTATATAATATGCCAAATCTAGGGAGGATAGGACCGAGTGATATAAAAGGGCACTTGTATGTGTTGCATTACTCCACTTGTGTCTCGAGAAATAAAAATGTCTTTAAAAAATGTCCTGAGCCAATGAGGGTGACTACATTAATTTAGAAGCTCTGTGGGTAGAATAAGGCGGCTTATTCTCCAAAGGAACCACTCCCTGCTCCTGACCAGTCTCCCAACCTCTCAAGTTCCAGATGCAGGGAGAACTTCCTTATGAGGCTGTTTGCCAACAACTGAAAGTTAAGCATGCCAAAACGAGGACTGTGACTTCTTCTCTGTCTCCACTGCCAAACATAAACAATGATGTAAATCCAGCAATGTGTCAGGTGTTGTGTTCTGGTGCATATTACAGTACCTTCCAGGTGTGATAGAAAGAAATGTGTGATGGAATCAGATGTACTAGTTGTGAATTTTCCTGACACTAGAGTGACCATGCTCCCTCCTTCCTCCCCAAATGCTCTTTCTTCTACTCCTTAGTCAAAAGTGGCAGCTCTCCTCTGTATTGTCAAGAAGCTTATAACCTAGAGGGGAGAGACAACACACATGCACCAGTAATGATAACACAGGGTTTTCAACACAGGGTTTTCATGATGCTATAAGAGATACACAAAGAACTGGGGAATCAGAGAAAACAAAATGTCTTCCCCTGTGGGTAAGGACGTAAATTAAGAAGAACTTTATTGAGATGACAATATTTTTAGCTATAATGAGAAAAATTTGAAAGAGAGGACAATTTCTGACAGGTGAATGTGGATGGGAGCACATTCTGAATTGACCAATAGACTCAGCAAAATGTGCAAGGAAAATATAGGTATTGTTTTGCCAATGTGAAGTTCTATAACATAGCTTTAATGTAGGACATTGCTACTCAAAGTGTGGTCCATGGACCAGTAGCATCAGAGTAACTCCAGTTTCTCTGGAGTTATCTCTCCAGTTTCTCTCCAGTTTTCTCACTGAATCAGAACCTACATTTTATTTTATTTTTTAAAAGATTTTATTTATTTGAGAAAGAAGAGTGAGAGAGAGAGGTCATGAGCAGGGAGGAGGGGGAGAAGGAGAAGCAGGCTCCCTGCTAAGCTGGGAGCCCAATGTGAGACTTGATCCCAGGACCCTGGGATCATGACCTGAGCCAAAGACAGACACTTAACCAACTGAGCCACAAGGTGCCTCAGAACCTACATTTTAATAAGGTTTACAGGTAAGTCATGTATCTGTATACTGAAGTTTGAGGAGTACTGTTTCAGGGTGCATTAAGAGTATCCACAAAGATCATATCAAATGAAAAACGAAATGCTAATTTGGAAAGATCCTTAGCAATTTTCTAGTTTGACATTTGGTTGAGAAAACGAGTTAAAAAGTGGTTGATCCTGATGGACTTGAACTTTCCCCCCTCACACCACTGGAGCACTTTTTTTACTGTACCATATTCACAGCCTTCAATACAAGACTCTAGATTTTAACATGGGGTAGGAGGATGTGAAGAACAGTTGAAGGTTTCTGATTAGATGAGTGGGAGAAAAGTAACTGCAATTTAGGGAGCTAAATCTAGTGAGATAGTATGAAATAGACCAAAGGAGAAAGAACCTAGTCACACAGAGGATCCAAGGAGAGGGAGAGCTAGAAAAATGAGAAACACCTGGAAGGTGATGTTCCCCACTTACTTCATTTGCCTAAAGCTTATAGATATAGTTCCTCTTTCTTCCTTGATTCTCTCCTTGCTCTAGTACATCATATAAAAAAACACCACAATATTTCTTAAATAACAGTTCCGCTAACCCACTATTTCCTTCAGGAATATTTAATGGTTTTCTATGGCCAACAGTCAACCTACTTAACAATGCTTGATATTCAATTCACCATTAGCCACAGCCACCATGGCATTATTTCTGCCTGGAATATCTCTGCTTTTGTTTACAAATTAGCTAGGTCAAACCATTCATTAATTCATTCACTTACCCGGTGATTGGTTTAGAGCCCACATATGTAATTACTCCCATTGTGTTCTAGGCTCTCTGCTGTAATGGACCTCATAATAGACTCATTTTCATAAAATTTAACAGTTTAGCAATTATGGAGGTTCTGCTAGGTATTGGGCAACGGCTTGCTAGATGTGCAAGATAAATGAGATGTGGTGCCTCACCTTAGATGAGCTCATATTCTTGTGATTTGTGCTCTAGATGGAAATAGTGGGCCCAGTAACTAGCTGAGACTGCATATTATAGTCTGTTATTTGTGGATTTTTAAAATCTGCTCCTGTTTACATATAGAGGCTTATTATGTAGGTGAGGGTGTCTTTCTCTATATCCATAGTAACACGTTCTGTTCAAAGAGGGAAAATGGTAAGATACATTTAAAACCAATGTCAAAATCCATGATTGTTGATGTATTGGGTGATAAAAATGCAAGACAACTCCTGTAATTATGCCAAAAAAGCAAAAAATCATATATCCTATTGGGAAGTGCTGGTAACACTGCCAGACTTTTAACATATTATTATTTTTTGCATAAGAACATCCACAGTAGATCCCACCTCAGAAGAACTTTCCTTCGTACTGTTTATCTGAAGTGAGAGTCCTTATGCTGTCGGTATTAAAGAACTATAATTAGCCATGGGCAGTGCGGTCCCTTGAATATGGACCAGTTTCCTCATTGACCAAAGTACTAACGATGCTTTCTCATTTCTCTCAGATTGTCCCGTGTGCCTGTGTTTTATTTCACTTTCACAGGAACTGAGGAAATTCTTGCTAATCAGCAGTGACACATGGTAATCTGGTAATACAGACTGATGATGATTTTCCAAGGAACAAACCTCAGTTCTCTGACTTTCTAGTCTATTTAGTTAAATAGTAGGAAATCCTCTGAAGATTTACAATTGAGTGGAAGAATTTATGTCTTTACAGATGTTGACATTGTGGAGCAAAATTCTTTTCTTTTAGTTCTGAAGGAATTTTCTTAAAACTTGTGAAATTGAAGTGACTTGGTACAATTTGAAAGTCCAGTTAAGAGATATTCCTCCTTCCCTGGATATAGCATCAGTCCACACTATTGGGAGAATAAATGCTATTTTTAGATGTTTTAATTTGAGCACAGCTCGTTGTTTAGGCTGAGTGTCTCTTTTAAGTTCACAAAGTTCCATTCTTTGACCTTCTGGGATAGAGAATAATGGAGAAGCAGCATACACCAGACTACACCCAGTTCTGCAAATTACTCGAGCAGCAGAGAAGAATGGCCACAGGGCATGACCTCAGGGACTGGACGTATGTGATAAGAAATGTCCAGAGTGTTGGAATCCTGGATGCTCACAGGAACAGAAAGATGCTACTTAGAATGATTGAGATGATGTGTGGAAGGGGAGAGTGATATGTATTTTTAGAGCTATTCTCTCATTTTCTTGCGTTTTTTTTTTTTTAATACCTTACATTTACTGAAAGACATTTTCAGTCCATGACTTCATTCAGTTTCCAAAGACACTTGATTTTCTCTTTAAATTCTTTCCCTAGGTGAAAGCTAAATCCTCCCCCAAATTAATCTATTCTTTTTTTTCTTCCTTTTGAATTTCCAAGTTTTGAATAGCACAGATGAATAACTTATATGTCAAGAATGTTTTCACATCATAGTTCTCAGAAAATGTGTTCTCAAAATATATGAGTAAATATCGGGGGGAAAACACAATAATGAGAGCTATTTTCACCTTCTATTTTGTATCTTCTTATCTTTTCAAATGAGAAAAATTGGACAGGGTACTTTAAGGATGTTTCTTCTTCCATGATTTGCCTTTTCCTTAGAGGAGTCAGTATTTCCTCCAGTTAGTTTTATTAAATAAAAAGGAAGATCCCACAAAAGCAAATACAAAGGAAAAACCCAGAAACTTATGTATTTCCTTCCTTTATTCTAGACAGGAGCAACTGAACTAAGATGTAGTGCCAATATTTGAAGAGCCCGTACAGAATTTAAAGGGGTTGAGCATGTTTTCTTTGAAAGGAAATGGTCATGAGATACAAACAGAGCTCTTTAAGAAAGCAGGGTAGGCTCAAAGAAGGCAGTTTATGAAACGGACTGGAACCTCTAGGTGAAAAGTGGTTGGAAACTTCACCTGGGGGGGAGGGGACGTTTCCTCACAATCTGCCCACAAGTTCACTGGCTTCTAAAAGGGTGACTTTTTTTGGACATGTGTCTGTGGAAAGGTTTCTAATGGACCATGGTGAAATTGGAAAGAGACAAAAAGATTAAGTGGCCTTTCAAAATAACACATGTATTTGGATTTGACAACTTTCCTTTATTCTGACAATATATGTTTTTAAAGATTTTATTTATTTATTTGAGAGAGAAACAGAAAGAGAGAGGAGGAGCAGAGGCAGAGGGAGAGAGAGAATCTCAAGAAGACTCCCTGCCAAGTGGGGAGCCCGACACGGAGCTTGATCTCATGACCCTGGGATCATGACGTGAGCTGAAGTCAGACACTTAACTGACTGAGGCACCTTGGGACCCCTGTTCTGACAAAATTTTATGGGTTAAATTGCCATTTCTCTTTTAGAAATGCTGGCAGGAATTTGGCAAAATAGACATCCCATCTCATTTTCATTTTCAGTCTCCTCTTCTATTACCCACCTCTTTATTTCTGGACCCCAGATCCCTTTCTTATTTTACCTTCTGATTCTCTAATGCCACCTTCTTCCCCTCTATCAACACTACTCCCATTCTTATTGCTCTAGGAACAATCTGAGCATTAATGGTGTCAATCATCAGTTGATTAGATCAATGATTTCAAACTAATTCTTCAGGTGTGAGAGTTCATTATTTAAAATCTTTTTCCCAGTATTTATTTTGAAAAACTGTAAACCCTGCAGACAGGCTGCAGAAATGGTAAAAGGCATCCCTATTCCTGGTACTAAGAGGCACTAACCTTTAAACTTTTAACATATTTAATTTAACTAAGAGTCCATTTTTCATGTTAAACATATTCAGTGGAGCCTGAATATACATAAGTTTTGATTATGTTTTTTATTCATTCAAGTTAATGATAACACTTCCTGCAATATATTTGGGAAATGAAGCAAATCACTCTATCCTCCTCCCAACCCCATCTCCCAGAAAGGAGTTCCAGGTGCTGAGAGAGAAAGGTCTGGAAAACCTCATTGAAGTATTTTATACTAAAGTATGGATGTATTTTAACCATATGAGGGAGGATTTGTACTTAATAAGATGAAGTTGTTGATGTGCTTAAATCCATAATGGAAGATAGGGATGTTAGACGATATGTTTGAGGAACAAATTTCTGGTGATGCTTGCCTCCTCCAGCCCAGCATTATGTCCTCTGGGCCTTCCCTGCTACGGGATATACATTTTAACTGCACTCTAACATTCCTTGTATGCCTAACTTATCCTTGAAAGTGACTCTGTGGTCTGCATGGGACAAATCAAAAAAATGGGGCATGGACTTTGAGAATCGGAACTGATCCAGGAAATCCACTTTGTGTGTGGTTCTTATATCTAAAAGTCTAAGTGACATCGTCATCTCTTTGGGATAAATTATGGTTTGGAGAAATAGGCAAATATTTGCAACCACAAATCACTAATCTAGGTATGGGGTTAGGGCCCCATGCATTTCATAAAGCTAGGCATGCCTGTGTTCCCATTCCCCACAAACGTTTTGGTTAAATGTGAATCAGAGTTTGGGCTTCCCCTTAGACATGCTGACTTGTGCCTCCCAGCACAGCTGCAGACTTCTACAGAGGTTGTACTGAAGAGTGATCCTATCTGATGAACCACAGGATGTCAACAAGACACACCCATTGTCCCACATTTGGCAGTCTCTAAAAAAAGAATGTAGCAATGAGCTTGCTGCAAGCCAAACCAGCCCTGACCATAGTAATAGACTCTTCCAAATGGGTGCGGCCAAGTGGATCACATTGAAAAAGAACAGGCCCTAGGATAAATCCGTATTAAAGAAAAGCAAAACAGGGCTTAACTGTCACAAAGGATGGAAAGGAGCTGTGGACCCTTTCATCTTCACTAGGGTTTGAGAGGGTGTTGACTGCGCAAGATTGTTCCAGCCTCAAGCTTTTTCCTTGAATTGAGAATCTTAAGAATGAGAGGAGGTGGTTTAAACTCATGTTGGCCATACCGCACCTCAAAGTCCAGGATAGAATGAGGTTCTCAAGTTGTAGCTTGATGAGAAAGGCCTTTTAATTTGGACTCAGAATAAAGAAAAGACCATTTCTCACAATTGCTATTCATTTTAATACATAAAGAAAACAGGAGTATAGTTTTCTCTTCAGCGGAGGGTGTACTGTTTATACACACACACACACACACACACACATGCATTCAACCAGGAATTAATACTAAGTAGGTATAAGACTGTATGACAATTGTACATACAAGAGAATACATTCATGTAAACATGTTATTCCACATCACATATTCAGGGTAAGGAGAGATATATATGGTAATTGAAAAGCAGTTCTTCCTCCAAAAGATTGTGTAATCTGCATGTAGACTGTAAGCAAAAAGATATATGTGTACCCATGGTTTTGGAGAGTTTTCTGAAACACTGAGAAGATTTGGATTTATTCTTTTTTCTTTTGTTTTTCTTTTGCTTTTTTTGTAATTTGAGTTCTCGGACTAATTTATTGTGTTTTGGAAGTTAAAAATTGATTAATCCAGGTGAGTATATCTGGTAAATTCTCCTCATACCTAATCTAAACCAAAAGGCAATCTTTGATTGTTCCCCACCATCATGATTCCCATTTAGGTAGTGAGTGGGTTTTATGCTTTTTTCTTCCAAATGTTCCTGTAGCCGTTCCTCTTTCCATTTAAATCCCCATCAACCAGTTCAGAAAAATAACCTCAACCTTTGAGCACAACATTCTGGTAGGAGTTCTTTTGTCAGTTTCCCAAACTTCAAATTTTTTACCCAGTTCTCAGATCATAATAATGGTGTTTAAACCCCTGACTTTGCACATGTTAATCTTCTACTGAGAAATTATCTATCATTTCATATTTTGTGCAACACCTTGTTCAGTATTCTTGGCTGGTTTATTGTTTGCTTCCCCCACAATAATGCAAACTGTGTTTCTAGTACTTTCACTGCTATCAGAGTCTATGTCTGTTCAACAACTCTTGGACACAAAATGATCCTTTTTGCCGAACATCCTATACTAGAGTTTTCTTGCAACAAAATGCCATCTTCCAGTGCTTTTCTGAATCCTTGACAAGTTTTAGACCCAGATAAAGCTCAGTCTTCTATGAAGGCTGCTGTAATTATAGTACTGGTCATTTATTGTGTTTCTGTGCTAAACTTTTTACCAATGTTAATCTCAAACACATTACACACACACACACACACACACACACACACACACACACACACACACAGTTTTCAGATGGCTATGTCTGACCAGTTAGAGAAGGAAGGCTTTTTGAAGAAAGTGACTATGCTATAAAAATTAATTACCTTACATATGTCCTAAAAGAACTAGCATAATACTATATACAGCATATGGAGTTTGATTAGTGCTTATTTTGGAATAAATTAGGATTGAGTATGAATTGAATATTCATAAAAAAGAATATCATAGCATCCAAACAATATCCATTGTATCCAAACATAGTTTCCAAAAGAGAATATCAGAGTATCCATAGTATCCAAATGGTGTCAAACACCATTTTATTCCAGAAAAACAGAGTTTTGACCTTCATATGAAGTAATATGGAAAGAAATCTTGTCACTGTATTTTGGAGTTTGCTAAGAGCTTTTCCATATAGTAGTATCCTCTTTCACATGGAAGTATAATCAGGTAAATTTTATCATTATTTCAAGAAGAGATAACTCTGTTTTGGAAATATGATTTGATCAGGATCATGCTGTAATCAAATTCTTACCCCAAATCATTTTCATATTAATCTGGAACTAACCCAAGCTCTAGTTAAATCTAATCCCCAACCAACAGTAGACTTAACCCAAACCCTAGGCTTAACCCTAAACCAAACCCTAACCTCACCCTAGCCTCACCTTAATCTAATATTGGCCCTAATCCTAACCCTAGTTTCCTAACCATAACTAACAACAGTCCTAAATAATCTTGGTTCTCAACATACCCCAAGTCCCTAATCCTAGCCCTAGTCCTAATCCTAGCCCTGACCCTAGTCCTAACCTTAATTTGCAGATTCACATGGTTAGTATGTAATTAAAACCAAGTCTACAAAGAGAAGCATAGACAAAAGATGATCTGGAGTGTATCTGAATGTATCTATGTCCAGAAATATTTGAAAAGTAACCATCATTTTTCTCTCAGTAAATGCCTAACTAAAGAGAAACTCAAGCAGAGGAAAATTTTCTCAGAAGGCTTGTTGTCTTCCTGACGAACAAATGATAGTTGATTTTTCTACATAGAGAGGTCTGAGGATCACCCGTAACTAAAATGGGTGAGATAAATTTAGACTCAGCAGTCCTTACTGTTGAAATGAGTGGTGAAAAATGGTTCACACACTTGAGATGGACATTATAGTGGGTTAAGTAGTGCCTCCTCAAAACAGATAGGTCCTTGTCAAAATCTGGAACCTGTGAATGTCACCTTATTTTGAAAAGGCATCTTTGCAGATATAATTAATGTAGAGATCTCGAGATGAGATCACCCCAAATCCAGTGACAAGAGTCCTCATGAGGCACACAAGAGGAAAAGGTGGATAGAAGTAGAGGAGGCCATGAGGCCACAGAAGCAGAGATGGGAGTGATGGAACTGGAAGGGGTGCCAGCAGCCCCCAGACACCAGAAGAGGCAAGAAACAGGGGTGCCTGGCTGGCTCGGTGGGTTAAGCCTCTACCTTTCGTTTGGATTGTGATCTCAGGCTCCTGGGATCGAGTCCCACATCCGGCTCTCTGGTCAGCAGGGAGCCTGCTTCCCCACCCCTCCCCCCACCTGCCTCTGCCTACTTGTGATCTCTCTCTCTGTCAAATAAATAAAATCTTAAAAAGAAAAGAAAAGAAAAGAAACAGAAACAGAATCCTCCCTAGAGCCTCCAGAGGGAGGGCCGCTCTGCCAGCACCTTGACTGTGTTGTGAGTAAATAAATTCCCTTTGACTTTTTTTTTCTTTTTCTTTTTCTTTTTTTTGACAGACAGAGATCACAAGTAGGCAGAGAAGCAGGCAGAGAGAGAGGAGGAAGCAGGCTCCCCACTGAGCAGAGCCCGATGCGGGGCTCTATCCCAGAACCCTGGGATCATGACCTGAGCTGAAGGTAGAGGCTTTAACCCACTGAGCCACCCAGGCACCCCTCACTTTGACTTGTAAGCCATGGGGATAATTTGTCATATCCCTGTATGATAGTTTGTCATAGCAGTCCCAGGACACTAACAGAACTGACCACATCATGCCATGGAGTGAAGAGGTAAAGACTGAATTTGCTGGATGACAATCCCAGGAACAAACCTTTAGGCAGAGAAAGCATCACCAGAGTGGAGGCTGCTAGTGGTCAGGCTTTTCCAACTTTACCACCTATTCCAAGCTACATGAGCCACTATTGAGGCAAAAATAAAATGAGAAATTGGCTCCTCTTGAGGAGTTCGCAGACCAGAGAATGGATGAATGTGTAATTAGGTAAATTCTGAAGGAATAGTGTGGGCAAATGAGATAGGAACCCAGGCAACTTCATCTGCAGGAGAGGTGGGGAGTGAAGGTGAGGGGAGGGTAGTAGAGACAAAGTCAAAGTAGAAGCAAAGCGTCACTAGGAGGTTGTTTTCAAAGGAAGGCCCTGGAAACTACATAGACTTCAGCTCCAAATTTGCCTCTTTTACAATTTTTATTTAAATTTATTAAGTTGACCTGATTAACTCCTTCATATATGTTTATGTTGTCTCTCTTTTAATGTCAATATTATTTATGATCAATCCTGCCATTTGCAGAGTTTTAAAACAATAAGGATGATGATGCTCTTTTTTTTCCATGAGTGATTCTTTGTATGGATCTTATGGGGTAGGCAGGGTAAGCTGCAACAGGGATCCCATTTTAGATATGCTGAACAGAGCTCATACTATAGCTGTAAGGTCCCCAAGAGGTTTGGGGAACTTTAATGTCCACTTAGGAAATGCTACTGAAACAATGATTTTCCTCTTCCATGATTTCAGTCATTCCATGTACGTGCTCTGCAAGTCTCAACTGCCTACCATGGAATCCTGGGCTGGTGTTCAAGGCCCTCTCCTATCTGATTCCTTTCTAGTTTCATCATGGATTCCGACATGTCTCTACTTGGACCTTTCCTTTAAATGTGTTTTTCATCATTCTGTTTTTGTCGTCCTTTTTACACGGATTCCTTAAATTGTCATGAAATCATACCTCACCTTTAAGGAAATGAATTGTGAGTCTTAATTCAAAACTTCCCTCCCTCATATCTCCCAGTCTCTCTTCCTTCAATACACATTTATTTAATTTGTCTCTAATCTAACGGACGCTTTCTTGTTCTCCCAGTCAACCCTTGTTTCTCTCCCTAGAGGTCTAGCAAACAATTTCTTGGTAACAGGGGCCACCTTTTTGTTTGTTTGTTTGTTTGTTTCTCTGTTTTCATTCTTCTGTGTTTGGCATATGGTAGGTATTTAGTAAACTTGAATGAATGAATGGATAAGCACCAAGGTTAATATTTGTATTAATTAAAGAGAAAATATGGCTGTTTCTCTTGAAAAAAAGAATGATCCCCCAGAATCTTCAGGCTTGTGTGAAGGACAGAAAATACTTGGGCAAAAGATAAACCAAGTTATATTAGTTGATGCTTTTCTCCTCTTCCTCCTAAGTAGCTAAATTGCTGTGGGCTGCATGTGGGAAATATAATTTGAGCCACTCAGAGGAAGTTGGAATTGTTGAACTTTAGAAATTAGGAGTGACTGATCTTAGTATTTCCTGGAAATAGAACTAGGGATCAGAATGTGATTGCTCATGTTAAACTGCAGAAGAAATATTTACACTTATTTATTTATTTATTTATTTATTTTTAAAGATTTATTTATTTATTTGAGAGAAAGAGAGAGAGACAGGAAGGGGGGTGGCGAGGGAGTACAGAGGGACAGGGAGAGACAGAATCCCAAGTAGATGTCCCACTGAGATCATGACCTGAGCAGAAACCAAAAGTCAGATGCTCCTGCAGCTGAGCCACCCAGGAGCCCCATACCTACCTTTCTCAAATAATATTTTATATGTCCACTTTTGAACAGAAAATTTTCTTTCATTTTCAAGATTTTATTTATTTATTTGACAGAGAGAGAGATCACAAGTAGGCAGAGGCTGGCGGAGGGGTGGGGAAGCAGGCTCCCTGCTGAGCAGAGATTCCTAATGCAGGGCTTGATCCCAGGAACCTGAGATCATGATCTGAGCTGAAGGCAGAGGCTTAACTCTCTGAGCCACCCAGGTTCCCCTGTATCATTGATTTTCAAACTTATTTTAACTATACCCTTTTGTTAATTAGAAGTTTTCACAGATGCATATACAAAACCTGTGAAAGTCAAGATGCTCTGTGGGAGGGGGGTGTTGAGTCATTTACTGGTGTTAGGTAATAGTGCTTTTGGTGACATTCTCTTGGCTCCAGAGCATATTCAGTATTAAGACCCTGAAGGAGTTTATAAGAGAGGATATGAAAATGTTGATTATAGCATACAAAGTTTTGAGTATACAAGAGGAATAGTTTTAGAGATCTACTACAGAGCAATGTGTCCCTATTGTATTGTATTGTTATATTGTATGGAATGCTTGAAATTTGCTAGGAGTTTCCCACAAAAACACACAAAAGAAAGAGAAAACAGAAGGTGCTAACTATGTAAGATAGACATGTTAAGAAACTTGATTGTGGTTATCTCACAACTTACATGTGTATGAAAACATCACATTGTACATCGTAAGTATATACAGTTGTTATTTTTCAGTTATATGCTGATAAAGCTAAGGGAAAAAAAAGAAAAAAGAGAAAGAGATGTGAGCAAATATCAAGGCTCTAAATCAGAGAGCACTTTTAACTATATATGGCAGAACAAAAACATCTCTGTGTTGCTCTATTCTCTGAAACCATCCACAAACATAGACGAAGCAGAAAACTAAAGATCCCGAATGCTCTGAACTCTCAGAAAGAAAGCATTCAGACTACAGAACAAAGAAATGCACTAATCATTGAGAAATTTAGAAATACGAAGGAAGTATTACAACCAGAAATTAGAGCATAAAATATGATGGTGGAACTAAGAAAACATTTTCATCTTAGCAATAAATACATATAAAATAAACACACTTGTTAACAAAAGGAAAAAAATATTCTCAAATTAGATTTTAAAAGTGAGAACTGTATTAAACTCTTTCAATGAAATGCATTTAAAATGACACAGATAGGTTAAAAGTAAATGATGAGCAAAGACACAGGAAAATGGCAAAGCAAGAGCAGGGATTATAATATCTCACTGTTGAATTCACATGGTAAGGATGATCCTTCAAAAATGAAAGTGGCAATGTCTGCAACAGCCAAACTGTGGAAAGAGCCAAGATGCCCTTCAATGGACAAACAGATAAAGAAGATGTAGTCCATATATATAAAATGGAATATTACTCAACCATTAGAAAGGATGAATACCCAACTTTTGCATCAACATGGATGGGACTGGAGGACATTATGGTGAGTGAAATAAGTCAAGCAGAGAAAGCCAATTATCATATAGTTTCCCTTACTCGTGGAACATAAAGAATAGCATGGAGGACATTAGGAGAAGGAAGGGAAAAATGGGAGGGGGGATATGGAGGAGGAGAAACCATGAGAAACCATGAGAAATTGTGGACTCCAAGAAACAAACTGAAGGTTTTAGAGGGGAGAGGGGTGGAGGGGATGTGTTGACTCAGTGGTGCATATTAAGGAGGGCAAGTGTTGCATGGAGCATTGGATGTTGTACATAAACAATGAATCTTGGAACACTACATCAAAAACTAATGATGTACTGTATGATGACTAATGTAACATAATAAAGAACAATAATTAAAAAAATGAAAGTGGCAACAATCACACTGAAGGTGTGTCACCTGGTTTTCAACCAAATAACAGCCTCAAAAGTTAAAGGCAAGACAAACCCAAGTATAAAGGGGGTAAAAAAAGTTTTGGCAAGTAACTTTTATCTGCTTCATTCAGAGCAAAACATACTAATTGTGCAAAATAGTAAAGATATTTAAGATACAAGAATATAAATAACATGGTTAACAAAATGTATCAAGATACATAATCAGGAAAGCAGACATCTCTACTTTCTTGTACCCATGAATTATTTATAAAATTGCCCCTTATATTAGGTCACAACAAATTCTCCATGGCATTCTGTGCTCATAATGTAATAAACCTAGAAATTCATAACAAGAGAGCAATCAACCATTCCACCAAAATGTTAAAGAAACTCTCTAATTCACTGTTGTGTAAAATATAATATCAGAAATTAAACTATAGCACACCTAGAAAAATATGGATAGTAAAAAATCTATGCATCAAAACTAAAAGAAGATAGTTAAAGATGTTGTTAGAGGTAAAATCCTTAGTCTTAATTACTTAGCACACTAAACCAAAAAGAATGGAAAACAGACAAACAAACAAAATAACTCAGTATCCAACCCAAGAAATGTTTTAAAAGAAAAGGTGAGGGTCGCCTGGGTGGCTCAGTGGGTTAAAGTCTCTACCTTCGGCTCAGGTCATGATCCCAGGGTCCTGGGATCAAGCCCCACATTGGGCTCTCTGATCAGTGGGGAGTCTGCTTCCCTCCAACTCTCTCTGCCTTCTTGTGATCTGTCTGTCAAGTAAATAAATAAAATATTTTTTAAAAATAAAAATAAAAAAATAAAAGGAAAGCTGAATGAAAACATATAATACAAATTTACAAACATGAATAATTCTAAGAGCTGATTCTTTGAAAAAGCTAATAAAATAATGCATTAATTAAAAATATCAAGAAAATAGAAGTATATGAGATTATAATATAAAAATTGAGAAATAACCATCAATATGGAGAAAATCAAGTACTTTAGAAAATGTCTTTCTCAATTGTATGCAAATACGTTTGAATACTTGGATGAAACACATGTTTTTCTAAGGAAAAGAAGAGAGTAACTTGAGATAGGCCAATTTCTGTAGAATAAATTTACTTACTTGACAAAAAAGTTGGGAGGCATTTTCCCCATCTCTCCCTCACAAGTACTAGACTACATGATTTTACTTATTCAAAGATAAACTGAGGCTTATTTAAAGTTTTAGGTTTATTTGAGCAAATGGGCAACAATAAAATGGAAATTGTTAGAAGGCCCACACTTGACAGGAACTAGGAAGAAGGACTCTGACAGAAAAGGTGGCAGCAAAGCAAGGAAACTATTATTATTATTATTTTAAAGATTTTATTTATTTATTTATTTAAGAGAGAGAATGGGGTTGGGGGCAGAGGGAGAGGATCTCAAGCAGACTCTGTGCTGAACACAGAGCCCGACACAGGGTTTGAACTCATAACCCTGAGAACACAACCTGAGCTGAAATCAGGAGTCCAACGCTTAACTGACTGAGCCACCCTGCTGCCCCAAAAGGAAATTATTGGGTTGACTATAACATAAGCAATAGTCTTATCTGGGAAAGCCTAGTTTGCTGTTTGTGACTGGTTGTCCTGAGATTTTGATTTCTTAACCTTCAGACAGTTATAGGCTTAGTTTTGGCTTATTTATGTATGATACTAAGGTATTAAAGCCTCAGCTTAATGACCTCCTTGTTAATTAATTTAGCATTATAAACATATGAATTCTCTCAAACCTTTGAGAAACAGAACTTCAAGGTTGATTATCCTGTTTTAGACCTTAGAGAAAGAGAACTTCCAAATTGCTATTATGACATCAAAATAACAGGAAAAGTTAACATCACAATAAAGAGATGATGGAAAATAAGGACAATTATAAATACGAATGTTGACATACTGCTACACTGTAAATGAGCACTTTAAAAAAATAGTAAAACTCTAAGTGGGTTTACCCGATCAATAAAGACAAAGATGTCCACTGACAACATCATTATTCAGAATTTTTCTGCAAGTATAATAAGAAATGTGATGTGAGGTATTGAAGTACACATCATACATGCTCTCAGGTTATTTATATAACTATATGCCTGAAAACTTTTGGAAAGAAATGATTATCATTGAAGTGGAGGCTAAAGACCTGGGCGGAGAGAAAAGCTTGACATATAGAAAGAAATAACCTGGCCAATTAATTAGAACACATCACAGATTTTGATATTATTATACTTGTAAATAATGGTTCTTTTATTTTATAAATATTAAAATAAGAAAAATCTTAGGATCCAAGAAAGCTGGGAGTATTGTGTATTTTGTTAGTCCTTTAAGTTTTTATTTTTTTATTTTTTATTATTTTTTAAAGGAAAGTTATTAGGATGTATTTTGTGAGGCACAAATAATGACACTACAGGTCATTATTAGGAAGAAAAGAAAGAAAAAACCCACAAAAACCAATAACCACATTAAAAAAAAAATCATAGTCTTAGGCGTTAATTTAACTTGGAGGAACTTTTCAATTACCTCTTGTTAGCTGTACCAGTAGTGATAATATGTCTGATCCAAAATCAATTATTTTTCCAAAAATCTCTTGGTTCAGACAAATTCTCATATTTGCAGTTTCATTTGCTTTCATTTCTTTACTACATATTTTGCCAGATCACATTTACATGAATATAGTATCATTTAGTGTAGACCTTAGTTTAATTTACCATAAATTGAGAAAAGAAGTACATTGATGCTTGTAGATATCACCCATTGATTAAAATATCACTTCTGCCACATTTACTACAATTTCATAATAGATTAGAAGGTACAACACGACTTCTTTCAAGAATTCTGTCATGCTTTGTTTTGAATTTGAAGACAGCTTCATGTTTTTTTAAAGCACGCAATTATGCAAGTAACTGACTTACTTTATAACTTTTAATCATATATCTATTTGAAACTATGAAATATATAACATATTTATCTTTAAATTGACTTTGACAAATAAGATCCTTTGAATTTCCATAGTTAATTAAATGCTTGAATGTACCAATGGTTAATTCTAATACTTTAATAAAATGCTTTAAAAAAATTTTTTTATTTCTTTTCAGCGTAACAGTCTTCATTGTTTTTATACCACACCCAGTGCTCCATGCAGTCCTTTAAGTTTTTAAAGATATATTTATTACATTTTTATGGGTAGCTAAACAAAAATTTTAGTATTACCTCAGCATGAAAAGTAAACAATTATAGGGTCTCCTCAAACTTCATTCATGAGTTCATTTTTTCCCCTCCATTTCTGATCTGAAAGAGAAACTGGTGATGGACCTTCAACCCCCTTTATCTTTATCCCAGTTCTGAAGAATTTATTGTCTGTGGACCTCTCACAGGAGCCTCTCCTGGTTTCATGGGCTTTTCAGGACCATGCTCACCTCTGTTCTCCACAGGATCAAATCTCAGCTCTGAATTCTGAAGCACAAAGACTGGGAGAAAGAAGAATCAAGAGGTGGGGAGTAGCCAAATCCTGCAGGGTCTTAAGGCTGTCTGAAAAATTTGAGTTTTCCCTTTTCAAATTCATTAAGCTGAGGTGGCTGTAATGCTGTGTGGCCTGTGTAAGCAAACCAAAATGTAAGACTATCAATGCCTCAAGGTTTCAAAATTGATATGCTCAGGACAACAGATCGCAAACAGCCAATGAGGCTTTAAGCTATAGCCAAACACATCCTACACTGCTTGGCTTCCACACTACTCAGTATCAGTATCTTCTGGAAGGTCCTGTCAGTGGAGGGCTCCTAACCACTTCCCATTTGTCATTGCCAGATTCAAATAGATTTTTGCTCAAGTAAACTCTTCAAATGTTTCATAAGCCTCAGTTGATCTTTTAATACTCTCAGGGGAGGTTTTTAAGTAGTGACTGTCATGATTTCATTTTTTTTTTAAGATTTTATTTATTTATTTGACAGAAAGAGATCACAAGTAGGCAGAGAGGCAGGCAGAGAGAGGGGAGGAAGCAGGGTCCCTGCTGAGCAGAGAGCCCGATGTGGGGCTCGATCCCAGGACCCGGGATCATGACCTGAGCTGAAGCAGAGGCTTTAACCCACTGAGCCACCCCAGTGCCCCACGATTACATTTTCATGACAAAATCTGTATTGATAGGCAGAAAGCATCCATGGGCTGCAGTGTGGAAAATCAATTAGAGAAAAGCAAAATGGATGTCAGAGACTTGAACTCAAATTTCCCATTCCAATTGGTTTATGTTCACATTCTCTCTTAAATAAGATTAACCTTGTAAATAGACCGAGTAGGGAATCCATTCCTTTAATGGGTTAAGTTTAAGGGATTCTGGGAAGCTGGGACTTGAAACTCAGCTCCTGGTATTAGGCTCTTATCGGCTTATGTCATAGAACCATTTTGTGACCTTAAGGATTTGCTTTTTCCGAAACGTTATTGTGGCACCGCGATCCCTTGCCTTGGGAGAGGGAATATATTAAAGGATGTAGAAACTCAGGATATGACACAACCTAGGTGTTCAGTTAATCTTTAAATAAGCAAATGAAGGAACAAATGAAGAGAGGAATGAATCAGAAGAGATGTGTGGGTATTGGGAGGGGTCTGGTATTGACAAGTTGACAGGGACAGTCAGTACTTCTGAGAGAGAAAGTGAGCAGTTTCTAAGCTTAAATCCCGATCTTTTTACAGATTTGCTGAGGCCAATCCTGCTATAGAGAAATACTTACTATCCAGCAGCTATTGGAAATATCTCAGATCGTTAAAAAAAATAATAATAAAAGAAAGGAAAAAAGAAGTGAAAGGAAAAGTTTAATGGCTATTCATACAGGTATAGGATGGAGAAGAGGCTGTATTTAAAAATAGAACAGTCATAAATGAAATTCTAGACTCTCTACTTCTCCCCTTTTGCCACACTCCTCCCTACTATTGCTTATATAATCTTTATTTGTTAAACTCTGCCCTATATTTGTCTTCATGGTCTGGGTTTAACCTGGAGGAAAGGGGAGAGGAAATGATGTCTTTTCTTTAAAAATATTCCTTACTAAACACAGGAACTGCCTCCAGTTGCCTGGGAAGCAGGGCTCCCCATGAATCCAGTCTCTATTTTTGAAAGTCAAAAGGATTCCAGGCAGGCAGGTTTGGTTTAGATAAGCATCCGGACTTGGGGATGGTTATCTGAAGCCCTGCCTGTCATTACATTTCACAGCAATGAAAGAAGTTCTACTCTTAGATTCTAAATCAGTGGAGAAGATTCAATGAACATCTCAGCTTGTTTTCTTCCCTAAGTCACTGTAATATTTCCCAGGTTTGCACTTTGCCTAAGTGTGTGGATATCAGTGTGTGATCAGCACTTCGCATCCTGTTCGTAGATATATTGCTTCCTACCCTCTTAACTGATCCTTAAAATAGAGGTCAGGATGAAATGTGTCCTTGTTGTTTCTCATGAAGGACATTTCAGCGGCCAGAGTTCCAGATGCGGAGAAGCTAAAATAACAAAGGGAACTAATTGGAAGAGAAGGTGAGAAACTTCTTATCATGAGGTATCATTGTGAAACTCCCACATCACTTAAATTGAAGGACAACTATCAGGAAAAGCATTTGGAGATAAACAGTCAGGATGAATATAGTCGGAATGAATTAGCTACAAAGAGAAGAACTTCTGTGGAATGAATTCTAGGTCGGCTGTACCCTGCTTCAAAAAAGTTATCAGATATTACTGTGACCACAAAAGAGGGCTTCAGAATGGCTTCTAAGAGGCACATAAAATTCTGTTTCTCAATCCTGGAGGGATACACAGGTATGCTCAGTTAGAGAAAATTCATCGAGTTTATGATATGTACATCTTTATGTACGTTATATGTTAATAAAAATTAACATCTGTTAAGTGTTTGGAGCAACTAATGACAGGAAACTATCACTAAATATCTCAAAATAATGGATGTTTCATATCCCACTCAACAGGTACTCCTCTGTTATGTCCCTCAACATTCTCCCCCAAATTGGGTTTAGGAGTATCCTCTGTGTCGTTTCCACTTTAGAATTCTGGCAACAACTATTAGGAAAAATGGGAGGCAGGTGAGTCATGGGATTTTGTTGGATTTCCTTGTTGTTACATACTGAACAGTCAGGATGATGAAAGAGACACCTCTAAGTATAATGAACTTGAAAGTAATTCCATATTGTGCTCACCTGCAGTGTGAAGAACTACCCTTGTTGCTTATGCTAGAAGGGTGGGAATGTCACCATTATGTGTGAGCAGAATGTGGACAGCTGTGCAAAAACATACTGCAGGAAAGAAGATCTAGAAACCACCCCCCCCTTTTTTTTCGTTGTTCCTGAAATCATTTTTCTATCCCATGTATCTCTTGAGATTACTGGTCTAGTGGACCTTCCCCTTATGGGTTATTTCTGATTTCTTTCAACTGATGTTTTCCATTTTCCTGGAAACCCAGATCTACATCTTGCTTCTCTTCTGGTTTCCTTCATTTCTCAAGACTCTGGTCACCATTCCAGTGCTGGTGTACAAGGTCAGATGATCCAAACAGAAATTTTAAATTCAGTCTCTTAAGTACTCTTCATCAGTGGATCTATGAACCCCTGAAATTCTACGCAAGCATGTGTATACACACTTGTGCATTTTCTTGAAAGCAGGTCTCTAACATTTATCACAACCTTTGAGATGTCCATGACCTTTTCCCAAAGTTTAAAGACTACAAACATAGATTCTTTTTGGCATGATCTGGACACTTTCATTATGTATCTCCTTTTTACTTGTCTTCCTACTAAGCCAATACATTCTTAATATGGAGCAAGGTTTTTCTGGTTCCAAATAGGAATATTTACTTCTCTCACTGGTCCAGGTCCCCTTTAGGGGCAGGCACAACCAACTCCTGCTTGTCATAAGTATTGGCAGCTATTAATTTAGGAATGCCTCCTTCTCCAGAGAATTATTTTTCATCTAACTGTGAACTTCTGCTCACAAGATGAGAACAGCCCACATCTAATGACCACTGCCACAGAATACCACAGTCTTGCCCTCATGCTTAAAGAAGGCTCCAGGTGTATGGCACAGTTCACACTCCAGTGCCTCAGACTGAAGTTCAACTCCAGTTAAGACCAAATCCTTGCTTGGGACGCCTGGGTGTCTCAGTGGGTTAAAACCTCTGCCTTCAGCTCAGGTCATGATCCCAGGGTCCTGGGGATTGAGCCCCGCATCGGGCTCTCTGCTCAGCAGGGAGCCTGCTTCCCTTCATCTTTCTGCCTACTTGTGATCTCGTTCTTTCAAATAAATAAATAAAATCTTAAAAAAAAAAAAAGACCACATCCTTGCTTAGTTCCTCTCTCCCACTCTGCTTCTCTTATATTCCTTTTTCTGAGAACACCTGAATTCATGTCTTCTTTTGTAGTAGACCCCAACTTTAAACAATAAACCATGCTCCTAAACCCTTAAACTAATTTAATTTAGCTCCTTGTCTTGGAGAGATACTGGTCTAATGGTGACCATCATAGGATACCATTAACCTTAAATTAGTTCTTTGAATAGAGTAAAAAATGTCATTATTACATTCTTGAATATTTTCTTGGCCTGTTTATTTGGACATAGAAATAACATTTCGGACATCAACTGTGGGTGGCAATTGCTATTATGATGAACTCCAAATGAAGATAGTTTATTACACCTTTTCAAGTTTAACCAGAAATGGAATTATGATCTCTCTATCTCTGTTTATCATATTTACTACTTGAGCTTCTCTCTTCTGTTGTCCATTTATGCAAGTATTTCAAGCCATGTTCTTGGGTGAGAGTTCAAGTTGCAAATCTGATAGGGCTAGTGTGTTTTTGAAGAGCACCCACATTTTGAAGGTAGGCAAATTATGTTGGAGCCCTCACAATTTGGCTCATTCCTTGGGTGAGCTAACAGGTGAACTCCTGTTGACTAACAGGTGAACTCCTGATCACCTGTTGATGGGGCATAGGTACTTGCCTATGATAAAATAGCTGTCATTTCATAAGTCCTTAAAATACGCCGGGGCCTGTGCATGCATGATCTCACTTCAGGGTCAAAACATCACTATCATGCAAATAAAATGATCTCCATTTTATTTTCTCTCTCTCTCTCTCTCTCTCTCTCTCTCTTTTTTTCTTTTTAAGATTTTATCTATTTATTTGAGAGGCAGAGATCACAAGTAGGCAGAGAGGCAGGCAGAGAGAGAGAGGAGGAAGCAGGCTCCCTGCTGAGCAGAGAGACTGATACAGTGCTCAATCCCAGGACCCTGAGATCGTGACCTGAGCCAAAGGCAGAGGCTTTAACACACTGAGCCACCCAGGCGCCCTAAAATGATCTCCATTTTACAAGCGAGAACCTTAGATATGTGAATATTCTCTGCTTCGTCACAGAACAAGTGACTGATAGAACTAGGACTCAAAAACAGATCTTGAATTTTGATCCTTTGTTCTTAACAAACTGTATTTTGCCTCCAGAATTTAGGTACTATACTTCGGCCTCTCATTTGATGAGATCCAGCAGAGATGGGTTATGTTGAAAGGTAAGGTAAAAAGCCAGCACAATGAAGAAGTTCCATTTCAACACAAGATCAAGTTTAGGGATTTCTGACTAAGGTAAGTGGGGGACATTCCAGCTTTAGGGAGTCTCTGAGGTTTTCTTTTCTTTTTTATTTTTTCTTCTTCTTTTTTTTTTTTAAATATGATATTAAGAAGTCTGAGAGTGATCCTTTTCTTGTCTTACCTCCAATTTGCCTGCCCTTACTGCCCACTTGTTCTGAGTCTGAGATGCATGGAAAATAGTTTCTGTTCCAATCCTGGCTGTCATGTCCTGGTTGCTGTGCATGACTTTGGCTATCCGATAAAGTTCGGTGTTCTTCAGTCAAGTCACCAGCTTCTCTTCTGTAAAAAAATTCTCTAGGATTCTGTTGTTACAAAGCAGGAAGTAGTGATTACAGTTTTATTAAAAATAGATCAACAAAACTAAACTAAATTTCTGTTTATTGAACTGTTTCTGTAAATTGAATTCATTTGACTTCAACTGACCAGAAATCTATTTTTGTGGAGTTTTTTGTAAAATATGTATGATTGAATGGTATTTCCCCTAATTTTTGTTTCTTGAACCCTAGGATTTTCTGATGTATATCAGGCTTAGACAAATTGGATCTCATCATATTTAAAACCTCCCTTTTGTGAAAGACCTTCTTAAGAGAATTGAGAGACAAACCAGAAACCAGGAGAATATAAATGCAAACCACATATTTGATAAAGGACTAGAGTGGCAAATACATAAAGAACTTTTAAATCTCAAGTTTAAAGACAAACAATACTCAACGTTTTTTCAGAGAATGTACAGATGGCAAAAAACACATGAAAAGGTGTTCAGCATCATTAGCTATTTGGAGAAATGCAACTTGAAACCACAATGAGGTATCAGTGTATACCTATCAGAAAAGATAAATAAAAAATAGTGATTGCTCCAAATACTGATACTGGGGAGGACACAGAGAAACTGGATCATTCCTATGTCACTGGCAGAAAGATAAAATTGTATGGCTAATGTTGAAAGAATATGGCAGTTGCTTACAAAACTAAACATGTGTTTACCATATGATCCAGCATTGCACTCTTGGGCATTTATCTCACAGAAATTAAAACTTATGTCAACACAAAGACTGTACACAAATATTCATAGCAGCTTTGTTTATACAGTCCAAAGTGGGAATAGCATACACGTTCTTCATTTAGCAAATAGTTGAACAAACTGTTGCATACATGGCATGGGATAGTACTCAGCAATAAAAAGAACAAACCATTGATACATACATCGGCTTGGATGGATCCTCAGTGAATTATGCTGAATGAAAAAGTTAATCTCAAAGGGTTACATATTTCATGATTCTGTTTACATAGCATATCTTGAAATGACAAAATTATAGGAATGGAGAACAAACTAGTGATCCCTAGGGGAATTCAGCCTTTTTTTTTTTTTCCTAAAGATTTTATTTATTTGTTTGACAGAGAAAGATCACAAGTAGACAGAGAGGCAGGCAGAGAGAGGAGGAAGCAGGCTGCCCGCTGAGCAGAGAGCCCAATGCGGGACTCGATCCCAGGACCTTGAGATCATGACCTGAGCCAAACGCAGAAGCTTAACCCACTGAGCCACCCAGGCACCCGGGAATTCAGCTTTTAATAGAATTACAAAAATAAGGCAGAATGCCTTGGCCTATGAGCTGGGTTGAGGGATGAAGAGATGGCAAAATTATGTTAATCTGTTCTCACTTTATCTTGAAATGGTTTTGATGATTTCTTGTTATAAGGAAAATGTCATAAACCAATTTAAATGGTCCAATGGAAGCTGCCATGTATCTAACAAAGATAATAATGGGGAAAGAATATTTACTGAGTATTAACTTTTTTCAGACACAACTGAGGGTTTCACATTTATTAATCCACCTGGTAGCTTTATGAGATAGATGCTGTGATTAATACCATTTTGAAACCAGAGAACAGAAGTATGGAAGGACTAAGTACTAAGACTAGTTATTTTGCTAAGGTCATACAGTGGTGGAAGTGGGAATTTGAATTTAGGAAGCCGGGGTCTAGATTCTGTTCTCATAAATGTTATGCTATAGCTTTGTGTCAAGAAATTGCATCTCACTAATTCTACCCTAAGTGAGTTTTTCTTAAAATAGAAAATCACAAATTTGATCCCTGGTCTTGGCTCAAAAACACTTTTCTCTAGTTCATCTGGCCTTCAGGTACATTAAAGTGGTATTTTAAAAAAATACTTTATTCATTCATTTGAGACAGGGAGAGACAGCATAAGCAGAGGGAAAGCAGAGGGAGAAGGAAAAGGAGATTCTCCACTGAGTGGGGAGCCTGACCTGGGGCGTGATCCCAGGACCTGAGATTATGATCTGAGCTGAAGTCAGATGCTTAACTGGCTGAGCCACCCAGGTGCCCCTAAACTGGTATTTTAGAGTCTTGATATGAAATGGCAAGCCAATAGAGTTAGATGAAACCAATTAAACAAAAATCTATAGTTAGTGTATTCATTATTATTTTCCCTTTCTTCTAAATAATATATATTTAAGAACAATGGAGAGGTTTGTGCAATGTGTAAGCTATAAAGCTACAGTGGACTCATTTGAACTTTGTCTCACAATGTGAAGAAAATGTAATCCAGAAAAAAATACCTGAAAATTAAAATGCTTTTGGCAGTTAATTAGCATTAATCAGCAATGGTAGTAATTTTTGAACATTATTTCATGTCACAGAACTTGTGCATGGAATATTGGCTTCTGGCCCTCACTGTCTTTGGAATGTGGAGACTATTAGAAATTACTGCTTGTGCAAAGGAAACCTGTTATGGTGTTTTAGGAATTTCAGGAGGCTATGAATAATATGGGTTGATTAAGAAAATGAGCAAACACATGGCTTGCTTTTATAGTTTTTGTTTCTGAGTGTGAAGGTATAGACTTGGCATTTTATTATTCTCATAACCTTTTTTTTTTTTTTTTTTCACAAACAAAACTGTTTACTTTGTAGTCACAGACAAATGGGAGAATGCTCATCATTGATAGTTCTTGTTGAAAGGAAGAAAGGAATGCTGTATTTTAGTGATCTCTTGAAAAGAGGCTAGTTCTTAAAAGACTTACCTGATGAATTCACATGTTGAAGTCCAGCTTCATATAGTTTGGAGGACAGACTATCAATCAGAACTATTTCTTGCAGTTCACCCCACTTGTAACATCTAATGCCTCAAGTCATAGAACTTAGATCCAGTGGAAACACATTCGTATCCAAAGCTCTCTGGCCTCAGGCCTCTGCATCAGAATGTCTCTCTTCTTCATGCAGAAGAAGGATTTTGTCACATATGATGAAATAACCCAAAAAGGAAGACTCTGACTTCTTCTTGGTGATTTGAAGATAAGTATGGAATGTCCTGAGCTGAGGTGGAGACTTGACATCATTGTGGCCTACCTTGACCTCACAGGAGATCAGGGAGTAGCTGCTTTTAGAATTGCTACTCGAGTCCTTTCTACTTTATAGGTACAGTCTCAGATCTATCCAGGGCATCAAACACAGTAAAGGGGTTTGGAGAGAAGATCAAACCAGGTGCAGCATTCCTTTAGGCCAAAGCTTAATCCAGAAAGAGTTTCTAACTTTCTCTGAGAGAAGTAAGGAAGCATTTTCAAGGTGAAGAGAGGTGGAAGCATCTCCATAACGTAAAAGTACAAGGTGATGTTAGCAAATGCAAATGTAGAAGCTATTGCAAGTTTTCAGAAGATCTAGCTAAAACATTTAAAGAGAGTGACTACACTCAACAGTAGATTTTCAATGTAGGTGAAACAGCCTTATTTGGGAAGGAAATGCCTCTCACAGCTAGAAAAGAGAGGTCAGTATCTGGCTTTAAAGAGTCAAAGGACAAGCTCAGTCTTGCTAGAGGTTAATGCTGCTGATGACCTGCAATTGAAGCAAGTGCTCACTCACCATTCAGAAAATCCTAGAGCCCTTAAGAATTATGTAAACCTCTGTCTGTACTCCATAAATGGGACAACAAAGCTTGGATGACAGCACATCTTGGTTTACTGGATATTTTAAGCTCAATACCATTTAAGCTCAATGCCTTTCAAAGTACTACTCAGAAAAAAAAAATTCCTTTTAAAATATGACTGCTCATCCACAATGCGGTCTATGTCACCCAAGAGCTCTGATGGATGTGCCCAAGGAGATGAATTTCACTTTCACACCTGCTAACACAACATCCATTCTGCAGCCCATGGACCAGGGAGTAATTTTGACTTTTAAGTCTTTTTAGTTAAGAAATGCATTTTATAAGGCTGTAGCTGCCTAGATAGTGATTCCTCTGATGCATCTGGACAAAGTAAACCTAAATCCTGGGAAGTTCCCCCACCATTCTAGATGCCATTAAGAACATTAATGATTCGTGGGACAAGGTCAAAATATCAAGAATAGGAGTTTGGAAGAAGTTGAATCCAACCCTCATGGATGACTTTCAGAGGTTCAAGACTTCAGAGGAGAAAATGACTGCAGATGTGATGGAAACACAAGAGAACCAGGATTAGAAGTGAAGCCTGAAACTATGGCTGAATTGCTACAAGCCCATGATATACCGTGAATGAGGAGCTGCTTCTTATGGATGAGCAAAGAAAGTGGTTTCCTGAGATGGAATCTAGTCCCATTGAAGATGCTGCAAAGACTGCTGAAATGACTACAAAGGATTTAGAATCTTACATAAACTTAGTTGATAAAGCAGCAGCAGGGTATGAGGGATGAATTCCAGTTTGAAAAGAAGTTCTACTATGGGCAAAATGGTACCGAATCACATCACAAGCTCTACAGAGAAATTGCTCACGAAAGGAAGAGTCAGTCGATGTGGCAAACTTCATCGCTGTGTTGTTGTAAGAAGTTGCCAGAGCCACTCAGCCTTCAGCTGTCACCACCTTAATCAGTCAACAGCCATCAACATGACAGCAAGACCTTTCACCAGCAAAAAGATGACTTGCTGAAAGCTCAGGTGATGGTTATTGGCGTATTTTAGCAATCAATTATTTTTTTAATTAAGGTATATGCATTATTTACACAATGCTATTGCTCATTTAATATATTATAGTATAAACATAACTGTCATATGCACAGGGAAATCGAAAAATGAACTTGACTGGCTTTATTGTGATATTTGTTTTATTTTGGTGGTCTGGAGCCAAACCTGCAATATATCCAAAGTATGACTATATAGATAATAGATAAATGTGATGCTGGTATACACAGTAAGCTAATGATGGAAAGAAGACCTGAGAAATAGTCCCTCATGTACACTTGTAAATATTAGCTCTATGACAGACGTGGCATGACAAGTCACTGTAGGCAGAACGAACCATATATATATTTTTTTAATAAAATTACATTACTACTTCACATGTACAGAAAAATAAAGAGTAAAATTCTAAATGTGAATAACAAAAAATTAAAAACTTTAGTAGGAGACTCTATTAGAGAATCCTTTGATGGCCACAAAGTAAAGTGAAATTTCATAACTAAGAAAAAAATGTACAAACCATAAAGGAAGTGAATGATAAACTGACCATATTAAAATGAAAAAAAAAATCTCTGGAAAGAAAACACCATGAACAAAGTTGAGATGGCCATCACAGACTGACAGAAGATGTTAACAATGAACTTAGTCACAGAAGACTTAACAGCCAAAATAGGGAAGGCAATCCTTGAAAACAACAGGAAAAAATGAGTAGCATGAGAGAAAATGGATGAGAGGTGAATGGATAAGTCTAAGAAGGAGATAATCAAAAGCCAATAAACTTAGAAGCTACTATCTAACCTTACTAGTACAGATTTATGCAAATTGGCACACTTCAGATCTGTATAAGTACTTATAAAAATTAAAACGGACAAAAATATAAGTCTGGTCACTTCAAAAGGAAGTGAGGATGGAAGCAAATGTTTATGTAATAGATCAGTAGAAGGTAATATGTAGAAATCTCAGTTGAATGAGAAATTTAGAATCTCAGTGGTTTAATACAAAAAGAGTTCATTCACTGTTCATGTCCCAGTGCAGCAGACATGATTCTGCTCATACGCCTGTGATGAGGTCATTCAGGCATCCTAGAGCCTCTCATCTTGTAGCTCAACTCTGTTCAAAGTCCATAGAGAACTCCTGCTGCAGCTGGAAAACGGGAAAGAGACCGTGGGAAGTCTCACTTCTTGGTCACAACGACTTTAAGGGACCACACATCCCTTCTGCTCCCATGTCAGCATGACTCAGGTCATTGGCAATACCTTACTGCAAAGAAGATTAGGAAATGGAGTCATGAGTTTTATGCTCAGGAGGAAAAGGAAATGGGATTTGTTAAACAGCATAATCTCTTGCCACCCAATAAACAACCCTGTGCATTTCTAGTGAGAATATATATTGATGCACTCATTTTGGAGGGCAATTTTTAACAATGTTGTAATTACATATATTCTGATAACCCACAATTCAACTTAAATAGATAGCCTAGGAAAATCTTATACATATGTGCAAAGGAACACATACAAAGATTTTTAAAAATTCCTTTCAATAATGATTATTATTTTAATAAATAGGAAGCAGTCTAATTTTCTGTCTTTTGAGGAATGGAAACGTGAATTGTGATTTACTTATATAATGGAACATTATAGTGTAGTTTAAATGAATTTTAAAAATTAAATGTAGTAGTGCAGATACATTTGAAAATGTGAATTGGGTTAATACAAAATATTAAATGATAAAATAGGTGCAAAACCATGCATACAGAATTTTAAATTCTACAAATTGATTTCCATTTTTCATGAGTACATGTATATAATAGTAGTATAAAAACATACAGGAAGGGGCACCTGGGTAGCTAAGTGTCTGCCTTTGGCTCAGGTCATGATCCCAGGATTGAGCCTCACAGCAGGCTCCCTGCTTGGTGGGAAGCCTGCTTCTCCCTCTCCCTCTGCCTGCAGCTCCCCCAGCTTGTGTGTGCTCGCTTGCTCTCTCTCTCTCTCTCTCTGTCAAATAAATAAATAAAATCTTTAAAAAAAAAACATGCAGGGAATGATATGCACCAATCAGGATGATAGTAAGCTCTGGGGATGATATAAGAAAGATGATTTGATTTCTTAAAAATGACAAAATATTTTTAAGCAAATCTGTCAAAATATTAGCATGTGCTAGATTTTGTGTACTAAGGTAACCGTTATGGTCCTGCTGATATATATTTGAAATGCGTCTAAATAAAAGTTTTCTAAAAGTACAGTGCAAAAATATGTAAAACAGTGCAAAAATATGTAAAACATAACCACTAGCTAAACAGTCATCATTCTCAAATTATTTTAAAACTTAATATATTTTTTCACATATGAAAATAAATAAATAATAAAACAACCAGTGTACGATATAATGTCATTTATTTATTTATACATTTTAGGTAGGCCCCAATACAGGGCTTAAATTCAGGACCCTGAGATCAAGAGCTGAGCTGAGATCAAGGTTAGATGCTTAACTGACAGAGCCACCCTAGTGCTCCCAATATAATTTTAAAAGGAAGATCTTTCAGCAAATGAAACAGGAGAACACATTATCTAAAAGACAGATCTTTTGGGTTTTTATGTTAATTTCATTACACAGATGAGATAGATTAGATGATTGGCCACTGGTGATTGAGTTCAGCCTCTAGCACCTCTCCCATTCCCAAGGTCAGGGGGTGGGACCCAAAACTCCAACCCCCTATCCACGGTTGGCTCCCCTGGCAACCAGCCTCTGTTCTTAAATGGGGTCCAGAAGTTACCTCATTAACATAACAAAGACATCTGTACTACTGTCCCCACTTAGGAAATTCCAAGGGTAAGTTCTGTGCCAGAAATGAGGGTGAAGACCAAATGTATTTCTTATTATAAATCATAGTATCACCACCAAACTTTTATTTGATTTTTTGCTCTCCTGGTCTCCCACTCTACTCAAAATGCAAAAGTTGGGAACTTATCAATAAGCAACAGCTTAAGAAGTTACTAAGTGGCAATACAACACTCCTGTCTTAACCTTAATGCCTTAAATGTGTCATATCATTTATAGTATCAATTTCAGTGTGTCACATGGAGGCATCTAGCTATTTTTACAAACCACTTAAATATTAGTTAGAGGCTGCTGTTATCAGAATTCCGTGAGTCTCTGACTTGGTGAATGAATGCTCCTTTATGACATATAACCCTTAATTTTAGGTTGTTTCAGCTGCTTTGCTGTGTCTCTTGAAAACTTATGTATATCCATTTATATTTCCTTGAGATTGTGTGTTCTAATAATGTGGTGTCTACTAAAAGAATCAATACTTTTCTAACTTCATTTTTAGGAGTTTAAATGTGTTGGCATTGAAAAATCACTGTCACCAGAAAATGTGCTCAAAGGCAGCAAGGCAAATGGTGAAGAGTTTCCAAAGGAACGGCCTCAAGTTAAGGATTGTCATAGCATCCTGATTAGGAGAGGGACTCAGGAAGCAAACCACCTGGGCTTGGACAAGTGAATTAAATTCTGTCTGTATCCATGTATCTTTAACAAAATATGTAGTAATTTTGAAATAGACAATGGATTTACTGGTATGTAGTTAATACTAATACATAGATAATACTGACATCTACCCTAGAAAGATTTTATAAGGATTTTAATAATTTGCTATACATAATGTATTCAAGAAATTGTGGCACATAGCAAGCACCTTACAACTGTTTATTCCATGAATACATTCTCACATTTTACACAGCCTCATTTCTCTTGGGTTGGAATTATATTCATAATTGTGAGTCTGGTGCTTCCCAGGCTTGTTGAAGCAATGGAAGCATGAGTTAAGATGTTATGCAAAAATCACCCTCTTGAACAGCATATCACATCCCAATGGGCAGATTTTTGGTTATAGTTATTACCCAAACAACAGCAAAACAAATCTTTCACTGGCAGATAACTTGAACAACTACTACGAATCACATGTTGGAAGAGAAGCTTATATCAATGAGAAATATTGCCTTCTTCCTCATGAGTTGACCCCAGCCTATTTTTTTCCCCACACCTCAAAACTCACTGTGTTCATCTAGTGCCAGTATTTAAGACATGTAAGAATAAATTCTTCCCAATGTAATGATTTTTAATTTGCTATTTTTAAAATGTTTTTATGTGTTACATTTTTAAATTTTAAGATAGTTGTAGATTTACAAAAAAGACTTAAGAATATTACAGAACTTCCATCCACCCTGCCCCCAGTTTCCTCTATTGTTAACATTACTCTGGTCAGAGAAGCTTCTATAAACATTGTGTGCAGGTGTTTGCATGGGCAAGTCTTCACATCAGTTGCATGAATACCAAGTGTACAACTGCTGGATTAGATGGTAAGGTTATGTTTAAAGCAGTTTTATAGAAACTGTTAAACTATCTTCCAAAGGGATTGTCCCATTTTGCATTCTACCCAGCAATAAAATGAGAATTCCTGTAGCTTTACTTTCTGACCAACGTTTGATCTATCAAGTTTCCCTCCTCAGTGTTAGCCATTCTAAGAAGTGTGTCTCCAAGGAGTAAGAAATGCCTTCTAAGAATAGCATCTCGTTTTAACTTGTACTTCCCTAATGACATCTGATGTTAAGCATCTTTCATATGTTACTTCCTATCTTGTATCTTCTTCTGATGAGATATCTGTTCAGGTCTTTTGCCCATTTTTTTTTAAATTTATTTATTTTAATTAATTAATTAATTTAAATTTAATTTATTTTCTTATTACTTTTGTATATTCAGAAACAAATCCTTTATCAGATAAGTATTTTGCAAATATTTCCCACAAACTGTGGCTTGTCTTTTCGATCTCTTATCAGTGTCCTTTGTCGAATCAGAGTTTTAATTTTAATAAAATTTAGCGTATCATTTTTTTTTTCTTTCATGGATAGTGTTTTGTTGCTGTATATAAAAACTCATCACCAGCCCAAGATCACACAGATTTTATCCTGTGTTTTCTTCTGAAGTTTTATCATTTTGCATTTTATGTTTAGATTTTTGATTCATTTTTATTTTATTTTATTTTTGTGTGAAGTGTGAAGTCTGAGTCTATGTTCCTCTTTTTTTTTTTCATACAGTTGCCCAATTGCTCTAGTACAATTTTTTGAAAGAAACTACTCTTTATCCATTGAATTATTCTTACACACTTGTCAAAAATTAGTTGACTATATTTATGTGTTTCTGATATCTATTCTATTCCATTTATCAATATGTCTCTTCTTTTGCCAAAACCATGTTGTCTTAAGTCTTAGAGTTTTAATATTGGTTAATGTGAGTCCTCCAACTTTGTTCTTCCTTATTGTGTAGGATAGTTAAGAACCTTTAGATTTCCATATAAACTTTAGAATAATTTTGTCAATATTCACAAAAAAGTGCTCTTGGGTTTTGATTGGGATTGCACTAATTTTGTAGATTAATCTAGGAAGAACTGACATCTTAGTATTACATTTTCTATATCATAAAACAAAATAGCACCCCATTAATTTACATCTTCTTTGATTTATTTTGCCAGTGTTTTGTGATTTTTGCATACATTTTATATACCCATTTTGTTAGATTTTTCCCAAACACTTAATTTTTAAAAATCTTTAATGAGATATAATTCACATGTCATACAATTCACCAACTTAATGCCCAATTTCAATGTTTTTGTTTTCTGTTTTTGTTTTTGTTTTTTAGTAAAACAGTTCTGCAGCCACTACGACAATCAGTTTTAGAAGATTTTCATGACTTCAAAAAGAAACCCTCATTGCTAGTCACTTTCTGTTTTCCTCATTCACTCTTAGGCAACCAATATTCTACTTTCTGTCTCTATAGATTTGCCTGTTCTTCAGATTTGCAGAATATGTAATGTTTTCAAGACTCATTCAAGTTGCATATGTATTAATACTTCATTTATTTTCATTGCCAAATACTCTTCCATTGTGGGGATATACCACTTTGTAAACTATTTTGTTTATCCATTCATCAGTTAGTGGATATTTGGGTTGTTTCCATTTTTTGACTAATGTGACCAATGCTGCTTTAAACATTGGCCTATGTTTTTGTGTAAACTTTTGTTTTTAATTCCTTCGGGTATATACCCATGAATTCAATTGCCTGTGTTATGTGGTAACTCTATGTTTTGGTTTCTGAGGAACTGCCAAACTCTTGCAGTTTGCCCCATTTTGATGTATAGGAGCAATGTGTGAGCGTTCCAATCTCTTTACATGCTTGCCAAATCTTGTTATTGTCCATATTTATATTATACTCATTCTAGTGAATATAAAGTGGTATCTCATGGTTTTGATTTGTACTTCCCCAGTGATTCATGATATGGAGCATTTTATATGCTGCGCTGGATATTGTATACCTTCTTTAGAAGGTCTGTCTATTCAGATCCTTTGCTTATTTTAAAAATTTGGATTATTTATCTCTTTAGCATCAAGCTGTAAGAGTTTTTTTCCCTTCTTCTTCTTCTTCTTCTTCTTCTTCTTCTTCTTCTTCTTCTTCTTCTCCTTCTCCTTCTCCTTCTTCTTCTTCTTGTTCTTCTTCTTCGACAGAGAGACAGTGCATGAGCAGGGGATAGAGAGGAAGAGAGAGAGAAAATCTAAAACAAGCTCCAT
Organism: Mustela nivalis; assembly: GCF_964662115.1. Taxonomy (NCBI): domain Eukaryota; kingdom Metazoa; phylum Chordata; class Mammalia; order Carnivora; family Mustelidae; genus Mustela; species Mustela nivalis. Next base: position 112,011,307 of record NC_139027.1, read on the forward strand.
GATGGGCACAGAGCCTGACAAGGGTCTTGATCTCATGACCCTAAAATCATGACCTGAGCCAAAATCAAGAGTTGTGTGTTTAACCAACTGAACCACCCAGGCTCCCCAGTTCTAAGAGTTCTTTATATATTCTGGAATCAAATCTGTTATCATATATGTGATCTGAAAATTTTCCCTCTTTTGATGTTATTATAAATATTTTTTATATAAAATTTATATAAAATGTTTTTGAGTTTTAACTTCCAATTATTGATTGCTAATGTATAGAAATGGAATTAGTATTTGTATATGGGCCTTGTATGCTACCAACTTGTTCTAGTCATGTATTAGTTCTGGGAGGCTTTCCTTTTGTAAATTCTGGGGATTTCTACATAGACAATACTATGTGTGAACAGTTTTGTCTCTTCCTTTCCAACTGTGCAACTTTTATTTCTTTTCCATCTATTGTGAAACTAGTATGACTTCTAGTATGATGTTAAATGGGAGAGGTGAGAGAAGACATCCTTGTCTTGTTCCCAGTCTTAGGGGTAAAGCATTCAGTGTCCCATGATTACATATGATAAAGCTATAGATGTTTATTTATACCCTTGAAGTTCAGAATGTTCACTGCTAATCCTAGTTTGTTGAGAATTTTTAAAAATCATGAACGGGTGTTGAATTTTGTCAAATGTGTTTTCTGCATCTATAAGGGTAATCATTCTTTTTCGTACTCAATGTGTTATTGTATTGTACTACACTGAATTACTTATGAATGTTAAAATAGACTTACATTCCTCAAATGAACCACTCTAGTACTTACTGTATTATCCTTTTTGTATATTGCTGGATCCTATTTGTTAATACTTGTTAAGGGATTTTTCATCTGTCTTCGTGGAGACATGTTGATAATTTCTATTTTTTGTAATAACTACCAGTTTATGGGCTTGAATAATATGTGAGGACACACTGTAGAAACACATGAAATGTATTTCTTCGCATTTATTTTTTAGAAGGAATTTTTTTCTTCATTAACTGTCAGATGGAATTTACTTGTGAGGCCATCTGGACCAGGCATTTTCTTTTTAGAAAGGTTTACAACAGTAATGAAATTCCTTTAATAGATATAGTAATATTAAATTTATTTCTCCTTGAAAAGTTTTCGTAGTTTGTATTTTTCAAAGATTTTGGTCCTTTTATCCTATCAAATTTGTGGATACAAACTGTTCATATATTTCTTCATTATTCTTTAATGTCCATGGGATCAGCAGTGATGATCCTTCTTTTAATTCTGATATTCCTAATTTCTGTTCTTTTTTGTGTTTGTGTGGATGTCCTGGCCAGATTTTATAAATTTTATTAGAACATGTTATTTTATTAATTTATATCATTTGGAAGATGATCTTTTGGTTTTATTGATTTTTCTCTATTTTTTCTGTACTTATTTCTAATTTTTATTACATACTTTCTTCTACTTTCTATAGTTTAAAACTTTCCTCCTTTCACTACATTTCTAATGTAGAAGCTTAGGTTAATGAATATTCAGTTTTTTTCCTATAGTGCTTAGAAGGAAGTTTTTAGCATTGTAAATTTCCCTCTAAGTATTGCTATAGTTGCATCCCACAAATTTTGATGTTATATTTTCGTCATTATTTAATTCAAAATATTTTGAAATTTTTCTGAAGACTTCTTATTGTACACATGCATTATTGAGAAGTGTGTTGTTTGATTTCCTAATATTTTGGAATTTTCCAGCTCTTTTCTTTAGTTATAGTTTATTTCCATATGCTCTAAGGACATACTTTATATGATTTTTATTTTTTTAATTTGTAAGATATGTTTAATGAGCCAGAAATTGATCTTCATTGGCAAGAATTTTATGTGTGCATGAGAAGAATGTGTATTCTGCTGTTGTCAGATAGAATATTATATAAACATCAACTAGATCAAGTTCATTCATAGTGTTCTAATCATCTATATCCTTACTGGTCTTCTGCTGTTTAATTTATCAATTACTGACAAAAGAGTATTGAAATTTCCAGCTATAATAATGGATTTCTCTATATCTCCTTTCAGTTATATGATTTTTTTTTCACATATTTTGTCACTTTACTGTTAGATACATTAATGTTCAGGATTGTCATGCCTTCTTATGGCTTTGCCTCCTTTATCATTATGTAATATCCTTATTTTATTCCTGATAATTTTCCTTGTTCTGAAGTATACTTTGTTTGAATTTAACATGCTATTTCATCTTTCTTCTGGTTATTTTTAGCATAGTATATATTTCCCATTCCTTTACTATTAATGTATCTGAGTCTTTGTATTTAAAGGGAGTTGAAAAGGTATTTTAAAAATACATACATTTAGGTTTTTTCTTTATTAACCAATATGACAATCCCTGTTTTTTAATTGGTGTATTTAAGAAATACCGATTTTAAATAATTATTGATGATGTTGGCTTACATTGTTACATATGCGTAACTACCTTTTATTCATGCCATTTCTTCTTTTTAGCTTTTTATTTTATGCCTTTCTTGTTTTTTATTGAGCCTTTTATATGATGCAATTTTTATTTCCTTTCTTGGCTATGCTTTAAAAAGAAATTTTTAATGGTTTCCCTCAGGTTTACAATATCGATTTTTTAATAATGCATGTTCACTTTCAAATATTATTATCACCTCAGGTGTAGTGTAGATATTTTAGAAGAGTGTAGTCTTCATTTCTCCCTCTCATCCCTTGTGACATTGCTATCATGTATTTCATGTAGCCACATGTTCCTGTATCTGTAAGGTATTTCCTTCCTTCTCTCAAGATATTCTTATTTTATTTTAGGTTACCTTCAGTTTAAATATGATATTACTAGGTGTTTTTCTTTATCAGTAGTCATCTTTTTGGTGTGCTATATCTCCTTGGTCTTACAGGTTGGTGTCTGTCATTAATTTTGGAAAGTTCATGGACAGTATTACTTCAAATACTTCTTTTGCCCTGTTCTCTTTTTCTTCTCCTTTTGGTATTCCAATTATGTGTATATTATACCTCTGATACTGTCATACAGTTCTCAGATGTTCTGTTCTGTGTTTGTTTGCTCCTTTGTTTGACATTCTTCTTTTCCCTCCATGCACTTTAGTTTGGAAAGCTAATATTGATCTATTCTTACCTCAGCTCTGTTGAGGCTCCTGATGATCCTGTCAAAGGCATTCTTTATTTCTACTATTGTTTTTTTTTAAATCATATCATTTTGATTCTTTCTTAGACCTTCCATCTCTCTGCTGACATAACACATCTGCATGATGTCTACTTTTTCCACTAGAACTCTTAACATATAATCATAGCTATTTAAATTCTCTGTCTGATAATTCCAACATCTGTGTCATATCTAAATCTAATTTTGATGTTTATTTTGTCTCTTCAGAATGTATCTTTTTTCTTGCTTTTTTGGCATGCCTGTGATTTTTTTTTCTTTTTGCCTAAAGAGGGACATGTGGTATCTTGTAATAGAAATTAGATTGTGTTTAATGTTTGTTGTAGCTATAGGTAACATAGGCTTCAAATTCTCTCTGTGTCCTTGCTGTTGTCTCCTTTCTTAGTTTTAGGGTTTTTCTTTTTACCTCTTCAAAGAGATAATCTGTGTTTTCCAGCAATTTTAACTATAATTCAATTACGCTAGAGGTTTTTTGAAGCATGGGTAGGATGTAGGGGAGGAAGAACATTCTGTGGTCTCATAATTCTCAGTCTTGGAGACATTGTCCTCACCATGTTTCTGTGCTTCCCTATGCCTTATAATCCCTTCTTGACTATAGTGCTCCCAGTCTATTTCCTAGATGGATGATTTGAGGTTTAGATCTTTTTCCTCTTATATGAAACAGAAATGCTATGGCTGGGGCAGAATTCCCTTCCCCAATAGGATGTGTTTCAGAATTGCACTCTGGTAAAATCCAGGCCTTGGAGATTAGGCTTTTCTTTGGGAGAAGAATCTGGTAGAATTTAAAACCTAATGTAAACTTTGAACATCAGTTAAAAATTATGTACTGATATTGGGTAATAACTTGTAACAAATGCATGTTACTAATGCAAGATATTAATAATAGGGGAAACTTTGCAGGGAGAAAAGGAATATATAGAAATTCTTCATACTATATATTCAATTTATTTGTAAGCCTAAGACTATTCCAAAAAATATAGTCTATTCATTTAAACCACACACACACACACACACACACACACACACACACACACACACAAATACACTTATGGAAATCAACAGAATAATATTTCAAAGGAAATATGTAGCCTTGGATTGTTATGGTCAAAAGAAGGAAGGATAAGCATTAGTTATACGAGTGTCTAACTTAAAAAGTTGGAAAGAACAATAGAATAAATCCTCAAATCAGAAAAAGAATATAATAAATATGAGAGCAAAAATTAATGAAATATGAAAGAAGCATGTAATATAGTAAAGTTTTTTAAAGAAGAATAATGAAATGCATAGAAGGCTGACAAAATGAACAGTAAAAAGAGAAAGCACAAACAAAGCCTTTAGTAATTTAGCATAAATAAAAAGATAACTAGAAGACAAAAATGGTCACCTTGTCAAATTCTCTGATAATTTGGAGGACACAAATTACTTTCTGTTAAAAATATATCTTTCAGAAATCGGGCGCCTGGGTGGCTCAGTGGGTTGGGCCGCTGCCTTCGGCTCAGGTCATGATCTCGCGTCCCGGGATCCAGTCCCACATCGGGCTCTCTGCTCGGCAGGGAGCCTGCTTCCTCCTCTCTCTCTCTCTGCCTGCCTCTCTGCCTACTTGTGATCCCTCTCTGTCAAATAAATAAATAAAATCTTTAAATATATATATATATATATCTTTCAGAAATTGACATAAGAAATAAGAAAAAATTTAGCTGTACAACTGGTATGGACATTTAAGCCTTTACAAAAAATTCTCTGCCCACAATACCTCCCTAAAGAATCTAACAGTGAACACAACTAAATGTACACAAGTGCCAGTCTAAATAGTTATGCAGGAAATAATACAAATGCAGGCATAATCCATAAAAGGAAAATTTATATATTGAACCTCTCTAAAAACTGCTCTGTGAAAACCCTGTAAAGAGAATAAAAAGACAAACTACAGACTTGGAGAAAATGTTTACAAACCTATCTGACAAAGATTTTGTAACTTTAGGATATAAATGACTCTCAAAACACAGAAGTTAAAAAAATCCAAATATATATAATATGAGTTAAAGACATGACAAAATATTTGAAGATACACAGATTTCAAATAAGCACATGAAAAGTACTCCACATAATTGTCCACTAGGAAATTGCAATTTTAAAGCACAATAATATTATCTATCAGAATGGCTAAATTTAAAAAAATTGTGAAAACACTAAATGCTGGTAAGGATGTAGAAAAACTCGATTGCATGTTAGTGGGAATATAAAGTGGAACAATCAGTATGGAAATTAGTTTGGCATTTTCTTTTAAAACTAAAAGTGCACAGAATAGTCAGCTGATCTTTGACAAAAGAGCAAAGGAAATACAGTAGAACAAAGACAGTCTTTTAAACGAATAGTTCTGGAAAACTGGACATTCACACTAAAAAAAAATCAGTGTAGACACAGAATTTTTACTTATTCACAATAAATATCTCAAAATGTATGATAGGCCTAAATTTAAAACACAAAACTATGAAACTCCTAGAAATAACATAGAAAACCTAAATGATCTTGTGGATGGCAATGATTTTTTTTTTTTTTTTGACAATGACTTTTTAGATACAACAGTGAAGGCACAAGGCATAAAAGAAATAATTGACAAGCTGGACTTCAGTAAAATTAAAAATTTTTGCTCTGAACGAGATGATGTCAAGAGAATAAGCAGATGAGCCACAGACTGGGAGAATATATTTGCAAAGCACACATCTGGTAAAGGACTATTAGCCAAAATATAAAAAGAGCTCTTGAAATTCAACCATAAAAAACAAACAAACAAAACTTGATTTAAAAATCAGACAAGACCTTAACTGAAACCTCACTAAAAAAGATATGCCTATGTCAAATAAGCATATGAAAAGATGGTCACTACCATATGTCATTAGAGATACAAAATTTAAACAACGATGGGATACAACTATATACTCATTAGAATGACCAAAACCTGGTGCACTTATACTACCAAATGCTGGTGAGGATGTGGAGCAACAGGAACTCATTCATTGCTGATGAGAATGCAAATGGCATAGACAATTTGGAAGACAGTTTGTTGATTTCTTAAAAACAGAACACCAAAACAAACAAAGATATGACCCAACAATGATGCTTTTTGGCATCTACCCAAAAGAGGTGCAAACTCATGCCCACACAAAAATCTGCACATTGATGTTTATAGCAGCTTTATTCATAATTGCTAAAACTTGGAAGCAACCAAGACAGTCTTCAGTAGGTGAAGGGATAAATAAACCATGGAGACCCAGATAGTAAAGTGTTATTCTGTGTTAAAAGGAAGTGAGCCATCAAGCCATGTAAAGACATGAAGGAATCTTCAATGTATATTGCTAAGTGAAAGATGCCAATCTGAAGAGGCTACCTACTGTATATATCAAGTGTATAATATTCTGGAAAAAGTAAAAACCATGGAAACAGTAAAAAGAACAGTGATTTTCAGGGGTTAAGGGAGAGGGATGAATAGGTGGAACATAGAGAATTTTCAGGCAGTGAAAATACTCTGTATGATACTATAATGATGTATATATATATCATTTATTCATTTGTCCAAACCCATAGAGTTATTAACACTGAATCATAGACTGAGCCATAATGTAAACTATAGACTTTGGGTTAATATGATGTGTCAATGTAGGTTCATCAGTTGTTACAAATGTTCCTTGCTAAGGGAGGATGTGAAAATTGGGGAGGTTATACATTTCTGAAGGTTGGGAGTATAAGGAAAACCTTGTACTTTCTGCTCAATTTTGCCTTGCATCTGGTACTTTTTAAAAAAGTTTTTAAACAAAAAACTAGCATTTACACACTCATACAAACTTGTGCATGAATGTTCTTAACAGCTTTATTTGTAATAGACAAAAAAATCAAAACAACCCAAATTTCTTTTAATGGGAGAGTGGTTAAACACATGAAGGCATATCTATACTATGAAATAGAATACTGCTTGATGATAGAAGAACAACTCTTGTTACACACACAACTTGGATGGATTGTCACATAATTATATTGACCGACAAAAGCTAATCACAAAAGCTTACACAGTGTACAAACTAATTTATATAACATTCTTGAAGTAATGTAGTAATAGGGATGGAAAACAGATTAGTGGTGTCGAGGGGATAGAGCTTTAGGGGGAGGTGGTATGGGTGGCTGTAAGTTGTAAGGTATGATGCATCTTGACTGTGGGGGTAGTTCCTAAAGTTACACATAGAATAAAATTAGATACATGCATGTGAAAGCATGTGTAACTGGTAAAATATGAAAAAGGTGTGTGGATTGTACTAATAGCAATTTCATGGTGGTGTTATTGTACTGTAGTTATGAAAGATGCTAACATTGGCAGAGGGTGGATGAAAAGTGCATGGGTTCTGTGTGTGTGTGTGTGTGTGTGTGTGTGTGTGTGTGTGTAAAACTTCCTGTTACTCTATGTTAAAAAGCTTAAAAATCATGTTTTTTTGTAATAAAAATATTTGATTACTATATTTTGAAGTGAATTAAAATATATTAAAGTTATAGCTGCTGAATAATTTGGTAACATAACATGGCATCTTCATTTCAGCAGTAACTAAATTAAAAAACTTTCAGATATAAAACATATGTAATTTGTTATATTATATGAAAGCACACTGACAAATTATTATTTTGGAAGGTAGTCAGGCATGGAGGCTAAGCCTCTGCCTTCGGCTCAGGTCATGATCTCAGGGTCCTGGGATAGAGTCCCCCATTGGGCTCTCTGTTTGGCAGGGAGCCTGCTTCCTCCTCTCTCTCTCTCTGCCTGCTTCTCTGCCTACTTGTGATCTCTCTCTGTCAAATAAATAAGTAAAATCTTTAAAAAAAAAGTCTTGATCATAGCAATGTATTTCATATATGAGTAACTTCTCTTTTCTGTTTCATTGAATGATAAGAGTTACCATTTTTCTTTAGCGATATTTTCATGAGACTCCAAGATACTTCATATGCTTTAGCTCATTTAATTACTACATATCTTGCTAGAGGCTAGGTAGTTACGGGGGGGATACAAAAGAAACAGAAATATCAATAAAAACAAAATATGCCCTCATAGACCATAATTCTAAGTAAAGAAATTATTATTTTTTGATTCGTCAAGGTACTGAGAGTGTATTTTTCTCACTAATGCAAGTTGCTCCTATAATGAATTTGTTCTCCAAACTAATTCTGTGGGGGTACTGAGTAAGAAATATTAATCATAGGTTTATAGAAGGGCAATGATAAATATTCTCTGTTTTAGAGTCACTAGTATAATATTCTTTTGGACTATAGTCTCTGCATTATTCTTTGTCACAGATCGTCCTCTTCCTCAACAAAGTCAGAGAATATAATACTTCTTTCCTTCAAAAAGGAAGTATCCACTGTGGCTTTGAATTCATCATTTGAATCTGCATTCTTCAAGTTTGTCCAGGGCTGCCCAAGGTGTGGCCTTCAAGTATTCAGCACCATGGCCAGAGCACAAAGTTATTGACAAAGGCGGGGGTGGGGGGGTGGGGAACCACCATAGTCTAGGGGAAATGACACACAGGGGTCCACAAGATTTTCTTCTACTTAACGCCAGCCTCATGATATGCAAAGTGTGACCTATGTTATTTAAATGTAACTGTCATATCAGGGCCTCCTCACCTAAACAGATAGTAGTCTTGCAAGCTTCACCCTCTTTTGTGGTACACAATTGTTCTTATTCACTTATAAAAATGTAAGGAACATTGTTTGCTTACTTTTTTCCTAGGACAGTGTTGAAGTAGGTTTAAGGGATTATTCTACTTTTTTATTCTGATGGCTATATAGCACATTTTTTACAAATTTAGAAATTTATATATTTATATGTTTTATATATATATATATATATATATATATATATATATTTAGAAATTCCAATTAGAGAAATTCATCTTCCTATTGTGTGTAAGTCAAAGTGATAAATATATTTGTAAGTTTGTTACAAAACAAGTGCTGATTTATTAATTCAAATGTTAAGTATGTTCCCCAAGTGAACTGTTTATTTATTTCCTATACAGTTCAGTATCCCTTCTAGATATAACATATAATATTAAATCTTGGTAACTGATGAGTCCATATGAAATGAACTAGATTATAATTGTTATAAATATTGATTATTTTTCTTCTGGAGAAGGACTAATTTCTTTCTTTAGGAAAACTACTCTACTTTCACTTTCTTTTTCTTGGCTTCATATGAGACTTATCTTACTGCTCATTTCTGGAGTGGGAGTGATCCTGGCCTGGCCAATCAGAGCTATAGGGATGAGCAGAGAAAGACACATGGTCCAAGTTTGGTTAGTTCACATTGACTTCATAATTTTTGGTGTATGTCTTGGGAAAGGGATTTTTTTTCCCTTGACATGTGTGCCAAGAATAACATTACCTGATAATTCTGGGATCCATATTTTCTACTGCATGGGGAAGCACTCATTTGTGAATGAAGAAAAGAAAAACCAATGAGAGAGATTTCAGATCTTCTGATTGAAGTTCTACTTACATCCACCTTACTCCTACTTGTTTTAGTTATTTAGGCCAATACATTCCTTGTTGGAACTGAATTTGAGGTTTCCCTCCCTGCAGCGTAAAGATTTTCAGCCCTAATAGAAATCTACTCCATTGTTTTTATAACTTGTCCCAAGCTTCCTTTCTCATGTAGACATTTACATTGACCAATAGCAAAACCAAACCTGGATGCATAAACAAGAGGGCAATGGTAATTTATGTCTATAGAGAGATCGGTGACACCAGGCACAAAGCCATAGTTAGATAAACCACTTATATACAGGGGAAAAATTACAAATCTAATTTGATAATATAGGAAATGATGTAATTTTTTTTCCCACCTGCCTGCTAGCTGGTAAAGAATAACAAAAGTTCAAATATAACTTGTGTTATATTGCTTGGTATATGATAGTTTTCAAATTGAGTTTGTTGAACTAAACTAAACTGAATTAGAAAGGAAGAAGGGAAAAAGAGAAGGAGGAAAGATGTCTTTTGGCTGACCTTTCCTGAGACATGGAATTGAACATAATCACTTCAAAAGTTCTTACAAAAAATGTAGGACTAACCATTTATGTTAGGACCACAGCGTTCTATCAATAGTGACCTAGGAGACATCTAAGCATAGTATAAGAATTAGAAGACTTGAAATGTTAATAAAATGGATTTGCAAAGGAAAAGTGATACATTTTTATGATTTTATGATTTTTATGATATATTTTTTTATTCTTCTATTTCGTGATCACAATTGGTTTTGGTTTTATAACCTCTCCTAAGATCCTCACTACAGATTTCTATGTCTTCCTTATGCAAATATTTCACTCATCTCAGAAAAGAAGTTTATATATGATAATAAAAATTTAAGAATCAAAAACTTCTCTAAAGGAAATTGAGATATGCCCGTCATTTCAGTTAACTTGCACTATGGGAAGGGAAAAAGCATATTCTCTTCCATTTGCTGCCCAAAAAAGAAAAAAAAAAAAACAAACAAAAAACCCAAATGTCAATACTGATTGCAAATGGAGTATACTAAGTGAGCATTTTCACACTTGGTAACTTCTTTTTGACTCTTCACAAATCTGAATCCACCATCTAAAAAAAAAAAAAATTTTTTTTTTGTTCTTGGAAAGAATTTCAGAGAAAAGTACAGTTTTTAATCTAGGGATGGTAATTATTTTTTCCCTGTGGATTCTGTGGGTTTTTACTCATGATGCCTTTTCCCTCATGAGCTAGGTTATTGTTTCATTGAGAGCTTATTCTCCTTGGAAAATTCTTGCTGGGAATTCTTTGAGGCCTAGGATGAGAGTGCATTTCTTTGAGAGGACATGCATTTGCTTCTGCCAGGTGTCTGGTGTGGACCAAATTAAATTTCTCATATAAAAGTTGTGGATCATGCAGATGATATAAATTTAGGTTTGCAAACCCAGAGAACACAACTTGTGATTTGAACTCTTCAGGGATATTTCCTTCCTGCCCCACTCAGAGCCACAGCAGACTTCTGTCATGGTGGGGATGGAGTTGATCCTGGGTAGGTTTATTTCTCTTTCTCTTACTCTAAGGGTCTAGTTCTTTCTGTTCCTAGATTTATGAGAACAAAGCTCCTATGAGAATCCTTGCTTTAGGGCTTTGACTTTTTTCTTATTAGTATTATAAAATAAAGATCAAGTTACTCAGATTTCAGGCAAAACTCCCAGAATGCTTTTGTTTCCATAGGTACTGACTTTTAACTGGATCTTGGATTGGCAATCCTTTACTAAACTGTCAGATCTATTTTATCAAAAACTCTAATTGATTTTAGGAATATTAGTGTGAATATGGAAGTATACATATTCATTATTAGATAGTAACATAATAATTGTACACAGAAAATCATACACATGGAAGAACACACCTAACTTATAGGAGAGTGGGTGTTTAGGACACAAGGAGGATTGGTACACTAATGATGAAGTTTTATTTTTATTTATTTATTTTTAAAGATTTTATTTATTTATCAGAGGGGGGGGGAGAGATAACAAGCAGTGGCGAGGGGTAGAGGGAGAAGCAGGCTCCCTGCTCAGTGGGGAGCCCAATACAGGACTTGATCCCAGCATCTTGGGATCATGACCTGAGTGAAGGCAAAGCCTTAACTGACTGAACCACCTAGGTACCTTGAGGAAGAGTTTTAATATTTTTTTGTCTATTATTTGCTGACAGAGATATATTACAATCATGCTGTAACAGTACAGCTTTATTTTTCCTTCTTAATAGTTTTCATACTTTTTATTTTATATATTTAAACCAAATTATTAGATATATACAAATTTATTCTGTACATTTTCCTGCTGAATTGATCTTTTGTTATTTTGATGAGTCTTCTTAAACTCCAGCAAAGCTTCCTCCTTAATGACTTATTCTTCATTTCTGGTATTAATAAAGCTATACCAGATTTTTCCATCCTTCAACTTGCAGTCTTTTCTGTTTTCCTAGGTTTTAGATATGTTCACTTATAAATCACATATAGCTGTGCTTTAATTTTATCTTGTATGAAAATACTGACTTTTATTATAGTATTTTGCTTTAATTTTTATTTATTTTTTTCAAGTTTTTACTTAAATTCTAGTTAGTTAGCATACAAGATAAGATTAGTTTCAGGGGTAGAATTTATTGACTCATCACTTACATACAACACCCAGTGCTCATCACAACTAGTGCTCTTCTCAATAGTCGTCACCCTCACCCATCTAGGCTCTCCCCTCCCCACCCCCTCTATCAACCCTTTTATCTTTTCCTTGCTCTTCATAATGTCCTATATTGTAAAACTCCCACCAAGGATCATTTTTTTTTCTGGCCGAAGAATACCATTTATTATTTATTTTAGGGGAATCTGCTGGTGAGAACTCTATCAATTTAGTTTGAGCAAGAAATGTCTTTATTTCACTTTCATTTTTGAAAGATGTTTTCTGGGTACATTATTTTAGCATTGTAGTTATTTTTTTCAACACACATAATATGTCATTCTGGTTTTGTCTGGTTTCCATTTGCCTACTGAGAAGTGAGATTTTTATCTAATTGTTGTCCCTTTGAAGCCAATTTGTCTTTTTTTCTCTAGGTTATTTTGATATTTATTATCTTATAATTGTCAGTTTTACTATGATGGGCCTATGTGTTTTCCTTCTTAAATATCCTACTCAGTGTTAATCCTGATTCTTGAATTTATAGCTTCATATCTTTCAACAGTATTATAAAATTCTCAGCCATTATCTCCCCTTACTCATTTTCTTCTTTTCACCAATTCTAACTAGTTAGCTTTTCTCAGGATATCCATGTATCTTTTTTTTTTTTTAAAGATTTTATTTATTTATTTGACAGACAGAGATCACAAGTAGGCAGAGAGGCAGACAGAGAGAGAGGAGGAAGCAGGCTCCCTGCTGAGCAGAGAGCCTGATGTGGGGCTTGATCCCAGGACCCTGGGATCATGACCTGAGCTGAAGCAGAGGCTTTAACCCACTGAGCCACCCAGGGGCCCCTCCATGTATCTTCTAATCTATATGTTGCAATTAATCTTCTATATGTTGCATCCTTTTGTCTATCTGTGATTCCTCCTCTATAATTTTTCTGACATACATTTTATTATTTCTGTCTTCAACATGTGTCTATTAGTTTACCTACTTATTTCTTCTTTTTGGTTACTATATTTTTAAAATTCTAGACTTTTTATTTGGTTTTATTTAAAGTTCAAATTCTTGGGGTGCCTGGGTGACTCAGTTGTTAAGCACCTGCCTTCCACTCAGGTCATGATCCCAGGGCCCTGGGATCCAGCCCCACATTGGGCTCTCTCCTCAGCAGGGAGCCAGCTTCTCTCTCTTCCCACTCCCCCTGCCTGTGTTCCCTCTTTCAATGTCACTCTCTTGGGCAAATAAATGAATAAAATCTTTTAAAAAAACAAATAAATAATGTTCAAATTCTTACTTGAAATTTTAATCTTATTTTTATATCATTCAACATCATTTCATCATTGTTCATTTAAAGTCTGTGCCTGATAACTGCAAAATCTGAAGCCTCTGTGGGTTTTTTTTCCTTTCGTGTGTTGTCTTTCTTCCATGTTGGCTTATCTCTTCAACTGATTAACTTTTTATTGTAACATTTATTTGCAAATTGGTTTGCAAAATAACTTGAGACCTCAGGTGATAGATGATGTTAGATCCCTAGAAGAAATTTAAATTGGACTTGTTGCTGTTGTTGTTGATTTCCTACTTAATCAGATTTCAGAGACTAAGATCACTTGAAACTGAGCTGCTGTCATTATGAGGAACAATTAACTTTAGCCTCTTTGGTTCCAAACCTTTGGAATTTTATTAGTCAGGGCTCAATGAGGAAAACAAAACTACTATGAGTCATGAGATAAGAGAGTTATTAAAGGAATTTGACCTTACACATTTGTGGGAGAGGCTAAAGAATGGAAATGCTGAAAGGAATAATTGGAAGATCACAGAATGACCAACCATTCCGTCTGATAAACGAAGCACATCCAGGTATCAGGAGTATCATGGAAGGGAAGATGGTTGATAAGGCTGCAAGAAATTCTTGCTTTTGTTAATCCGAAGGCAAGAATTTGGTGATACGCCTGGAATGGTTGTCAATTAATAAGAATTGTATGAGTGAAGAAGAACTGAATATTGAGTAGAAGAGATTGAGAGTAAGCTGGACTTTCGAACATCTATACCTCTCTCTCCCCATCTAATCATGATAATCCTCACATAGTAATGGTTGACACTTTGCTGCCATCTCCCTAATCTCTTGCTTTTTTTTTGGCCAACTCTAAGCAGTACTAAACAGAAAAAGTTAATTTAGGATGTAAAATTTCCCCCTTCACAAGGCTGATAATAGAACTTTCCAGTACAAATTTCCAGCACAAATGAAGAGTATTCAGGATTCTCTATTTTTGAAACTCAGTAATGTTACCAGTATGTGTCCTTTAGTTTTCCTATTAATTTCTTGGTGGTCCTTCTTGGCTAAAGTTTTGATATTTTTTTAATGCTATAGAATTTTTTTTCTACTATATCTGTGATTATTTCATGTCATTTGGAAGAACATTTTCCATGGGTCTCTCACTTTTCTACACCTTTTGTGAACAAAAATACTAACTGCCATTTGTTCCATACTATCTTTTACAAGTATTATTAGGTAACAAACTTAGAATATACAGACAGTGTCTACATTCAAAACAAAAAGTGAGTTTGCATATAGCTTAGAAAGGCAGGATGATGTCTTCCCAGAATAGGAGAACTGCATACGTAATGCCTTGTAAAAGATAGGGGTTACTTAACCTCAGGTTATTTGTTAGCCAGCATCCATCTAGGGCTAACCGTGTCACCCTGTAGGATTCGGGAGAAAGGAAAAATGGTGTAAATATTCTGCTGCTCATGTTGCTTGCTCTCCCATGAGTATCAAAGGTTTTTATCTCTGACCCAGGAGACTTGCATCTTCTGCCAGCATCCATAAAAGCATGGCAGGCTAACTTCTTACCTTTAAAGTACTGTAAAATCCAAAGTTCACAGTTTCTAGCACAGCCCTTCTGTTTTATTTTTCTGATATTTTGTTTGCTTCTTGAATTCCAGTTAGATGCTTTATTTGGTATGCACACATTCCAATTCTATGAATATTTTTCTCCTATTTGACAGTGATACATCTTGTCACCCTTCATTTTATGAAACTTAAATTATATTTCTATATTACTAATTATCTTCTGGTGGCCATTATATTATTTAACCTGTTGATTAAATACACTAACAATTTAAATCTTCCCCCAAATCCTCTCGTTTTATTTATTCTTTTTTATTTATTCTTTTATTTATTTATTTTTTTGAGTAACATTTATTCAGGCTCTGACTGACTTCTGTACCAAAACAAATTACCCAAGATGAGAGACCTTCCCAGGTAGATCTTGCATTTTTAAACGACATAGTACTTGAGAGTTGAGTCTCTCTAACTTGGAGAAAGAGATTAATGGCAGTAACTCTGAATATAAGGGGAGTGACATGTAATCAGAGAAAGCTGAGAATTATGATCTGTTCATAGTATCTTTTTTTGGTTTTCAAGGATTTTTACATATTTACTAATTCAAAATAATCAGTTTTATTTTAGCGAGAATTTTAGACAGAAAATAAATAAAAGTGCTCATTCCACAATTCTTAATACCAAGTTACTAGAAAACTTTTTCACTGATTTGTTTTTTTGTTTGTTTGTTTTTAAGATTTTTATTTATTTATTTGTCAGACAGAGATCACAAGTAGGCAGAGAGGCAGGCAGAGAGAGAGGAAGGGAAGCAGGCTCCCTGCTGAGCAGAGAGCTCAATGTGGGGCTCCATGCCAGGACCCCGGGATCATGACCTGTGCCTAAGGCAGAGGCTTTAATCCACTGAGCCACCTAGGCGCCTCTTCACTAATTTGTTTTTTTAACAAATATGGCTTATTGAAATACATAGAGAGAAAAATGTATTGAAAATAAATTATAAGTCCTAAACTAGTGATTCTAAACTAGTGATTCTGGATCTCTCTCTTTCTCCTGTGAATTTATTTTACAAATCGTCAGCACAGTTTGAAGTTGGTATTGACCAATGTGGATGGCCTAGACTTTATATTAATAGCCTACTCTATTTCATTGAGTGTAATAAAGTTTATTTTTATAATAATAAGAAAAATGAGATAATTAACAAACTAACCAAATTTTAAACTATTGCTGAAGCTCTCAGTCTCTGTTTTGTCTCCAATCACTACAAGAGACATATGAGCATGGTCTGACAAACTAGGGAACTCTCTGTGCATTTGGCAGGGGTATACTTCAGTTTATGATGCATATGGAAGTGCAGCGGCCAGCTGTAATTATCCAAGTGGTTTCATAACTTGTCTTCTGTTTTGGAATCAGCTGTACCTCACTTCTCTGCTATTTGGTCCACTCTAAGAAAAAGTTCCCTTGGTAGGCATCCTACAAATGGATCTTTTTATTTTAATTTTTTACCTTTCTCTAATAATTCAGTCAGGTTTTACTAGACCAGACAAGCAGGAGATGAGTTTTCCATAACCCTTTATTCTTGGCAGGAAAGCCCTGGGCTTGGTTACATTTTTGTCTTTTGGTGCTAATTCTGTAGCTTCTGTTTTTTTTATTTCACCTGGATGAATTCCTTCAATGTCAGATCCATGAACACAGTGAACTAATGGAGCTCCCTCAGTTACAACCAGGACACAGATATGTAATTTGCTTAATCCATTGCTTCTAAAATATCCATATCCAAGCTTTCATGTTTTACCAGGTGTAAGTCATTGTGAGGAAAACTATCACCAATATTATCAGATTGTCTTTTAATTCATTTTGGCCCAAATGTACTTAACATTTGGTAGACCTGTTAGAAATCCAATGTTAGAGATTTAAATGATAGGTTTTAGGGCCAGAGCTCCTAGGTTTGAACCCTGACTTTACTATCTAATAGCAGAGGGATGCTGGGGAAAATATTTAATATTTTCCACAACACTTAATGATTCAAAATTTTAACTCTTCCTAACTCCTATCAATAAAAACATAAATACCTTAGTCTGTTTCAAAGCCCTCTGAAGTTTGACTCCAATAGATAATTCCTCATCAAAAGTTGGGTTCCTTTCTATATTATAAATTCCACTCAATTAAGTCATCATTACTTCTAAAATGTTATTCCTTCTCTTTTCCACCCATCTAAACACTTTTCATCCCATCTTCCAG
This sequence comes from Mustela nivalis, assembly GCF_964662115.1. Lineage (NCBI taxonomy): Eukaryota > Metazoa > Chordata > Mammalia > Carnivora > Mustelidae > Mustela > Mustela nivalis. The sequence continues at coordinate 112,028,759 of NC_139027.1, forward strand.
TACAAATTATACTTCCTTCATGGAGTTCTGCAAGATGATTTGACCTTGTATTGACATCCTTTTTCTCTAAGCTCTTGGAGTGTTTATAGTCAGTGGTTCATTATGTTACCTAGTACATATTTTTCAAACATTCTTTTGTTTTCATTTTAATATATCTATTTAGACAGAAAAAAGACTGAAGTTTAAGTAAGTTAAGAAATATTTGATTAAATAATAGTTAAAATGTTGCTCAATTGTAAATAATGGCTGAAAGCTTACCTGATCTGGAGAACGAAGCAGACATCTAAATCCAGGAGGCACAGAAAATTCTCATCAAAATCAACAAATGCAGACCAACACCAAGACATAGTGTGATGAAGAAAAAGTCTTAAAAGCAGCAAGACAAGGGTGCCTGAGTGGCTCAGTCAGTTAAGTGTCTGCCTTTGGCTCAGGTCATGATCCCTGGGTCCAGGATTGAGCCCCACATCAGGCTCCCTGCTCAGCTGGGTGCCTGTTTCTCCCTTTCCCTGTTGCTCCCCGTGCTTGTGCACTCACTGTCTCTTTCTCTCTCTCTGACAAATAAATAAATCAAAGAATAAATTACAAAGTACATGGAAACAAATGAAAATGAAAACATAATAGTCCAAATCCATTAGGATGCAGCAAAAGTGGTCCTAAAAGGGAAGTTTATAGTAATACTGACCTACCTCAAGAAGCAAGAAAAATTTCAAATAAACAACCTAAACATGCACTTAAAGATGCTAGAAAAAGAAAAATAGCAAAAATAAAAACAGCAGAATGAAAAAAATAATAAAGATTAGAGCAGAGATAAATGATATAGAAACTAAAAAAAACAAAACAAATACCAGATCAATGAAACAAGAATCTGATTCTTTGGAAAAGTCAATAAAATTAGTAAACTTCTAGCCAGACTTAACAAGAAAAAACTCAAATAAATAAAATCACAAATGAGAAAGGAGAAATAGCAACAAACACCATAGAAATACAATTATAAAAAATATTATGAAAATTATTCAACAACAAATTGGACAACCTAGAAGAAATGGATCAATTTCTAGAAACACATAATCTACCAAAACTGAAACAGGAAGAAATAGAAAATTCAAACAGACTGATAAGCACAAAAAAAGTGAATCAGTAATCAAAAAACTCAACAGGGACACCTGGATTACTCAGTCAGTTAAATGTTTGCATTTGGCTCAAGTCATGCTCTCTGGGTCCTGGAATTGAGCCCTGCATCAGGCCTTCTGCTCAGCAGGGAGTCTGCTTCTCTCTCTCTCTCCCTCTCACTCATACCCACTGCTCATTCTCTCTCTTTCTCAAATAAACAAAATCCTAAAACACACACATACACAAAACAACTCTCAACAAACAAAAGTCCAAGGCCAGATATGTTCACAGGTGCATTCTACCAAACATTTAAAAAAGAGTTAATACTTATTCTTCTCAATCTACTCCAAAAAAATAGAAAAGCAAACTTCCAAATTCAATATATAAGGCCAGCATTATCCTAATAGCAAAACATGATAAAGACACCAAAAAAGAAATCTACAGGCCAATATCCCTGGTGATATTGGTGAAGTCAGTCAGTCAAAGAAAGACAAATGCCATAGGATTTCACCCATCTGTGAAATTTAAGAGACAAAACAAATGAGCAAAGGAAAGAAAACAGAGAGATAAAGCAAGAAAGAGACTCTTAATTATAGAGAAAAAACCAATGGTGGTGGAGGGATGGGTTAAATAGATGATGGGGATTAAGGATGCACTTGTGGTGAGTACCAGGTGATGTATGGAATTGTTGAATCACTGTGTGGTACACCTGAAACTAATACAAAACTGGAATTAAAATAAAAATATGACATGGAAGTTTTATATTTTTTTGTTGGAATGTATAGTTATAAAGAGATGTCATCTAAAAGAAATGTTTGTGTTAGCCAAAAAAAGGCCATGTTGCTTATCCATATCCTCCACAAACATGAGCATGAAGAAAATAATCAATGAAGATGTAAGATTTGGTGGCCTCTGAAAACCTTTCCATTTAGCAACCCCCTGGTGTCTTTGTCTTTGAATATTATCCTTTTGTATTTAGGATCTACCAAGGACTTCCTATCATCATTCAAAAAAAAAAAAAAAATCCCCAAATGCTATGCCATCATTTAGAAGACACTGCTGATTTGTTCAACCTAATTCTTGACCTTATCCTCCATCACCGTCCTTTTGATGACTATCATTTAGCCATAAGGGCCTTTCTAGGCCTCAGAACCTGTCAACTTGGAACTTTGGAGATCATTCTATCTGAAAAGATCTCTCTTCTTCTTAAGACTGGTTTTTCTTCATTTTCAGGTCTGTTGAAAATTTAGACTTTCAGGTTTCCCTTAGAAATTCTGATTCATTAGTCTGAAGTCAGACACAGAAATTTGCATTTTAATGAGAAGCTGGGGCAGTATTTAGACAGTTCATGTACACACATTGAGGAGCCCTAATTTCAAATTTTTAAAAAAATATTTTATTTATTCCTAAGAGAGAGAGAGACAGCACAAGCAGGAGGGGCAAAGGGAGAAGGAAAGAAAGAATCTCAAGCAGACTCTACATTGAGGGCAGAGCCCAACATGGGTCTCGATCCCAGGACCCTGAGATCATGACCTGAACTGAAACCAAGAGTTGGATGCTCAACTGACTGCGCCACTGAGGTGCCCCTCTATTTTCAAATTCTTAAATGGTGCAACTGCAGTTCTTAAAATTGCAGAGGAGACTTCCTTCACATCCATGGGAATAAGTCCTGGGAAAGAAGACATTGTCACTGAAGACTTTGCTTTAGCTTGAAAGAAGTAACAAACCCAATAGAAAGTCCCACCTAATCAGAATTTCATATGGTACCTTTGTGACATCTGCTTCTTTTATGGAAGATGCCTAACTTTTTGTTTTGACCAAACTATGATCTTTTCCTACCAAAGCTAAGTCGTCATTCTCTGAAGTTTTCTCAAAATGTATTTGATGCACCTTTGGAATTAAGGAAAGTAGTTATTTTTATTATATTAAGTGTTGGCCGACTGATTCTCCATTGCTTCAATTTCCATTCTTCACTTGTTACTGTTATTATATGTCCTTTCTGTAACAAAGCCTCTTATATTTCTCCCAGGCCAAAATAGAAATGTCCTTACTAGTTTGTTCATAGTATTTCATCCAGATTTTCATTATAATTTAGTGTCTCTACCAAAACGTAATTCAAAATTGATTTTTTGGAAATATTTTATTTCTTTGAGAAAGAGAGCACGCACCCATGAGTGGGAGAGGGGAGGGGGCAGAGGGGAGGGAGAAGTAAACTCTCCACTGAGCAGGAAGCCTGAGGAAGGGCTTGATCCCAGACCTGAGCCAAAGGCAGACACTTAACCAACTGAGCCAGTCAGGTATCCCTCAAAATTGATTTTTTTTTTTTTTAAGATTTTATTTATTTATTTGACAGAGAGAGATCACAAGTAGACAGAGAGGCAGGCAGAGAGAGAGTGAGGAGGAAGCAGGCTCCCTGCTGAGCAAAGAGCCCGATGTGGGACTCGATCCCAGGACCCTGAGATCATGACCTGAGCTGAAGGCAGCGGCTTAACCCACTGAGCCACCCAGGCGCCCCTCAAAATTGATTTTTAATTGAAATCAAAATTGTAGTAAGGACTTCCACATAAGCTCTAACAGAGATCATCCTATCCATCTTTATTCATTTGCCCTCATTTATAAATATTTCATCATAGCTCAGAGCTCTACCTAATACAATAGTGTGTGTTATCTTTTCATTTATAGTCTTTCTCTTCTCTTATAGTGCAAACTCCATGTGGGGGACTTTATCCATTGTTTTCTGCTATCTCCCAGAATAGTGCCTAGAATATATAATACAGGCTCAATAAATATTAATAAATATGATTAGCTCCTTGTTTTATAATTTTTCCATTTATATGTGCTTTCTTCTTTAGAAGCATTTTAAATCCTATTAGCATAATGTAGTTCCTGGTGTTTGAGTAGTGTGGAATAAATGTTTACTGAATAATTAAACGTTTTCTTTTTTTACACATTTTATATATTATACAACAGTTAAAATTATTTAATCATTTTGTGTTATGCTGCTGAATTTTCGACAGTTCTCATTTGGTTGAAATGAGACAGATGTGTCAGAGGACAGATAACTGTCTCTAAAGATGTGACCAGGGGGGTGGCCCAGGTGAAGTTAGGAAATCCATTTTTCTTTTCCAAACAATTGGGCACAAAGAAAACCCCCTGCTTAATGGCAACACAGTGGTCAAAATGAGACTCTTTTTTAAAGAAGACTGTATTTATTTATTATTTGAGAGAGAGAGGGCACAAGAAGGCACAAGAGAAGGTAGGGTCAGAGAGCGAAGTAAGGGACTCCAGCATCATAATCTGAGCAGAAGGCAGTCGCTTAGCCAACTGAGCCACCCAGGTGACCCAAAAAGAGACCTTAAGATATTCACCTCAATTACAGAGTGCTTTGGGGTCAAGGGAAAATTCTAAATTCAAGATTATCTTCATACTAACAGATGGAGCTAAATAAAATAAAATAAGTTTTCTAAAAAGAGTATCAAGTAGAAATATGTTAATATCTGGCTGATATGCCTTACAGTTAAGATTTTTTGGCTTTTACACTGTTTTCAAGCTGACCTGTATTAATGCCCCCTGTCCTGGAGATTCCAAAGAGAGAGAGGGCAACGGGGTATGGACTCATCTAGCCTTCACTTCAAGACCAAGAGAAGTGCAAGTACAGAGAACCCTGGGAATCCGCCCCGATTTTTCATCATGACTGATGTGGATGATAAAGAAGGGTAATTGAAATTTGAGGAGAAATTGGAAATTTTTAAATGCATGAAACTAGGTGGTATTATTAAGGATTGCCTTAACCGCCTCCGCACTTGTGGTGAGGCGGTGCTGATAGAGATATAGAAATCATCAGACCACTTCCACGCCCCAGTCCTTCAGGTTGAAATCCCAGCCTCCCTGTCCTCATGCTAGGACAAAGCCAGCTGGGTTCTCCCTAGGCATGCAGTAGTCACCGTTGAGTGTCCCTCTCTGTGAGGATGTAATTAACCTGCTACCACGCCGTCATAGCTGCCTTGGCAGCATGTACACCTCTTCTATGCTTTTCCCAGCTCAGACTCTGCAAACAGAGTCTATAAATGTATATGTATTTCAAACTTGTGCTTTCACTTTCTCACTGAGAGACTGTGAGTTTTAATTACTGAGCTGATGACAGCCCTGGTTTCCTGGTTTTTTAAACTCAGTTTGTTCTAAGAATTACATAAAAAAAATATAAATGAATGAGTCTAGCACCTAAGGCTTCGTTTTTTTTTTTTTTAACATCTATATTATTATTTCTCTCATTGTGAAAATGTCCCTATCAGTTACTCGTTTAATCTTTTTCTTTCCTTTTTAGACACTAATGTTATCATATATGCAAGTGAGGATGAAAAGGTAACGTCAAACCTACTTTATTTCTTATAAGCTTACATCTCACATACACAGTTTTTTTCTTTTTTACAAATTAAAGAGAGTTCTATTACCAATATTCTTTTTTTACATACTATTCCACATAATGCAGTGGTCCTTCTAGAAATGAATTCAGTCTGGCAGAATGAAAGCACATCCAAGTTTATCTTCTTAGTTTCCAAATACTCCCACTAAGTAAATTTCTCAGTTGGTAAATTAAGATTTTCAAAGCTGTGAACAGAAACTTGAGACTTATGGTTGCGCATTTTGGTACATGTGAAATAATTTTTTGCTGCTACTGTCATCAAAATCATGAAAGGTTTTGGGGTGTGTCTAGGATGGAAACTATTCTTACCCTAGGGAGGAAGTACAGAGTGTACTTTATGTAAAGTCTATTGCTTCAAATCTTTTGCTTTGCTTTCTGCCAGAAAATGAGGTAGTCTGCCATTGAGAAAGGACTGTCTAAATGTGGTAAATGAACTAGGCTCAGTAAACAAGAACATGACTACCTAATCTAGGCTTCAAAGAGTTGAGAAATCATCTACTAGAAGAAATAACTAACAGTGTTAAAATTCAAGAGCATTTGCACTCAAGTCTAAGATTTTCCTCATTTTCTTTCATTACGTTTTAATTCTCTAGTGGCATGACAGGCAATTTGTATCACATGTCCACCAGCAACTGTACGAATCTCTGCAGTGCCCTCTGGCCAGTATTCAATACTAAATAATGATGTAATATATATCATGATTTCAATTTTATGATCTCACAGAATGAACACCTGTTTAGTGAGAGAACTGAAAAACTAGCCCTATTAAATATTTTGTTTGCTTGTTTTCTTCTACAACAGCTTGGTGGCTTCATGGAATATGAAGATGAAAAAAATTGCAGAGTTTCTTAAGTTCTCATCCGTCTAATTTATATGTGAAAAGATGAATTCTTGAATAATCTTTAAATAATAACAAAGTACACAGGAGAACTTCTGGCTGGGTATAGTACTCCCATAATGTCAACACATCAGCAAATTATCCTTTGCATACACTTCATAAGGCACATAATTCTTATTTAATAACTCTTGCCTATTGGACTCTTAACTCCAGAAATTTCCAAAGGGAACAGTTCTAGTTAAAATGGCTCAGTAGCTTATAGACTTCTCTATTTAGCCTGGAAGAAGTTGTTCTGATTTACTTAAATCAATAAGAGAATTAGTATTGAGTGTTTTGTACACTTGACAAACAAAGCAGAAAAGTTGGTATTCTTTGTGGCATTTTTTTTTTCTTTTAGTGATGGTCTTGTTTGTGAGCTTTACTCTTTCAGTAAATTAAGACTCTGGGTATGTGGGTGACCCCCACCTCACCCAAGATTTTACTTGGTCATCAGTCCTCTAGCACTTTGGTTGGGGGAAGATTCTTCCCTATGATGGAAACAGAGTACTCCAGATCAATGAAAGCGCCCTTTCTAGTACACCCGTGGCCACCACTCCTCTGTTATGTTAAGGATCAATGGAATCTGACACACTGTTTCTCAATCTCAGGAGAGTCGTATTGCCAAACAGTTGAAATGTGTAAGAAACGACTGTGGAGAAGAAAAGAATGGAGTGGCTGTTTAGTCCAACAGCGAGTCTTAGGTGACAATTCCTGTTGGGCTCCTAAAAGCTGTTTCTCTCTGGTCCTGTGATTCACTGTGAATCTGGGTCACGGAAGCAATGGCATCTTCTATTCACACAGTTTGAAGTCGAAGTCCAGCTCCTTGTTTGTCTTGCGTATCAACAGGACACGCTGCTCTCTCTACCTGGTGTAACTTCATTGAAACACTATATTCTGTCAGGTAAAGGTCTCTTATTTTTCCTTCCTACTCATTCAGCAAGCACTTCACCTCAGGCACCATCTGGTGGGTAATAGCTACTATAAGGGGAAATGAAATAAGCAGTAAAAATGGCTTATATTTATTGAGAGTTTATTATGGGCCAGGCACTTTCTAAGCTCTTTACATATATTAACTCATTTAATATGTCTGTGAGGTAGGCATATTATTGTGCCAATTTTATAGAGGAGAAAAGGCATTCACAGAGGGGGTTAGCTAATGGGAGAGCTGACAGGTGGACCCTGATCATTTAACCTAGATCCTGTGCTCTTTATTATGGAATGGCTATTTGCTCTAATTCTAAGGGTTAAGAATCTATATTCTTGAGGCAGTGATAAAATGATTATTAAAATCACATGAGCATATTTGATATGTCTGTAAGCTTCAGTGAACTGTACATTCATGATATGTGCACTGACAGCTACAGTGTATGTGATGGACTGGATGTTTATGTCTCCCCACAATTGATACTTTGGGATCCGGACCTCCAGTGTGATGGTTTTAAGAGGTGGTAATTTACAGACGTGATCAGGTCAAAAGGATGAAGTCCTCATGAATGGGATTAGTACCTTTTAAAAGGGACCCCAAATAACTCTCTCTTTTTCCTTCACCATGTGAAGATACAAGGAGAGGTTAGCAGTCTGCAACCTACAAATTGGGTCTTCACTGGAACCTAACCATGCAGACACCCTGATCTTGGATTCCCAGTCTCCAAAAATGTGAGAAATAAATGTCTATTGTTAGTAAGCCACCCAGTCTATTGTACTATTACTGTGGCCTGAAATGACTAAAACTATAAATTAAAGCTGAAAAATATCACCTGAGTAAGGCTATGACAACACAGAACAACTTATGTGCATAAACGCTGGGACAAAGCTTTAAAATGAAAGCTCTAAAAGCTATAATAAAGACGTCTGTGTGCATATTCCTAATCAATGTTATCACTGCTGAAACCAGACATGCTTGGAAATCTATCTGTTAGTACATATGTTTCAGTATCAAGTTTATGGTGTCATTCTTGTTAGGAGGAGGCGCAAGTAAGTTTACCTTAACCACACTGAGAAACTAAATCAAGTTATGTGATTCAAGTTTTAAAATTTATATGAATCCTTTAATTTAGACATGCATATATTTTTTAAAGATTTTATTTATTTATTTGACAGAGAGAGAGAGATCACAAGTAGGCAGAGAGGCAGGCAGAGAGAGAGGGAGAAGCAGACTCCCTGCTGAGCTGAGAGCCTGATGTGGGACTCGATCCCAGGACCCTGAGATCATGACCTGAGCCGAAGGCAGAGGCTTAACCCACTGAGCCACCCAGGTGCCCCTAGACCTGAGTATTCTTAAAGAGTTCTGTGTTCTCTCTTACCTGTAGGTCAGATCTTACAGTGGGAATTGCAGTTGCTGAACTGGGGAACATAAATGCAATGGGAGCAATTTAATCCCACTGTACTGGGAGGCCAAGAAACAGCACTCACCCATCCAAGGCAAGATGGATATGGTTACCATAATGAACAAGAGAATCGAAGCAGCAGTCAAAATACTCTGTCTCATGAAGACCTATGGTTCTGGCTAATCATGGTGTTCCTAAAAATGAAACAGGTAAGAAGACTTTAAAGTTCTTATTCGACCTGTATAACCAAAAATATTTTAGATCAATGAACAAAAGTCTCACTTGAGTCAAAAACAGAAAGTCAGCTCCCCAATCAGTTCCCAGATTTGAGTCAGTTCATAGAACCAGAACCTCTTGAATGAAGGGGAAGCTGGGTCCCCTTGAGACAGGATCCCAGTACACTGCCAAGATGTATCCTGTTAATCTTTCTCCCAGACATCTCCAAAGGGACCTATGGCCTTTAACCAGGGCAACTGTCCATTGGCAAAAGACAAATAATCAGAATATGCAGGGGTTGCTGGATACTGGCTCTGAACTGATACTAATTCCAGGACACCCAAAATATCACTATGGCCCACCAGTTGAGTAGGGGTTTCTGGAGATCAGGTGATCAATGGAGTTTTAGCTGAAGTTTGTTTCATAGTGGACGCAGTGGGAACATGTCCTGTGGTTATTTCCCCAGTTCTGGAATGCACAATTGGAAGAGACATTCTTAGCAGCTGCCAAAATCACCACATGGTCCCCTGACCTATGGAGTGAGGACTATTATGAGAAAGGGCGAGTGAAAACTACTAGAACTACCTTTACCTAGGAAAATAGCAAAACAAAAACAGTACTGCATTATTGGATGGACTACAGAGATTACTGCCATCATCAGGGACTTGAAAGGATGCAGGGGTAGTGATTCTCACCATGTCTCTTTTCAACTTGCCCATTTGGTCTATGCAGAAGCCATCTGGATTTTGGAGAATGACAGTGAGTCGTCATAAGCTTAACCAGGTGGTGACTACAATTTCAGCTGTTCCAGATGTGGTTACATTGTTTGAGCAAATTAACACATCCTCTGGTATGTGGTATGCAACAATTGATCTGGAAAATGCCTTTTTTTCTCCATCCCCATCTATAAGGACCACCAGAAGCAGTTTGCTTTCAACTGTCAAAACCAGCAATAGCCCTATTGTTTTCCTATCTTAGAAGTATATTAATTCTCAAGATCCAGGTTATAATTCAGCTCAAAAGAATATTGGTTGTCTTTTCCTTTCACAAGAAATTACACTGAGCCATTATATTGATGATATTATAAGATCTAGTGAGCAGGAAGTAGCAACTTGATTCTTGATTTATTGGTAATACATTTTAATGTATTACATTTAAATTAAATTAAATTAAATGTAATACATTAAAATGTATTAAAATGTTAAAATACATTTGTATTTTAACAATACATATTGTTCTTGATTTATTGGTAATACATCTGCATATCAAAGGGTGGGAAATAAATAGGACAAAAATTTAGAGGTTTTCATCAGTGAAATTTCTAGGGGTTCAAGTGCTGTGGGGGCATGTTAAGATATGCCTGCTGAGGGAAAGAACAGTTGTTGCAGCTGGCTCCTCCTACAACCAAGAAAGAAACAGAATGTTTAGTGGGCTCTTTTAGTTTTTGGAAGACACTCAACTCCTCACTTGGGCATTTTGCTCCAATCCCATTTACTGAGTAACCCAAAAAGTCACCAGTTTTAAGTGGGGCCCAGAACAATAGAATGATTATAATAGATCCAGGCTACCAGGCAAACTGTTTGACACTTGAGACATATCATCCAGCAGTTCCAAAGACATTTGGTGTGTCAGTGGAATAGGGGTGCTTTTTGGAGCCTTTGGCAGACCCCTACAGGTGAATCACAGCAAAGGCCTTTAGGTTGTTGGAACAAAGCACTGCCATCTTTGGCAGGTAACTACTCTCCTTTTGAGAATAGCTCTTGGCTATTCTCTAATAGAGACCAGTGTTTGACCATGGGTCATCAAGTTTCCATGTAGCCTGTGCTACATAGCACATAGCAGCACCACATCATCAGATGGAGATGGTATATAGGAAATGGTGCCAGAGTGGGCCCTTAAGGTACATGTTAGTTGCATGAAGAAGTGGCCCAAATGCTCTAGTCTCCACTGTTGGTGCACTAACTTCTCTCTCCAGATTGCACTTATGGCTTCATTGGAAATTCCCTAAGAACATTTGAAAGAGGAGGAGAAGACTTGAGCCTGGTTTATAGATAGTTATGCTTGCTATGCAGGCAACACCGGAAACTGGACCTGTAGCACCACAATCCCTTCCCGGAGCATCCCTAATGGACTGATGTGAAGAGAAAGTCTTCTACTGGACAGATATATAGAGTGAACCTTATTGGTCACTTTCCTTAGGAGAAATGGTCAGATGTGTGATTATATACAAATTCATGGGCTGTGGCCAATGGATTGATAAGGTCAGAGATCTGGAAGGAACATGATTGCAAAATTGGTGATAAGAAAATTTCAGGAAGAAGTATGTAGGTAGTTCTCTCAGAATGGGAAAAAAATGGAGATTTTTTTGCACGTGAATGCTCATCAAGAGGTGATCTCAAATGAGGAGTATTTTAATAATCAAGTGAATAAAATTACTTGTGTAGATACCAGTCAGCTTCTTTCCCCAGATACTCCTGTTACTGCCCAAAGACTTCATGATCATAAAGGTGATGGTTGCAGAGATGCAGACGATGCATAAAATTAGCACCATGAACTTCCACTCACCAAAGCCAACCTGGCTAGAGCCATTGCTGAGTGCTCAATCTGCCAGCAGCAAAGACCAATACTGAATCCGGGATATGACACTATGGCATTACTCAGCCAGCAACCCAGTGGCAGGATGATTATATTGGACCACATCCATCACAGAAAGGATAACATTTTGCTCTTACTGGAATATACTCTGGATACGAATTTGCCTTCCCTATAAGCAATGTTTCTGCCATATGTAGACTGACAGAATGCCTTACCCACCATTATGGTATTCCACATAGCATTACTTCTTTTATTTTAATTTCATTTCTTAGCATTGCTTCTGATTAAGGAACTTCATAGTAAATAAAGTATGGCCATGGGCCTATGCTCATAGAATTTACAGGCCTTGCCACATCTCTAGCATTCTGAAGCAGGTGGCTTAATAAAATGGTGAAATGACCCTTTAAAGACTCAGGTACAGTGCTGTGTAGCTGGACTACAGCAAGGTTCTTCAGAATGCTGTATATGTTCTGCATCAGGACCCATTATACAGTGCTATTTCTCTGAGAGCCAGGATTCATAGGTCTGGGAATCAGAGGTGAGTGGCACTCCTTACTATTACCCTCTAGTGACCCACCAATAACATTTTTGCTTCCTATTACCATTACCTTATGCTCTGCTGGTCTTAGATCCAAAAGAAGGAATGCTTCCACCAGGAGACACAACAGTGATACCATTCAACTCAAAGTTAAGACTGCCTCTAGGCCATTTTCGGTGCTTCATGCTTCAGAACCAATAAGCAATGAAGGGAATTACTATGCTGACTGGGTTAATTGATTTCTAATTGTCAAGGGAAGATTGGACTATTTTTCCACAACAAAGATAAGGATTGTGTTTGAAATATAAGAAATCTTTTAATATGTCTATTAGTATTAACAACCCTGTGATTAAAATCAGTGGAAACGTGTGACACCCAATCCAAGCAGGACAACCAATAGCCGCAGACCTTTCTGAAATAAAAGTGTGGGTCCCCTGACTGGGTAAAGAAACAACTAAGATGTTTTCAGAAGACAAAGGGAATACAGAGTGGATAGAAGAAGAAAGTAGTCATAAAAAACAGTTACCAAGTAACAAATTACAGAAATGAGGACTGCAGCTGTCATGAGTATTTCCCACTTATTTTTGTTACAAATGTTTTTGTGAATATGAATATAGATAAATATTTTTATGTATCATTGTTTTTTCCCTCTTATTCCTTATCCAAGATGTATTGACTTTGTATCATAGTATTCAAATACAGTTAATTTTAAATCATAGTATTTAAGTCATGGGGTATCAAGAAGAAGAGTAAATATCACTCAAGAACTTTATCTCCTTTTTAGAGAAGGAGTTAGGGTATTTTCAGTTGTATGCAGTATAGTTGTATCATGTTAAGTGGAATTACGACCTTATCATTATCTATATTTGGAGATTAAGTATAAGGAGATGCACATGGGTGCCCAGGAACAAAGGGTGGACTTGTGATGATTAATTTTGTCAACTTTACTTGGCTGTGGGGAGCTTAGATTTTGGTCAAACATTAATCTGGGTGTGCCTGTGAGGGTGTTTTAATATGAGATTAATATTTGGATCTGTAGACTGCCTTCCCTAATGTGAGTGCCCTCATCCAATCAACTGGCAGCCCAAATAGAACAGAAAGGGTAGCAATATAAGATGAAATTTCTCCTGCCTGACTACTTGGGCTGGAACATTTGTATTGGTCTTTTTCTGCCTTCAGACTCAAACTGAAACAACAGCCCATGAGTGTAGAACCTGTCAGCTTTCAGACTGGAACTTATACCATTGGCTCTCTTGTTCTCAGACCTTCAGACTTGGGCTGGAACTAAAACCATACCTTTGGCTCTTTCATGTCTCCAGCGTGCCAACTGCAGATGTTAGGACTTCTCAGTCTCTATAACTGCATGAGCTAATTTCTTATAATAAATCTCTTCTTTACAATAAAATCATATATAACTATAGTCATATATATATATATATATATATATATATATATATGACTCATATATATATATATGAGAGAACCAGACTAATTCTCCAATACACTATTATTACCTTCATTACAGAAATGGGTCTGAGAAAATGTAAACACCTTTAGCCACCCTAAAACTAGTTAGTCACCATGTTGGGATACATTCAGGTTCATCTGGCTCTAATGTCCATGCTCCCATCCCTTGTGCTATGTTTGAGCTCTGCTTATGAACCAGTGAGGATAAATAAAGACCTATAGAAATGCCCCTCCATATCTCCTGCTAATGCTTCATTGCCTATTTCTGAATTTTGTGTTTTAATTATTGTTGCTGTATAATAATTATCTCAAAATTCAGTAGCATAAAATAGCAATTGCTTTACTTTGCTAATGATTTCATCGTTCATGAATTTAGAAAAGGCTACTCCACCAACCAGGACACCTCCCTGTGTCCTTTCCAGCATGATCATATCAGAGTAGTGAGCAGGCCATAAGAACTGCGGGTAGAGACACAGGATCTTCTTGGGCCTACGCTTACAAGCCAGGGGGCATCACTTCCACTGTAGTCTGTTAGTTACAAACGCCTCACTGATGTAGGGACATATTCAAGGGGAGGGAACAAGGACCCCTCCTTTTGATAGAAACGTCAAAGAATTTGGGGGTGTGTTTTTAAAACTTGCATTATGATCCTAGTGTCAGGTATCTCTAAGAGATGATGGAATGCAAGAAAGTGGACTTTGAAATGAAGTCACAATTTGAAACTTCCTCCATCATGTATTATCTGTATAACCTTGGAAAAATTACTTAAAGTCTCTGGCCAGGGACCTCCTTTGAAAAAGGAGAAGGCTGATACCTATTTTGGAGCTAAAATTAGTACATATGCCTGGGATTCAATTAACAGTAGAACACTGTTTTCACACCTTCTTCACTTTGGTCACTGATTTCTATTATTTATTTATACATAATTTAAAGACATATTAGGAAGTGACTGGCAGTTACATTTTTCCCATAAGGAACAGTAAAGGTATCACAAACTCAATCTATGTATTTCAGCCAAAAAGAAAGTTCACTGTGGTCCAAAGAACAGGCATTACTACATCATGGTAATATTATCTAGTATCTTTTTTCTGTCTCTCTCATGTCCCTGGCTCCTTAATATCAGGCAAAAATTTACAAAATATTTAAATAAGTGCAGTCTCAGAACTTGTCATGTCAAATCAGATCCCTGGATGTTCTATTCTGGTGAAACTTACTTTTTCCTGAGTGCGAGTTACTGATCAGATGTTTCCTTGTATTGGGACCAAGAGGAGACTATTATTTAGAATTCAAACACACACACACACACACACACACAAGTTTAAACAAATGAACAAATCTAATTTGGAGAGCAAAAGCATATAGAAGACAAAAGCCAGGGTCTTACACGGAGTAACCCAAATCCCCCATGTGGAAGTCATTTAAACGTAACTTTTTCACATGGTAGGGATGAAAACATTCTTCTGCCATGGAGTTTCATAAAGCATGTCAGGCTTCTTTTTGCACTAGGCTTCTACACATCTGTCAACTGGAGAAGTTAACCTCTCTGCTGTTTTGATGAGAGAAAGATAAAAATCGAAGTCCTGGTGATTTTATAGGAGTGCTGGCTGCTTGTGTCTTTGGGTATCTCTTGCACTCCTTTGGTGTGAAGACACCCCCAATTCAAAACAGATGTGGTCCCCTTGGCATGGCCTGCTGAATACCACATTGCCTGTAGAGCTCTGGGGCTCACAAGGTGCCCTCACGGAGCTGGCCATAACCCAGAGCAAGTTTTTCTGCCCGGCAGCAAATAGGGACAGACACCTGATGAGTTTTCAAGAGAGTCTCACAACCAGGTGTCTAACTGAGTAGACAACAGATAATCGTACTTGATCCTCTGAGATTATATGTCCTCTACTTCCCCCTCCAATCTCCTTGCCCTTTTTAAGTGCAAGTCACATTTACTGTAGTGTTGACTCCTGTTTTGTTTGTTTGTTTGTTTGTTTGTTTGTTTCTTTTCTTGTTTGGTTAAGTCCAAGGGATAGTTACCTTTGCATAATCTAAACTTCAAGCTTTTAGTTAGCTGATCTTTAGTTTAATGAACAATAACTGTTTAGAAACTTTCTCTGAGTGTGCCTTGGAGTATTTTCTAGAGTCAATGGAATTCTGTCTTGAAAACTGGAAAGCAGTTTTCTTTCCATGTGGGGAGGGAATGGGGGAATTGCCAACAGAGCAGCATATTCAAGCAAGCAAGTTTTTAGAATAACTTAAGACTTGTTCAGTTTCCATTAAGAATATCTAATTATAAGTAATTACCCTTTACTAATTTAATTCCATCCTCTTGAACTTTATTAGAGCAACAAACTTAACCACATGCATTTTGTTAAGTGGACCCTTGCACTTTGGAGGAAAAAAAACTTAACAAGATTGATATGACTAGCATAGGAAAGAAGGGGATTAACAATAATTGAGCATTTTCTGCAGTATCCTCTCCCATTCCATTAGAGTTGAAATATAAGTAGGTGTTTTAAAAAATGAGTTCACAGTAAGGAATTTAAGGAGATTAGCTCGGTTTTAATAGATGGCCCAGCCCTATTTAAAAATTAATACCAGAAATAGGCAAACAATTTGTTTTAGTATTAGACTAAACTTTAAATGTGTTAGAAATTAAATTATTAAGGTCATATGTTGATAAAAGACAAAAATAATAAGAATTGATACTAATTTTTCTTTTTTAGTATCCTGAAAGTATTTGAAGAGGTAAAGTGTTTTCTTCTGAATATGAAAAATGAACTACATACTTTAGAGTGTTTTTTCTTCAAACCACATTTAGCACATTTTTTTTTAAAGCAAAGAGCTTCATTGTTTTTCTGCATATAAAAGTAATATACTTGCAATGTTAAAATACACATGGAACAAAATATATAAAGACAATATAGAAATCACCAATTCACTTATCACACAGATTTTATAACTATTAACATGTGGATATGTTTCTTCCCAGAATTTTTTCTATATATGAGGATTACCTTTATGTAATTGTTATTAAAGCATAGCATGGTACAGAAAGTGAACATATAATTAGTAATTTAGGGACAGAAAATTTTTAGAACTCTGGGAGTTCTCCCATAACTACCCCTCTCTACCAAGGGTAAATTCTCCAATTCCTCATACCATTAAGATTTTCCTATTTCTGAATTT
This sequence comes from Mustela nivalis, assembly GCF_964662115.1. Lineage (NCBI taxonomy): Eukaryota > Metazoa > Chordata > Mammalia > Carnivora > Mustelidae > Mustela > Mustela nivalis. The sequence continues at coordinate 112,045,489 of NC_139027.1, forward strand.
TATATAGATTGAATCATATATATTCTTTAATGTTGGCTTATTTTGTATAAAATTATATTCATAAGATATATTCATATTGTCACTTGTCATTGTAATTGGCTTATTCTCATTGATATATAAATGTAAATGTATAAATATATGTATATATAAACACATTATGTAAATGTACCACACTTTATTTCACCATTTTGCCATTGGTTGTTTCACATTCGGGGCTAATTAAATTTTAGTGCATACTTTATGACGGAACTTATGGACATGCTTCTGAATGGTATATACCCAGAAGGAGAATGGCTGCCTGGTTTCAGGTGTGTGTATATACTACATTTTTTTAATAAGCAGTCAATGAGTTTCCAAAATGACTATATATATATATATATATTTTTAAAGATTTTATTTATTTATTTGTCAGAGAGAGAGCAAGCGAGAGCGAGCACAGGCAGACAGAGTGGAAGGCAGAGTCAGAGGGAAAAGCAGGCTCCCTGCCGAGCAAGGAGCCCGATGTGGGACTCGATCCCAGGACGCTGGGATCATGACCTGAGCCGAAGGCAGCTGCTTAACCAACTGAGCCACCCAGGCGTCCCCCAAAATGACTATATTAATTTATACTTTCCCTGACAATACATGAGAATCCCAGCTGTTCTCCTTCCTTGCCAACACCTGATATCAAATAATTGTTTTTAAGTAAGGATGAAATTGGGCACGGGAGTGGCTCAGTTGGTTAAGCATCTGCCCTTGGCTTGGGTCATGATCCCTAAGTCCCAGGATTGAGTCCCGCATTGGGCTACTTGCTCAGTGGGGTGTCTGCTTTTTCCTCTGTCCCTCACCGTGCTCTCGTGCTCACTCTCACTCTCTCTAGTAAATAAATAAAATCTTAAAAAAAAATCTAAATTAATTCTCTAGATGTACTTTGCTAACCTATATTTCCTACCTAACCATATATCTTGGATATCTTTCCATGTCAATAAACAAAGAGATCATCATCATTTTAAATTTCTGTGTAATAATCTTTTGTACAATGTGTCTAAGTATGTATAATCAATTCCTTATTGATGATTATTTCTACAGAATTTTAATTTTCCATTTTATGAACAAAGTTGATTATGCAATTCTTTGTATACATAGTTCATAATTCAATATAACTCTTGTCAACAAACTGAATCACTCATCTGGTCCTCTGTACTCTTCATCACATTCAAGGGCCAGAGATCCAGCATCACTTACTATTTCATTTCTGCTCCTTCTTGGTTGCAGATGAAGTCTGCTAGTGAAAATCAGGACAGAAAAATTGGTTTCACAGCATATCTATAACCATTTACATCACATAGACTCTCAAACTCTTCTATTTGGCAATACTTCCTTGCTCTACACATTGATTATTTTAAATCTTCAGCCTCCCTGAAGCACCAAATCTTTCCCCATGTCCCTCCAGACTCTCTGCAGATGACTGAACCTCACAGTTCATAGAGAACATAATAGCCATCAGAATGTAATATTCTTAAAGTGATTTCCACTGCCAAAGAGAAACACACACACACACACACACACACACACACACACACTCTTTCTCTCCCATGGCCTCCCTGCATTTTGCTTCTCTGAAAAGAAAGAAGCTGCTTTCATATATCCTTCCACTTCTTTATTGAAGGTCAGTTCTGGCAGCCAAACATTAGATCTCATTGTCCCACCTCTTTTTTTGGCCAGTCGTTTTCTCCCCTTCCTTTACCATGTCTGCTGACCCATCTTTAAGTGTACTAATTGATCCGGTGCCTTATTAATTCCCTTCCTCTTGAATTTTCCTTTTTGTTTTCCTTTTCTTCTCCACTCTTTTTCCTTACAGTTTCTCATGTTCTCTTCTCTTTCTCCAATTTTTAAAAAATTTTCCTTCACTTTTCTGCTTTCATGATTTCCCTGGGTTTTCTGTCTTATGGTTTCAAACACTATCTCTCTGTAAGCATTTTCCAGATTCATACAACCAAACTGGTCTTTTCTTAGCTTTAGGCTATTAGACAAATGGTTATTTGTTAACTGGTATCAATATTTCAGAAACAGTACAAATTTTGACGAGTCTATTTGCTATTCCCCCTCCACTAGCACCTGTCTTCTTATCCCAGTAACCAGCATGCCATTTGCCTAGGAATGATTTAAAATGATAATATGCTTAGTATATGGTCATTATATCTCAAATCTACATTCTTCTCATTATCTGAACAGCCATTTCCTACCCAAGCCACAATCACCCCACAATAGATGTGGAAACCATGAGGGCTGAAGGCGTAAGTGCTTTATTCATTATTTTGCCCCAGTGCTTGTCACAATGCCTGACACATAGTTGGTAGTCTAAAATGTAGATCTAGTCACCACTATCTCCTTCTTGGACTTCTAAGACTATTAATCAGATGATTTGAGGTTAAAAAATAATTTCTTTTTGGAAGTCTTCCCTGACCTCTAGAGTAGATCAAATCCCTAATTACAGACTCTTACAGTATGTGTGTGTGTGTGTGTGTGTGTGTGTGTGTGTGTATCTTACCATGTATAAATGTATCTCTTTTCTAACAGTGTTCCAGGTATAATTTATATTATTTCCTATGAGTGATTAAGTGATGGCTCAAATATTAGATTTGATAAGGGGAAGGGAACTTTTTGTTTTTGCTCTCCATTCTTCCCACATACTTTGCATATGAGTGAATGGAGGACAAATAAAAAAAATTGTAAGAAGTAGTTTTCTATATTGAATACCCTTTCTTTAGATTTTTATGCATATTTTCAATTTCTCCTATTTTAATTAATTTATATTTTTTTCCTTGCTGTTAAAAAGATTGCTTAACTCTTCATCTACCATGGACTTGCATTTCTTTTAAATCTTTGTCAGTATAAACATTGTGTGTCACTGTTTTACTTTGTATGTTTTATTTACTCATGATTTTCTTTTTTTCTGTTTTCAGACTACATATGTTTATTCTCCTATTGGTATATAGTCTTTACCTTAGTAATTTGCAAGATCTCTTCAAAGCTAGTGAAATTAGTCTCTTCTCCATAATATATATGTTATATTTTTCTCAATTTATCATCTGTATTTGTTTATTATTCCTTTGCAGTTGCATGTTTATTAATTCATTAAGCAGATATTTATTGAACCACCATTATTTGTCTAAAGACCAATCAAGGAATAAGAGCAAAGGATTAATCAAACAGAAGAAAATTATTGCCTTCCTGGAGCTTACATTGCATTTATGAGAATGGGTGAGTAAACAAACAATAAGTGATGTAAAATAATATAATAGAATATTAAGTGGTTATAAATGGGTGGTTATTAACATAATTAAACCAGGAAAAGGGTTTAAAAGAGTCTGCAGGTAGGAGTCACAATTTTAAAGAGAATTACCCAAAGGAGGTATCTTTGAGAAGGTGTCTTTTGATTAAAGTCCCAAAGAAGATATAAGAACTTTGTGGATACCTGTAGAAACAGACTTCAAAGTAGAAGGAACACCAACTGCAAAGGTGCAGAGAGAAAAGCATGTCTGGAAAGTTTAAGGAACAGGTAAAGAGGTGATAGAAGCAGAACAGATTTTAAAGGAAGGACATAATAGAATATGACGTCTCCGCATATAGAGCATTGTTGGTATTCTGATGTCTACCTGGAATGAGATAAGAAGGCTGGAGATTTTTGAGCAGAGACGAGACATGATCTGACTACATTTTAACTACAAAACTCTGGTTGTTTTTTTGAGAAAAGCTTTTCTTTTTCTTTTTCTCTTTTTCTTTTCTTTTTCTTTTGAGAATAGCATTTTTTCCTCTTTTTTCTTTACTTTTCTTTCTTTCTTTCCTTCTTTTTTTTTTTTTTTTGGAGAATAGCTTTTGAAGGGCTGACATCCAAAACAAGGAGATTGGTTAGAAAATTGCAATAACCTTGGCCAGAGATGACTGTGGACTCTACTCACTCATTGTGTGTAACCCCAGTGTGTTAACAATGAAGGTGGTGTTAGTGATCAGACTATGTGTATAGTTTGAAGGTAAAGTCAGTATTTGCAGATGGATTGTATTATGGGATATGAAAGTTAGTGCGTTTAGATTATTAATACGTTTTTAGTTTAGTTTGGGTCCTGAGAAACTAGATGGGAGTTGCCAAAAACTGAGATGAAGGAAGGCTGTGACTGGAGAGGTTTCAGTGGGGAAGATCAAGAGTTGTAGTTTTGTACCTCTTAAATTTGAGATTTCTCAGATTTCTCGGTAGAGCTATTGAGTGTGTTGTTGGATTTGTGGTTCTTTTTTCTTGGGGAGATAGGAATTTGGGTGTCATCAGTAGATAGGTGGATGTACTGCTATGAGACTAAATGATAACACCAAGGGAATGATGGTATAGAGGAAATAGAAAATGTTCCAGGACAGAATCACAAAGAGTTCCAAATTTCAAAGGCCAGGCATATGAAGAAAACCCATCAATGAGACTGAGAAGGATCTGCCAACGAGTGATTGGTGCACTTATGAGAGATTAGAGTCTTGGACTACAAGTTAACAAAGTGACTCACCTATCAATGAATGGTCAACTGACATGATGCTGAAAACTAAAATGAGGATAGATTGAAGGTAAGATATGACAGAGCAAAGAGAGTTTCCTTTCACTGGAGGTAGAAAACCTGATTGGATGGATTCATGAGAGAGAGGAGAGAAACCGAAGACTCTGAGTAGAGACAATTCTTTTGAGGAACTTTGTTGTTAGGGTAAGTAGGAAGATGAAGACATGACCTCAAAAGATGTTTGTACCTTAAAATGGGAGAAATGAGAATTTTGTGTTGATGGAAAAGATCTAGTTGTAGACAGGATAATTTGGTTATGTTAAATAAGAGAAAAGTATTTGAGAAGGGCAGAGAAGACAGAATCTAGTGCACAAGTAGAAGGCTTGGCCTTTGTTAGGAGAATGGATAGTTTGTCCTGAGAAATGGAAGTGAAGGCAGAAAGTGTGAGTGCAAGTATAGGTGGAGGATAGATATTATAGAACTTCTATTCGGAATGTTCTTATTTTGTCTGTTAGTGACAAGCAAAATTATCATCTAGGAGTGCTGATTAGTATTAGAAATTGAGGAGAAAAAAATATGTTATGAAATAGTCATCTAGGGAATTGAGAATGATTGGAATTAGAAAAGATTTCAGTGTACTCTTCAGTCATATATACTTTTGGTACTGTTCTCTGCCTCCTTAATAATGCTAGAATTATGATTTAAAACAACAACCAGATTATGCCATTTTTATGCTAAGGAAATGTTCTTTTGGATTCTAATTAACTACAGTTGAGTACAGGGTAAAGCTCAGACTCCTTCCAGTGTTGAATAGTGTCCTATGATCAGCCTCAAACCTTCTTTCATAGACTCATCTCTGACCATTCCCGTGACTCCACACAATGTAAGTTCCAGGTGAACCTAACTTCTTAGATTTGTCCTAACACCATATACACATTCATAATTCCTTGCCTTTGTCTGGGTAGTTCCCGTTCCTGGAATGCCTTTTTTCCCCTTTTTCTACACTTTATTAAATATAGTTCATGCTCCACCCATCCCCATTTATTTTGAAGGGAGAGCATGTTATTTTCTTCTCTATGTGCCCCTTAACCTTTAAGCTTGGCTTAGTACTTAGCTTTGCCATAGTACATTATTGCTTAATATGTCTGTCTTCCACCCTAGACCAGATGTTTTTCAAGCATACAGATGATATCTTAGAAATTATTTTATCCTCCCGTCTCTAGAGTACTAAATATTCATGAACAAATTCAATTTTCAGTATTTAATCTTATATTATCAACTAATTCCAGGTTCTTAGAAGTTAAGAAAGCTTTAAGCTTTGCCTAGACAGTGAAACATGCATAGGAATAAATATTTGTGGGATAATTACTGTGTGCATTGATATGTAATGGGTTGTGCAAATTTTGGCTTTCATTTTATAACCTCCTCTTTTTCTCAGAACTTCACAATTTGTGTTTTTAATTTAACCACAAAAAAATCCCCTAGCATTAAATTTTGACAATAATGTTAGATACCAAGTTATAATTAGATGAAGAATATGTAATCCATATTGGATACAGTTCATTATTTCTCTCAAATTGGAATGTTAAATGGAAAATCAAATAAATAAAGAAATTGGCCTAAACTTGTGGAATATTAAGCTTCAAAGATGTTGTTTTTATTGTAATTTAGTTCATTCCTAGTTTGAGTTCCTGTACTTACCTTTGTGTCTCTAATTTAGCTTACTTCTGCCTCAGAATGAGCATTAAAAGTAATTTAAGATAAAATAATCAAATTCCTTATTCTGAGAACAAAAGATATACAGCAGGAACACATATCTAATAAATTCACTCCTTTCAATACTGTTTTCTGAGAAGTGAATTTTCTTTCTACTCTTTAACGGGTAAAAATAAACAAACAAGTTTCCTTGGGAGAGTCAAAGACTGGTGCTTTGTGGGAAAAATTTTAAGGAGAAGAGTCATTTAACCAACTGATCAGCAATGGATTGAGGAGGAATGTATAGCAGAGAGGTATAGGAAATACATTTGGGTACGAAGGGTAGGAGCTGCTTATAGCAAATGTTGAAAACATTTTTTTGTTATTGCCATGAAACAAAGCATCTCCAGTCTTAATGGCTCAAAATAATAATTGATTATTATCCTCCAGATTTCTGAGGGTTAACTGGGTTTAGTTTGATCGTTCTTTCAGAGATTCTCTTTTATGCAGTGCAGTTAGTGGTCAGCACACACTGCCTTCATCTGATGGTTCAACTGGACTAGGTATTCAAGATGTCTGGCTGTTGTTGGTGGTCAGTCAGGATTTCAGCCAAGACTAACCTAACACTAGGGGTGTCAATAACCTTTCCATGTAGTTTGGGATTCTGTCAGAAAGACGTGGGCTCTGAAAGGGAATGTATCAAGGGCAAGCATTCCAAGAAACCCAGAGAGAAGTCCCAAAACTTCTTATAGCTTGACCTTGAAGACCAAGAAGTCACTTTGTTATATTCTGTTGGTCAAGCAAGTCACTAAGGCCAACCCAGATTCAACTGGAGAGAAAGAAACTCTACCTCTTAATGAGGGAGGAACAAGGCCATACTGTAGAAGAACCAGAAGAATACGAAACATGGGACATAGAGCTGCAGCCACCTGTGGAAAAACTAAACTACCATAAAGGCCATAGAGAAATGTTTTAAGGCAATAAGATATCAACTAAGAGGTCCACATTCACTGCTGCCATTATTCATGTCTAGATCACCACCATGTCTCACTGGGACTACTGAAGTAATTGCTTCATTTCCTTCACTCCAGTCTATCCTCACCTCCAATTCAGTCTTTCATCAACAGCCAGAATAACCTTCTTGAAGTCAAATTCCTAACATGTCACTCCTGAATTTAAATCCATAAATATCTTACCATACATCTGGAATGACTCAGTTCCAGATCTCTTTGCCAGCCTTGCTACTACCCTCTCCATACCAGGATCTCCTTTCAGCTTTAGAATCTTCCAGGTGCTCTTCTCTTAGACTGAAACCTTCTTACCCTCCTTTCCTCGTTATTTATTGCCTATAAATTCAGTCTTATTTTGAATGTCATTAAGCCTGTAAAGTATACCTTTCTTTGTGTTTTCATAGCAAAGTACTTTTCACACAAAAATATAATTGCTTCATTTCTTAGTACTTTCTTCAAGTAGACTGTATGACCCATAAATCTTCCTTCTTGCCCTAAGTTCCTTTAAAGTATCCTTCACTGTCTGTTATTGTCTATTGTAACAAATTATAAATATACTATTTATTGGCACATTTTAGCTTCCATTGACTTTCATTATATATGTGCACATATATACCCAATGGACTTTTATAGAATATTTCATCCACTAACAGCATAATGTACATCAAATTCTTCTCAAGCTCACATGGAACATTTCATAAGATATACCACATTCTGGGCCATAAAACACACCTCAACAAATTTAAAAGGATAGAAATCAAATAAAGTATGTTTTCAGTAGAATTAAACTAGAAATAAATAGCTGGAAAATCATAAAAATACTTGGAGATTAAATAACATACTTCTAAATAACACACAGGTCAAAGAAGTTTTCTCAGGAAATATTTTGGATTAAATAAAATGAGAATACAATCTATCCAAATTGGGGGATACAGAAAAAGCAGTGCTAAGAGGGAAATTTATAGTATTGAATGAATATACAGAAAAGAAGAAAGATCTAAAAGAAATAATCTAAGTTTTCAATTTAGAAAACTTAAAAAAGAAGGAAAAGCAATGTAAAATAAAGTAAGCAGAAGAAAACAGAGAAGGAAAGTTAGAGCAGTAATCAATTAAATTGAAACTAGGGAAACAATAGAGAAAAGCAACAAAATCAAAGATTTTCTTTTCAAAGGTCAGTAATTCAGAAATCTCTGTCCAACCTAACTATGAGAAAAATAAAGAAGACAAAAATTACTAATATATGAAAGAGGGGCCATCACGACTGACCCCATAAATATAAAAGTTAATAAAGGAATCTTATAAATGCCTTATGCCCACAAATTTGATAACCTAGAAAAAATGAACCAATTCCTTGAAAAACACTATTTGACTAAACAATAGGGAAATAATTTGAATAGTCTCATATCTCTTAAAATTTTTGACTAAAACAGACAGCATGAGGCTTAGATGAATTCACTGGTGAATTCTATCAGACATTTAATAAATTACTCCAAAAATTCTACAACCTTTTCCAGAAAATAAAAGCAAGGACAATATACTTTCGAACTCATTCTATGAGACCAAATCAGACAAAGACATTGTAAGAAAGCAAAATGTCAATATCTATCCTGAACATAGATGCAAAGATTTTTTGCAAATATTGACAAATTGAATCCAACAATATATAAAAAGAATTATTTGCCATGACTAAATGGCATTTATCTTAGTGATAAAAGACTGATTCAACATTAGAAAATCAATTACTAGATTCTTGTTATATCTTTACAGAGATTTTATACATGAAAAAAACAAATGTTTCCTATTTGTTCTCTTCTTAACACAAAGCATGATGTTATGTTTATTAAAAAATCAATTAATATAATTTATCACATCAAGAGGACAAAGAAGGAAAATCTATGATTCTGTCAGTAGATGCAGAAAAATATTTGGAGGGCCACCTAGGTGGCTCAGTCTGTTAAGCATCTGACTCTTGATTTCAGATCAGGTCATGATCTCAGGTCAGTGAGATCAAGTCCCACGTTGTGCTCTGCACTGGGTGTTAAATTGCTTATTAAGATTCTATCACCTGCCCCCACCCACCCGCCACTGGCATGTGCTCTCTCTCTCAAAGAATTTAAAAAAAAAAAAAAACAATATTTGGAAGAATCCAGCACCTTTCATGATAAAAACTCTCAACAAATTAGGAAGAGGGAAGAACGCCTTCATCTTGATAAAAGCCACGGCATAAAACCCGCCATTCACATCATACCAATTAATGAGAAACTAGTCACTTTATCTCTCTGATGGTAATTTTATGTGTCACCTTGATTAGCCACAAGGATCCCACATTAAAAATTATTTCTGGGTGTGTCTGTGAAGGTGTTTCTGGGTGAGATTAGCATATTAATCTGCTCAGTGAAGCAGATGGGCATCACCCAATCTGCTGAGAGTGTGCATAGCCAACAAAATAATGTCAAAGATCAAAGTAAAAGGACTGCTGCTATCCAACTTTATGACTTACTGCAAAGATGCAGTAATCGCTATAATATGGTATTGGCCAAAGAATACAAAAATGGTAAATGGAAGCACAATAGAGACCTCAAAAATAGACCCCACAAATATAGTTAACTGCCTTTGACAAAGGATCATGGGGATTCAATGAAGAAAGGATAGTCTTTCAAAAGAATGACTCTAACTTTAGAATTAAACTAGAAATAAATAACTGGAAAATCCTTTAGAAAAATTAACTCAAAATGGATCCTAGACCTAAGTGTAAAATGCAAAACTATAAAATTTCTAAAAGATAACACAGGAGAAAATCTGTGTGACCTTGGGTTTGGGAATGAGTTTTTAGATACAACACCAAAAGCCTGATTCAGAAATGAAAATATTGAGAAGGTGAACATCATTAATATCAAAAAAAGGGAAAAACCCTCTACCTTGTGAAAGACACCCTTATGAGAATGCAGAGAGAAGGTACAGACTGGGAGATGACAATTGCAAAACACATATCCCAGAAAAGACTTATGTCAAAATATACAAAGAACTCTTAAAACTCAACAATAAGAAAACAGGCAACTCAGTTTAAAAATGGGCAAAAGATTGGAATGAAAAACTCGTTTAAAAATACATAAAGAAAGCAAGTAATATATAGAAAGATCTTCAAACAATGAATCATCAAAGCTAATAATGTACTGTATGGTAACTAACATAACATAATTAAAAAAAGAAAAAAGAACATTAAACAACAACAAACTACCAAAAATAATTTCAGGATGAATTAAAGAGTTAAATTAAAAATATCAACAGATATTGTCATTAAAATTATACTTATAAAGACTTGTAATAACAAGGACAATATAATGTGAAATGGAAAAACAAATATACAAAATAAGATTTTGATAGAGAAAAAAAGATCTTCAATGTCCTGTGTCATTAGGACATTAAAAATTTAAACATCAATGAGATTATTATTATATATCTATTAGAATAGCTAAAATCCCAAGAGTATAGTAAAGCCAAATGGTGGCAAGGATGTGGGGTTTCAGGAACTCTCACTCATTTCTGCTGGGAATGCAAAGTGACATTGTCCCTTCAGGAAACAATTTAGCAGTTTTTATAAACTCACCCTAGTCTGCTTATAAAATCAAGCAATCATGCTCCCAGGTATTTACCCAAATGATCTGAAAACTTACGAAAACACAAAACCCTGCATATCAATGTTTATAGCAGCTTTGTAATTGCCCAAACTTGAAATTGAACAATATATGTTTCAGTGGGTGAATGGATAAATAAATTTTGATACATCCAAACAACAGAATATTACTCAGCACTAAAGAGAAATGAGCTATTTAGTCAAGAAAAGTTGTGGAAGAAACTTAAATACATATTATTAAGTGAAAGAAGTTGATCTGAAAAGGCTAAATACTGTACAGCCTTGTGGAAAAGGTAAACTATGGAGACAGTAAAATGATAGTGGTTTCTAGGAGTTGGAGGAAAAAAGGGAGGAGTAGGCGGAGCACTGAGCATTTTTAGAGCAGTGAAAATACTCTGTATTAAACTGTAAATGATAGTTATGTAACTATGATAGTTATGTCATTATACATTTTTCAAAACCCATAGAGTGTACAGCACCAGAAGTGGACCCTAAGGTAAAGTATGGAGTCTGGGTGATAATGATGTGTGAATGCAGGTTTATCGACTATAACAAATATATCATTCTTGTGGAGGATGCTGATAGTGGAGGGGGCTGTGAATGCTTGAGGGCAGGGAGTACATGGGAACCCTCTACTTGCTGCTCAATTTTGTTGTGAATCTAAAACTGCTCTAAAATATGGAGAAGACATCCAGATGGACAACAGACATGTGAAAAGATGCTCAGCATGACTCAGCATCAGGGAAATACAAATCAAAACCATGATGAGATGCCACCTCACACCAGTCAGAATGGCTAAAATTAATAGCTCCGGAATGGTGAGGTGAGGTGAGGATTTATAGAAAGGGGAACCCTCTTTTTTTTTTTTAATTTAATTTAATTTTTTTCAGTGTCCCAAGATTCATTGTTTATGCACCACACCCAGTGCTCCATGCAATATGTGCCCTCCTTAATACCCACCAGGCTCACCCAACTCCCCACCACCCTCCCCTCCAAACCCTCAGTTTGTTTCTCAGAGTCCACAGTCTCTCATGGTTCGTCTCCCCATCCAATTTCCCCCAAATCACCTCTCCTCTCCTTCTCCCAATGTCCTCCATTTATTCCTTATGCTGCACAAGTAAGTGAAACCATATGATAATTGACTCTCTCTGCTTGATTTATTTCACTTGGCATAATCTTTTCCAGTCCCATCCGTGTTGATACAAAAGTTGGGTATTCATCCTTTCTGATGGAGGCAAAATATTCCATTGTATTTATGGACCATATCTTCTTTATCTATTCATCCATTGAAGGGCATCTTGGCTCTTTCCACAGTTTGGTGACTGTGGCCATTGCTGCTGTGAACATTGGGGTACAGATGGCCCTTCTTTTCACTACATCTGTATCTTTGGGGTAAATACCCAGTAGTGCAATTGCAGGGTCATAGGGTAGCTCTATTTTTAGTTTCTTAAGGAATCTCCACACTATTTTCCAAATTGACTGCACCAACTTGCATTCTCATTGACAGTATAAGAGGAAAAGGCAGAACCCTCTTGCACTGTTGGTGGGAATGCAAGCAGGTACAGCCACTCTGGAAAACAGTATGGAGCTTCCCCAAAAAGTTAAAAATAGAATGGCCATATGACCCAGCAATGGCTCTACTAGTTATTTACCCAAAGGATAAAAAATACATATTTGAAGGGGCATATGCACCCCCATGTTTACAGCAACACTACCAACAATAGCCAATTATGGAACGAGCACAAGTGTCCATCAACTAATGAATGGATAAAGAAGATGTGGTATGCGTACACACACAAGCACACATTATATTTATAATGGAATATTACTCAGTAATGAAAAAGAATGAAACATTGCCATTTGTGACAGTGTGGATGGACCTGAAGTGTATTACACTAAGTGATACACTCAGTGTCTATCAGAGAAAGACAAATATATGATTTCATTCATATGTGGAATTTAAGAAACAAAACAGATGAATATAGGGGAAGAGAAGGAAAAATAAAATAAGATAAAAACAGAGAGGGAGGCAAACTGTAAGAGACTTTTAAATATAGAGAATAAAATGAGGGTTGCTGGAGGGGCAGTGGATGGGGGGGTGGGCTAGATGGGTGATGGGCAGTAAGGAGGGAGCTTGTTGGGATGAGTACTTGGTGTTGTATATAAGTGATGAATCATTAAATTCTACTCCTGAAACCAGCACTGTTAACTAAATTCAAGTTAACTAACTTGAATTTAAATTTTAAAAAATAAACAAAATACAAATTCTTGGGGTGCCTGGGTGGCTCAGTTGGTTAAGTGTCTGACTCCTGGTATCAGCTCAGGTCTTGATCTTAGGGTCATGAGTTCAAGTCCATGCTGGGCATGGAGCCTACTTAATTTTTTTTTTTTTAAATAAAGTCTATTTTCCAAAAAATTCAGTTCCTCATATGAGCTTTTCCTTGCTTACACATGAACTTGACAGAATGATTCCAAAATAATCTTGAAGAGCAAATAAGTGAAACTATATAAGAAAATATAACGCATATTAATGAGGAATTTCTCCAGCAAATACTGAAATATATTTTTAGTAAATATCAACAAAATGATGCTGTACAGACAGTCTAACTTAATGATGATTCAACTTGTTATTTTTGGGTTTTATGATGGTGCAAAGTGATGCACGTTCAACAGAAACTGTCCTTTGCATTTTGATCTTTTCCTGGGCTAATAGGATATTCTCCCATTTTGCTGGACCACATCAGTGAGCTGCAGCTCCCAGTCAGCTACGTGATCACAAGGGTAGACAACTGTCACACTTAAAACCATTCTATTTCCATACAACCTTTCTGTTCCCATACAACCATTCTGTTTTTCATTGCTAGTACAGTATTGAGTACATTTCATGAGATATTCAACACTTTATTATAAAATAGGTTTTGTGTTAGGTGATTGCACACAACTGTAGAGTAATGTAAGTGTTAGCACATTTAAGTTTGGGGACACTAAGCTACGATATTCAATAAGTTAAGCATATTAAATGCATTTTTGACTTGCAATATTTTTATCTTACACTGAGTTTATTGAGATGTAATCCCACTGTAAGTCAAGGAAGAATTATATTTGTGTAATAGTAGACAAGCAGATCAACAAAGTCAAATACATACTCATAAGAAAGACCTGCAATATATAGATGTATCATACATAAAATGTCACAAAAACAAGACACAAGTTAATGTATTATGAAATAAATAATGGGAAAAATTGCCTTAAAAAACTCCTCAAATTATACATTGAAATAAATTCTGGATGTCTGAATATTTTCTTTGAAAAGAGCAAAGGAAGTTTGTTTTATTTTGTTTTGTTTTTTGACTGACTTGTTTTTGTTTTATTTTGTTTTGTTTTTTGATTGACTGGGAGAGGGAGAGAGAAACTCTAAGGAGACTCTATGCTGAGCCCGATGTGGGGCTCGATCTCATGACTGATATCAGGACCTGAGCTGAAACCAAGGGTTGCAAGCATAACTGGTTATGCCACTCAGGCTTCCCAAAAGAAATTTAGAGTAGGAGAATAAGATAAAACAGTTTAAATTCTTATAAATCATCATACTTTAAGGAATCTAGATGTAAGACATAAAGATGTGGAAAGAATTGTATGTATTATATAGTCCATTTTAGCAACATGGACAATAGGGGATAATTGGACACGGTTTGTATGTCTTATAATAGGTTAATTGGTTAAATAAATGTCAACACATCCACAATATGTAATACAATGCAGTCATCAAAAATATAAATATGCATAACCAAGACTGGAAGAGAATAAAACACAATTTAAAAATGTGCAGAAGACACAAATAGACATTTTTTCTAAAGAAGGCATCCAGATGGCCAACAAGGCACATGAAGAGCTGTTCAACATCACTGATCATCAGGGAAATAAAAATCAAACTGCAATGAGATATCACCTCACACCTGTCAGAATGGCTGAAATTGACAACACAAGAAAACAACAGGTGTTGGTGAGGAGGCAGAGAAAGGGAAGTCCTCTGACACTGTTGGTGGAAATGTAAGCTGGTGCAGCCACTCTGGAAAATGGTATGGAAATTCCTCAAAAAAATTAAAAATAGAGCTACCTTATAACCCAGGAATTGTACTGTTAGATGTTTACCCAAAGAATATAAAAATACCGGGGTGCCTGGGTGGCTCAATGGGTTAAGCCTCTGCCTTCCCCTAGGTCATGATCTCGGGGTCCTGGGATCGAGCCCCGCATTGGGCTCTCTGCTGGGTGGGGAGTCTGCTTCCCCTTCTCTCTCTCTCTCTGCCTGTCTCTCTGCCTACTTGTGATCTCTCCCTCTCTCTCTCTGTCAAATAAATAAATAAAATCTTTAAAAAAAAGAATATAAAAATACTAATTCAAAGGAATACATGCACCCCAATATTTACAGCAGCATAATCAACAATGGACGAATGATGAAAATGGCCCAGGTGTCCCTCAATGGATAAATACCTAAAGATATGGCATGTGTGCATGTGCACACACACACACACACACACACACTAAAATATTATTCAGCCATAAAAAAGAATGAAATATTGCCATTTGCAACAATGTGGATAGATCTTAGAGAGTATAATGCTAAGTGAAATAAATCAGTCAGAGAAAGGCAACTATAATATGATTTCACTCATCTATGGAATTTAAGAAACAAAAAAATGAGCAAAGGGAAAAAAAAAGAGAGAGGCAAATCAAGAAACAGTCACTTAACTATAGAGCACGTATTGATGGTTACCGATGGGGGTGGGGAGATGGGTGAAACAGGTGATGGGGATTAAAGAGTACACTTGTAATGAGCTCTGGGTGTTGTATGCAAGTGTTGAATCACTATATTGTACACCTGAAATGAATATTACACTGTATGTTCACTAACTAGAATTTAAATAAAAACTTCGAAACAGTGCCTGTGTTTTGTTTCTCGGTTGTGGAGGACAAATAGTTTTATTTGCCTGTTTTTTCTGTTGTTTTTTTTTCCCCCTAATATCCTAGAAAGCATACAGATTATTTTTCCAATCTAATCACAATAACAAATACTTTAATTTTTAGGAGATAAATGAGTGCCTAAATTCTAGCAGTATCAGAGGGAATAAATTAGAGAAAAATTTGTGTGTGCTTATATAGACCAGAATTTTGAGATCACGAGGCTGATTGGAATGGGGGTGATAGAAGATAAAGGAAGTAAAATATACCTTGGACACTCTCAGCCTGAGTAATTGAAAGGATACTGGCATCATAGATACACACAGACTCATGCACGTTCATCATTTTACTTATTTTAGAAGTAATAAGTAACTTGGGTGAGGATTGTTAACTCTGTTTCAAACTTGAGTTTGCAGTGTCTGTGGCATATTCATGTGAAATATTGCAGAGACATTTAACAATTATAAAATCCCATCATTATTCATAATAAAACATATAATAAAATCCTTTGTGATTTCTAGAAAAACTTCAAAAATAAGACTGGATTATATTTTCCTCACCAGGATATTATAGAAACATTGACTATCATTTTCTATCATGGTCATTGATTTGATTCAGGCTAAAAAAAATCTCCCAACTTTGCAGATACTTGAGAGAAATCTTCCCTGAAATCCTGCAGAAAAGCACCCACGCAATCATTCCTCTGACCCCTGCCAGAATTTCAGATGTGCTCAACAGAAGAAGCAATGCTTCACAGCAGTTTAAAGGTTTCAAAACCATTCATAGAATTCAAAACATGAACGGAATATCAGTAAAGTTCAGAAATGTGTTTCGAATTAAAATAGAAATTTGAAAAGCCTCAAATCAAGTTGAGGTGAGTGACTAGTGGTCTTCATTTTGAATGCAGAAAGAGGATCTGCTTCAGCTATCAACCCTGCAAGATACATGGTTAAATTGTAGCATTTCTTTTGTTTCTAATGGAGGCCCATCTTTTGATAACTGAAACAGTGCCTATGGGACCTCATCCAAATCTAAGTAACAAGGCTTAGGGCAACAGAAATCCCTAAGAAATTGAAAGGCAACTGCTACCTTTGAAGAAATTATCTCCCAGATCTCAACATTGTCCGGAGATACAGATCAGAGGTTATTTGAAAATGAGGACAACTTCTTTGTTCATGTAGAAAGGACACTATTTTTTTTTCTTTGAAAACCTTGTTTTGAATTATTTTATAGACTTTGGGTTTCTGAGAGATCTAGAGCCAGAGTGAATATTGCAGCAAACTGCATAAAGGTCTTAATATAAGGTGGCATCTGAACAGAATAAATTTAAATTTTGAATAATGGGATGGGAAAAACCTTGGGTCTTCAGATGGTAAAAGATTCTCTCTCTCTCTCTTTCTTTCTGGTTTTTTTTTTTTAATTTTCTTTTTTCTTTCCTTTTCTTTCCTTATTTTTAAAGATTTATTTGAGAAACAGCACAAGCAGGAGGGAGAGAGAATCTGAAGCAGACTCCGTGCTGAGCACCATGCCGGACATGGGGCTCAATCTCATGACCCTGAGATCACAATCTAAGCCAAAACCAATAGTCAGTGGCTTAACTCACTGAGCCATCCAAGCACCCTGAAGATTCTCATTTCTTTCTTCCTTCCTTCCTTTCTTTCTTTCTTTCTTTTCTTTCTTTCTTTTTTTAAAGATTTTATTTATTTATTTGACAAAGAGAGGTCACAAGTAGGCAGAGAGGCAGGCAGAGATAGAGGAGGAAGCAGGCTCCCTGCTGAGCAGAGATCCCAGGGCAGGGGTTGATCCCAGGATCCCGAGATCATGATCTGAGCCAAAGGCAGAGGCTTAACCCACTAAGCCACCTGGGTGCCCCAAGATTCTCATTTCTTAAGATGCAAGCCAAATTTAAAAGATGCTCCTTCTGCCAATCACCAGAATTAAACTTAATGGAAGTTTGTCACAATAATTAGTAATAACCAGTGTGTTTGGAAAAGTACTCCAAAAGACTCACTTGAAAAGGCATGTGACTAAGAACTGCTTAAAAGCTATCTACATCCACAAAGCACAGCCTTGACATCTACTGTAAATCGTTATTCAGTAGTTCTTTTTATTCCAATTAGTCAGGTAATAATAATAATAACCACAACAATAATTATCTTTAGTGTCTATGATGGACTGGGTGCCAACCTCAACAGGATTTTTAAGAAATGCAGGATTTAATTATTGCTGTGTTTGCACGTATAGGATATGAATAAATGCCATGTATAAAAATGCTTGCACACTTATGTACACTTACTGTATGCACACTTACTATAACAAATAAGGAATACAAATAATGATTTTAGAAACATCTGAAGGAGGGAAAGACAGTTCTATATGAGAGAGGTCACAAGCTGAACACTGAAGATAAAAGGGCATTTATTTGACTTACAACGGGAGGCACATTGTGGGAACAGATGTAAAATAAGTGTTTAGAAGCTCTGGTGGACCAGCTTGATAAGAACAATGGTGTATTTAGGGAATGATGAGATATGAATCCTCAAGGTCCCCTGAGATCATCTTTGGGAGTTGGACTCAAGTTTAGACTTTTGAAGACCATAGAAAATTACTTGACAATTTTAAAATTTCAGCATGATAAAAATGACTACTTCAGTAATTTTCACAATTATCATTTTTCAGTTAGAAAGTTCCAGTAGTTACCATTGCTAATTTTGCTCAGCCTATGTATTTTTGTTAAAATTACATGCAAATACAACTGACATAGGGTCTTCTTCCATTACGTCTCAAACCGAACCTGCAAATGTGGCCTGCGAATGGGCACTGGAATATATCCAGATTCACATTCTTTAAAGAGGAGGGAAAAATCCCCCAGGGGAAGGGGACTAACTAAATGGAGACAAAAAAGACAGCAGACAAAAGAAAGCGATTAAAATTACATAACTTATTAAAGTCCTACATTCAAGTTAGTACCTCTACATTATATAAAAATAAAAACAGGGGTGCCTGGGTGGCTCAGTGGGTTAAAGCCTTTGCCTTCGGCTCAGGTCATGATCCCAGGGTCCTGGAATCGAGCCCTGTATCAGGCTCTCTGCTTGGCAGGGAGCCTGCTTCCCCCTCTCTTTCTGCCTACTTGTGATCTCTGTCTGTCAAATAAATAAATAAAATCTTAAAACAAAAAACAAAAAAGTTGTTCATTTTATATCTCCTGTAAGTCCCTTTTATAAGGTGTTCATACTTGTGTCCCGTTCATTTGTGTTACTAATTGTCGTACCCCAGCATTTTCCAATGGCTGACATTTAACAGGCACCTAGTCAATTTATTGAAAGAATAAATTAAAGCAATCCACACTAGATAGCAAGGCTATGTTTTGTGAACCTAGACAGCTCTTAAATGGTCACTAGGCCACATGTATCTTCATTGAGTATTTCTTTTTTAAATTTTTAAAAAGATTTTATTTATTTATTTGAGAAAGAGAAAATGAAAGAGCGAGCACGAGAGTGGGGAGGGTTGGAGGGAGAAACAGACTCCCCACTGAGCAGGGAGCCAGATGTAGGCAGGACTCGATCCTGGGATTCCAGGATCATGAACCTGAGCCAAAGGCAGTCGCTTAACCAACTGAGCCACCCAGTGAGTGGGTGGAAATACTCCCTTCAGTGAGTATTTCAGAGGATTTTTCAAAATGTACTCATATTTGCAGGATAGTACCTAAGCACTTATTTTGGTTCTAGGAGTCTCTAAGAGTCTGGGGTAAAGTCAAATAGTTTATAACGGTACTTGGATTCAGCATTTGGGATATGTCTCCCATTTTCCAAACAGGACTTAAATTTATAGGAGAACTCTTGGAAATTCTAGACATTATATTGTTGTCAGTGACCAGTTTGTATCCCTTAGATCTTTTAGTGTACTTCAGCTAGTTCCCAGCTGTCAGTATCCGTATCTCTGCGTGTAGAATCGTTTTTCCCCTTCCGGAACTGTAAAGGCTGTTCTGCCTGGGGGAGCAGCAGACCGGAAGTGCCAGGGAATTAACATCCATTCTTGTTGTCAAGAATCCATGCAGTCACAAATCAGGGACTCGAAGTTAATCCTTAAATGCCCTATGTCCTATGAAGAGTTTCCCTGCAGATTAAACTCTAGTTACTACTCTGATAGACAGCTTCGTAACACATACTTTTTATTCACTGCCTTCTCTTTCTCATATCACAGCCCTACTCTCCTAGTCATATAGTGTCCCTGGATCTTAAGATGAAACAATTTACACTCCAACGTTTGTCTGAAGATCTGCTCCCTTGGAAACCCAAATTAATACAGCAACAGATTGGGACCCCTTGATCAAGTGTTCTCTCCTGGGCTAGTCCAGGAGATTCATGTCTGAGTTATGAACTGGTAATGCAATGACCACTGAAAAATGCGTGAAGCTCTGGTTTCCACTTCTACCTCCTCTGCTAACTGAAGTCTTTGTTTGGGTCTCTTGATAATATAAAGATATAAAGTCTCTTCGTTCAACAAATGAGGATTTGGGTGAATTCCAGTTTACTGCTTCACAGAAAAAACATTGAAACTAACATAGGAACAATAATCTTCTTCTCAGATATCATGTGGAATTCAAATTTTGTGATATTTACTCTAACAATTATGAGGAATCTGCCACTTTCAGGACCTAATGTATTTTTTTTCCCTCTCATCTTACTGTGGCTCCAAATGGAAATGAAAATGGGGGGAAGGATGATGAACATGGTTCTAAAGTGGGGTGTCAAACAGGAATCATAAGAAAATAACTTGCTATACTTAAGTATGATTTTTAGAAATTAATCTTTCCCACCCAGTAAGCATGTAAATATGAACTTCTGCATGTTTTTTTTTCTGTTATTACAAACATTTTGGATTTAATGTCCAGAGATTAGAGACATGCAGGATGACAGCTTTGGAGTACAACTTCCAATTCTTCATCATGAAATCTTAAGGCATTTAAGATATTTTAAGATAGTTCAGAAAGCTTGTTAACATCTCCAAATCCCGTTGAAATTATAGACTGGAAGTGTTCAATATGGAACAAATCCATAGCATTGAAAAACCAACAACAAGGAGAGGGACTAACAAGGAGTCCAATATTGATGGAACCTGTTTTGATGAAATGAAGGCAGGACCAGTTAGAGCAAAGGTTGTGAAAAAAGAAGAAAAAAAAAATAGAGCACAGCCCATGGAAAAGCCTGTTTTCTTTTCTAGAAGGACTGAGAGATGAGATCTGTACACTTGGAGATGCAGAGAATGGAATACTTTTAAGAGACAGGGTTCTGTGTATTGAATTTAAGAAAAAAAATGTATGTCACATTGGGTCAGGATTTGCTATAATCCAAGACTGCATTTTCTGTATTTTTGAGTGTTTGAAATATTCATTAAGTTGATGATTCAGGGCACAGCATCTCAAGCCAGACGCCATGTGTTTGAATGCTAACAGGCACTAACTGTGGGCAGGTTAGGAAACTACTCTGTGCCTCTATTCCTTCATCTGGAAAATGAGGATAATAATAATATTAACAGCATGGGGTTCTGGTGCAGAATAAATGAGTTCAGATATGCAAAGCACATAGAACTGTGCTTGGTAAATAAAAGCACCAAATTATGTTAGATTTTATTATTTGTCCAATTTATCTGGGCTCCAAATTTTTAAACACAACTGACCTCTGGGCATTTCTGCTTTAATGTCTCACAGGCATCTCAAACTGAACACATTCCCAAGGAAATTCATGATTGTCTCCTCAAACGTAGGTCAAATTTCAATGTTCCCTCTCTGTGTGAATGAAATCCCCAGAACTCCTTTTTTCTACTAGTCAGGAATCTGGGACTTATCTTTGGCACCTCTATCAACCTTATCCCTATATCTAATGTATCAGCAAGGTTACCTTCCAAATAGATAACAAATCTTTCAATTTCTCTCCATTCCTACCACCGACATACTGGTTTAGCCCATCTGCTCTCAGCCCTATCCCATTCAGGGGAAGAGAAGAATTTATCTGAAATGCAAATCAGATTATACCACACTGCATTCTACAGGGTCTTTATTTGCTCCCCAGGGCTCTCAGGGTTAAAACCAAAATCCTTAAGCAAACTTCAGACATTTGGACCTCTACCTATCACTCTGATGTGCAGATTAATGAAATGTGATAGGCACTCTTATATAACCATCAGGTGGATCAAGAAACCAGAACCACATGAGTCCACCTGGTTCTTCCTTCTAGTCACCACGCCCATTCTTCTTCCCAAAGATTAACAACTACCTTCATTGAACAAAGGAGATGAGGGTTATTTTATTTATTTAATTTTATAAATGGAAGCAGAAGTACAAGTTCTATTGTACTTAGTTGTTTTAACTATACTTCTGGATTTATTCATTTGTTTATTTTATATATAAATATATATATATATGTGTGTGTGTGTGTGTGTGTGTGTACACACATACTCCTTTTTTAGTATATGAATATACTAAAAAGAAGGGAAATTCTTTAGAATTCACTAGAAGTGAAATTGCCAGTTTGTAAGATATACATAGTTTTCCAAGGTGGCTGTGCAATTTATACCCATGTGCAATGAACCAAAGAAAGTCCAGTCTCTCCATATCTACACTTTGATATCTTCTGTCTTTTTCACTTTACCATGCTGATGGGTACATGGTAAACTTAATTGCCATTTGTCTTATGACTAATGATATTGAATATTTTTTCACGTGTTTATTGACCATTTAGAAAATTTATTTTATGAAATATGTGTTCAGGTTTTTTTTGTTTTTTGTTTTTTTGTCTTTTTTTTTTGCCTATTTTCTGAATACATTGCTTGCTTTTTTTCTTACTGACATATAGGAATATTTCGTATATTCTGGATCTAAACCTTTTATAAAATATATACTTTGAAGTGTCCTCTACTTATTTATAGCTTGTCTTTTGAGTTTTGATAAATAGAAGATCTTTCTTTTTAGTAGACTAGTTCATCAATTATTTCTTTTATGGTAAATGCTTTATTGTCCCCTTGAAGAAAAATTTGCCCATACCAAAATCAGGAACTTGTTCTCCTGTTTTCTTCTAAAGATGTTACTAATTTTACCTTTTATATTTACTTTTTTAAAATTTATTTTTTATTTTCAGAATAACAGTATTCATTATTTTTGCACCACATCCAGTGCTCCATGCAATCCATGCCCTCTATAATACCCACCACCTGGTACCCCGACCTCCACCCCCCCCCCTTCAGAACTCTCAGATTGTTTTTCAGAGTCCATAGTTTCTCATGGTTTACCTCCCCTTCCAATTTCCCCCTACTCCCTTCTCCTCTCTAACTCCCCATGACCTCCAACTTATTTGTTTCACTTATGAAACAATGCTGAGTGACTGACTTAGTTCACTCAGCATAATCTCTTCCAGTCCCGTCCATGTTGCTACAAAAGTTGGGTATTCATCCTTTCTGATGGTGGCATAATACTCCATAGTGTCTATGGACCACATCTTCCTTATCCATTCGTCCGTTGAAGGGCATCTTGGTTCTTTCCACAGTTTGGCGACCGTGGCCATTGGTGCTATAAACATTTGGGTACAGATGGCCCTTCTTTTCACTACATCTTTATCTTTGGGGTAAATACCCAGGAGTGCAATTGCAGGGTCATAGGGAAGTTCTATTTTTAATTTCTTGTGGAATCTCCACACTGTTCTCCAAAGAGGCTGCACCAACTTGCATTCCCACCAACAGTGTAAGAGGGTTCCCCTTTCTCCACATCCTCTCCAACACATGTTGTTTCCTGTATTGCTAATTTTGGCCATTCTAACTGGTGTAAGGTGATATCTCAATGTAGTTTTAATTTGAATCTCCCTGATGGCTAGTGATGATGAACATTTTTTCATGTACCTGATAGCCAATAGTATGTCTTTATTGGAGAAGTGTCTGTCCATATCTTCTGCCCATTTTTTGATATGATTGTCTGTTTTGTGTGTGTTGAGTTTGAGGAGTTCATTATAGATCCTGGATATCAACCTTTTGTCTGTACTGTCATTTGCAAATATCTTCTCCCATTCCGGGGGTTGCCTCTTGCCTCTTTGTTTTCTTGACTGTTTCCTTTGCTGTGCAGAAGCGTTTGATTTTGATGAAGTCCCAAAAGTTCATCTTCGCTTTTGTTTCCTTTGCCTTTGGAGACATAACTTAAAAGAAGTTGCTGTGGCTGATATCGAAGAGATTACTGCCTATGTTCTCCTCTAGGATTCTGATGGATTCCTGTCTCACATTGAGGTCTTTTATCCATTTTGAATTTATCTTTGTGTACGGTGTAAGAGAATGGTCGAGTTTCATTCTTCTACATATAGCTGCCTAGTTTTCCCAGCACCATTTATTGAAGAGACTGTCTTTTTTCCACGGCATATTTTTTCCTGTTTTGTCGAAGATTATTTGACCATAAAGTTGAGGGTACATATCTGGGCTCTCTACTCTGTTCCACTGGTCTGTGTCTGTTTTTATGCCAGTACCATGCTGTCTTGGTGCTCACAGTTTTGTTGTAAAGCTTGAAATCTGGTAATATGATGCCCCCCATTTTACCCTGATCCCCAAACCAGGCAAAGACCATACCAAAAAGGAAAATTTCAGACCAATATCACTGATGAATATGGATGCTAAGATTCTCAAGAAGATCCTAGCAAACAGGATCCAACAGCACATTAAAAAGATTATCCACCATGACCAGGTGGGATTCATCCCTTGGGCTACAAGGATGGTTCAACATTCACAAATCAATCAATGTGATAGAACAAATTAATAAGAGAAGAGATAAGAACCACATGGTCCTCTCAATTGATGCAGAAAAAGCATTTGACAAAATCCAGCATCCGTTCCTGATTAAAACGCTTCAAAGTATAGGGATAGAGGGAACATTCCTGAACTTCATAAAATCTATCTATGAAAGACCCACAGCAAATATCATCCTCAATGGGAAAAAGCTTGCGTCCTTCCCGTTGAGATCAGGAACATGACAAGGATGCTCACTCTCAACACTCTTGTTCAACATAGTATTTGAAGTCCTAGCAACAGCCATCAGACAACAAAGAGAAATAAAAGGTATCCAAATTGGTAAAGAGGAAGTCAAACTCTCTCTCTTTGCAGATGACATGATTCTTTATATGGAAAACCCAAAAGACTCCACCCCAAACTACTAGAACTCATACAATAATTCAGCAACATGGCTGGATACAAAGTCAATGTACAGAAATCACTAATTTTGAAAATTATACACTAATAATGAAAATACAGAAAGGGAAATTAGAGAATCGATTCCATTTACTATAGCACCAAGAACCATAAGATACCGGGAATAAACCTAACCAAAGAGGTAAAAGATCTGTACTCAAGGTACTACAGAACACTCACGAAAGAAATTGAAGAAGACACAAAAATATGGAAGACCATTCCATGCTCTTGGATCGGAAGAATAAACATTGTTAAAATGTCTATACTGCCAAGAGCAAACAATACTTTTAATGCTATTCTGATCAAAATTCCACCAGTATTCTTCAAAGAGCTGGAGCAAATAATCCTAAAATTTATATGTAATCAGAAAAGACCCCGAATCACTAAGGAAATGCTGAAAAACAAAAATATATTTACTTTTATAATCAACCCAGAATTGATTTGTGTGTAGGATATGAAGTTGAAGTCAAGATTTTTTTCCCCCCCATATGATAGACTATTGATACAGCACCATTACTGAAAAGAGCATTTTTATCAGCAGCACTGTAATGCCATCATAACTGAGTGACAATATATAGGGGTCTGTTTCTGGGTATGAGTATAAGTATCTGGTGGAGTGAGTCCTTCAGTTTTGCTGTTCTTCAATATTATCCTACATATTCCAGTTCATTTTGTATTTCCACATGAAATTTACACTTGGCTTTTTAATTTCCACTAAAAAAAAATCCTGATTTTTTTCTGGATTATACTGAATTTCTAGATAATTTGGAGAAAACGTACATGTTTATGATACTGAGTCACACAATTTATCTGTATATGCCTTCACTTATTTAGAGGTTCTTCAATTTCTCTCAACTTTTTATAGCTTTTAGTGCAAACCTCATGTTCATCTTTCATCAGATTTATTCTTATAAATTTAGCATTTTTGGTGTTATAAATGGTGTCCTTTAAAAATTCATTTTCTATTTTTAGTTGCTGGTATAGAAATACAATTATTTTTTGCATAATGGTCTTATAGCCAGTGACCTTGCCAAATTTGTTAATCTAATAATCTATAATAAATAATTTCACATTTTCTATACACATATATTTCTTCAATAAATAATATTATGTGTGTATTTTCCTTTCTTTCTTTCTTTCTATCTATCTAAGTACCTTATTTCATTGGATACTCTAAGCATTACAGAGTTGAAAATCAGGGTTGTTTTCTTTGTCCCCTAATGTAGAAAGAATGCTTTAAATATTTCACCCATGTTTTCTGTGAATATCTTTTGTCACATTAAGGAAATTATCCTCCATTCCTAGATTTTAAGAAGCTATTTATATTTATGAGAATTTTACACGTGCTTTTTGCTGCATCCATAGGGATGATAAAATGATTTACCCCTTTTTTTTTCTGTTAATATGGCAATAAAATAGTTTGATTTCTGAATGTTAAACTACAGCACAATAAGCAGATTTTAAATGCCATGTGATACCTCTTTACAACCGGATTTGATGTGCTAATATTTGCGTCTATGATAATCCGATCTAGCCATGTTTATGAAAGACTGATCCATAATTTTTTTTCTTGTAATGTCTTTGCCAGGTGTTAGTATCAAGATTATGCTGACCTCTCAAAATGTGTTAGGAAGTATTTTCTCGTTTTCTTTCCTTTTTTCTGATAGCACCTGTAAAAGAGTTATATAATTTCTTCACTAAATGTTTGGAAAAGTTTACCAGTCAATCCACCTGGGCCTGAAGTTTCTTGTTTTGGATAACAAATTCTACTTTTTAAATAGTCACACTCAGGGTTGTTTTTCCTTTTTTATTATGCAAGTTCTAATAATTTTTGTTCTTCAAGGAATTTGCCTACTTCATCTTGATTGTCAATTTTATTGGCCTAAAATTATTTATATACTTATAATTATGTTTCTGTTGCCTGAAAGACCTGTAATGATGTCCCTCTTTTTAGTTCTGATATTAATAATTTCTGTTCCTTCTCTTACCTTCTCTCTCATAATCATTCTTTTTTAGAAGTTTACTGATTTTCCTCATCTTTCCAGACAAACAACTTTTGATTTGTGAGTTTTGTGAGTTTGGTTTTATGTATGTATACACACACACACACACACACACACACACACACATACACACACACACACATTATGTTTATATATATATATATATACACATGTGTGTATATATATATATACACACATTACATATAACTGAACAACTGATTTCTATTGTTATTTTGATTATCACTTTTTTTGGTCATAATTTGTTGTATTGTTTGCTTGTTGGTTTTGTCTTTGAGCCTCTAAAAACTGAATTTTTTCATGAATATGAGCATTTCAAGCTTTGACATATCAAACTAGAATTTTAATTCCATTGGATTCTGATACTTATAAAATACTCCCTCTTTGCTTTCATATTATTCACATTTTCCTCTATATTTTTGAACATATTAAAAATAATTTGTGACCAAAAAAAAGAAAGGAAATAAAAATCAATGATATAAACAAATTCAGAGAGGATTTAGAAATTACCATTAACTGACAGGGATTTAAAAATAACTAAAATTAATATATTCAAGAAAACATAAAATCAAAAATAGAGAAAAAGAACATAAAAGACTTGTGAGTTATAATGAACAATTCTCTTCTCTCTTCTAGTTATGACAATATAATTAGAGTCCTATAAGGAGAGGAAAAAGAAAATATGACAGAAGAAATATCTGAAGAGAAAATAGCCAGAAAAAAAAAAAAAAAAGAAAAAGGAAGAGAAGAAAAATTAAAACCAAAGAAAGATATACATTTAAAGACTCTTTTCTTACCCTTTTTTTAGTAAGGTCTTTATTTAAGACTGAGTTGACTCCTATCCATTCACTCAAAGAAGCATACTTTTTAAGTTAAGGTCCCTGTGAAGTCATCTGACATCATTCACAATTGGCACAAAAACTTTGACCTTTAAGCAATATATGGCAGATCAGCTCCAAAATCAATGCACAAAGCCAATTTAGAACATAGTTTGATATTACAAATTAAGAGAGTTGAGATCTTCTTGGGTTGGAAAGAGGTCATAAATTGGAGAGAAGAGTAATGGAGCAAGAGTATACAATCATCTTTTCTACTTTTAAAACTTGGATGCCTCTAATATGAAAAGGAGTTAAATATAACTTTCCCTGTAGAATGAAAGGGTACCTAGTCCCAAAGCTGAAATGAGAGAGCCATTAAATATTTCACTTTCTAAAAAGATTCACCAATAATTGACACTGGATATGTTGCTTAGATCTTGGTAAGAAGCAGATGAATCCGCCCTGCTATCCCAACTTTTACCCCATACCCTTTCTCTTTATTCCTTTCTCTCCAATCTCCCTCTCCTTCCTCGGCATTCCACTTACTGAAGGAGGGAGATGGAAGTGTTAGAGTTGCAAGGAGGTCAATGTTTATGCAAGAGTGCAGTTTTCTTGCCACATTCCATCAAACCAATTAAGAGAGGGCTTCAGGGACGCCTGGGTGGCTCAGTTGGTTGGACAACTGCCTTTGGCTCAAGTCATGATCCTGGAGTCGCGGGATCGAGTCCCACATCGGGCTCCCAGCTCCACGGGGAGTCTGCTTCTCTCTCTGACCTTCTCCTCGCTCATGCTCTCTCACTGTCTCTCTCTCAAATAAATAAATAAATAAATCTTAAAAAAAAAAAAAAGAGAGGGCTTCAAAAGAATCACTCTAGAAATAGAACACATCTTCGTTAACTGGCCTTCCTCTCCTCACATTGATTTCCAACAGTGGATTTCCTGTACTGGTATATTCTAGTATTGCCATTAGAATGAGTTAAACGAGGAAAAAATGAGGACAGTTGGCATGTATGCCCTGCCAGTTTTCAGGAGTACATGAACACAGTGTCTCATTTTTAGATCTCTGAAAAGTTAAAGGCTTGTGTAGTTAGCTATAAGCAGAGGAATGAGGAATAATCATGTGTGTTGTGCCTGAAGAAGAGGCCTCCCCCACCTCCACAAACCATAAGAACCTATATCTTATGACTCTGTGTGGAACATAGTAGGTGAGGGCAAGGCATAAACCATAAGATTACCAAGGAAGCTACCAACACAGCTAAGAGATACCCACTCTGATCTCTAGAGTTAGATAGTGGTGTTGTTCACCCGCAGAGGTGGAAAGTCAGGCATGGCTACCATTCTCTAGGTGTATGTTGTCTTCTGTCTCCCTCACCGGAGGGATTGTTCCAAGATGGGAGGGGGGAAAAAGAATGAAATGAAGTTTGACTATTCTCTCCTTTGCTGCAAAGTGGTGAATTAAGAAGAGAAGTAGAAATATAGACCACAGGGGCGCCTGGGTGGTTTAGTTGTTAAGCATCTGCCTTTGGCTCAGGTAATGATCCCAGGGTCCTGAGATCGAGCGCCGCATCAGGCTCCCTGCTCGGCAAGCCTGCTTCTCCTTCTTCCACTCCCCCTGCTTGTGTTCCTTCTCTCACTGTGTCTCTCTCTGTCAAATAAATAAATTAAGGAGGGGAAAAAAAAAGGAAATATAGACCACAGTATCTGTTCACTCCATAAGTTCTACCATCCTGGAAGGGTAGAAAGATGTAAGTAAAACATGAGACCAAAGTTTTAAATTAAATCAGAATAGATTTTTTCAATTTCTTATTTTGACCAGAAAGGTATGGGATGTCTTCAAGATGCTGATTGTTACCCTGTAGAGATTGGGAGACAAAACATTTTAATTTTGTTTTCCAGTAAATTTAGACTTAACCAACAAGCCTGTTACCCAAGACTTTATGTGAGTTTGTCTTGCTTCCTTGGTTACTGATGAGTAAAGACCATATCAAAGAGCTTGACGAAGAAAATTTATAATTTCTTGTGTCCTGGGTTCCCTAGTTTACTTTCATCCTTCAACCTGTTGGAGTGTGTGTAATAATATGCCCAGGCTTTAAAACTGTACTTGAGGGAGGAATAGGGAAAAGTATGTCTGTTTTGCTTTTAAATTACATTTTTAGAATTTGTAGAACCTGGGGCACCTGAGTGGCTCAATCAGTTAAGGGTCTGCCTTCAGCTTGGGTCAGAACCCAGGATCCTGGATCAGGTCCCACATCCGACTCCCTGCTCAAAGAGGAGCCTGCTTCTCTCTCTCCCCTTGCTGCTACCTCTGTTTGTGCTCTCTTTCTCTCTTTGTCAAATAAATAAATAAAATCTTAAAAAAAAAAAAGAATTTGTAGAACCTAAAAGCTAGGTATGCTGTTTATTCTCCATTTGCCACTCCTGAAAAATTGCCTTTACCCATCTTTGTCCTAGAAAGTTGTCCTCTACAAATTGCAACAACTGTTCTCCCAATGCTCTCCGGCTTTCCACTAGGTTTAGCCATGGAATGCATCTGTAAAAGACTAGAAGTTCATAAGAAAAAGGTGTTAGGGGAAATATCTTCCTTGCTTACTCCTTGCCAGGATATAATTCTGACCGTGACTCCATTCCTCTACCCGTGGTCACCACACCTTCTGTACCTGTATCCCCACTTACTCCTACAAAGTGACACACCTAGGGATCATTCAACCTTCTTACAGTTCCTGGTGCTTTCACATTCCTTGTTGGTCTCCTTAGCTCTACCCATAGTTCCGAGTTAGTTCCATCATAACTCTATAAATATACATTTTCTGCTAGGAACTTGATTGATCTACTAAGAGATTGTTGTTGTGGTTGTTGTTGTTGTTTTCTTTTCCTTTGATTCTCTTTGGGGCAACTGAAGGTAATGTTCCGCAGCTCAGGTTGCTGCTGGTTAAGCAAACAGGAAGTGAGAAAAGCATATTAGTTAATACCCTGATAAATCTTCACTATATAACATATCTAGGCTTTTTCCCCTCAAGGTTCAGCTGGTTCCCATGTGATCACTGAACAACTTGGTCACGTGAAGATCACATGGATCATAGGAGAAACATTAGTAAACCATTCCCAGTTAAGCCTTGAGGAAACCATGTTCAGATTAGCTTGCTGAAGCAGCCCTAATTTTTATAGTTAGAGAGAATATATAAATATATATAATCCACTGAAGAGCTGAATTTTTTACTTGTGTCAAAACACCCTCCAATGAATTCTTCTATCCATTCTACCATTTTCCTGATGAAGAATGTGCTATTATTCTTTCCCTTTGATAAGACTCATTTTAAAAACCATTTTACGGGCTTGTCACTTCCCCTGTTCTCTCTTCTGTAGAATTCATTTGGTCACCAACATATATTATTCTCCTGTAAAATCTATTCTCTTTTTTTCCCAGAGATGAAGCCACTTTGCTGAATAAAGCAATGGACAACTTATAAAGAGATTTTAATGTGTACGTTGGCTCGTGTTCATATAAATGGTCTGCTGAAAATATGTACTATGTGTCCAGCTGATTTTCATCTTAGGTAACGATGGGATTTTCATCTTAGGTAACTATAGGAACTGAATCATAGTGCCAGATTTAAGAGCAAGACTGGTGCTAAGAACTTTGGCCAAACCAATGAAACTAGTGAAATCCCCATTCATTTGGAATCTGTGTGTACAGCTTCAGTTCAAATAGAGGACACTGGAGAGGTATCAACAGAACACATAGTGAGAGTGAACCGTTGCCACATAAACACTGGGGTTCAAAAGGATACTCTGACCCTAATTCTGTGAAAGAATAACTTATAAAAGTAATTTTACCATATGATTTCACTTGTACATGGAATCTAAAAAACAAAACAAATGAATAAACAAAGAGCAGAAACACACCTGTAACTCCAGAGAACAAACTGATGGCTGCCAGAGGAGAAGGGGATGGGGGATGGGCAAAACGGGTGAAGGGAAATGGGAGACACAGGCTTCTGGTTATGAAACGAATAAGTCATTTAATAATAAAAGGCACAGCACAGGGAATATAGTCGGTGGTAATGGAATAGGGTCCCACAGTGATGTAGGGCAGCTACACTTGGGGTGAGCACAGCATAAAACACAGACTTGTCGAATCAGTATCAGGTGTGTCTGAAACTCATGTAATGTTTTGCATCTATACTTCAGTTAAAAAAAAAATGCAGACATAATTTAAAAAAAAAAGTTTGAAAGGTCAGGGAGAACAAATAGAAAGACCCAAGAGACTTGGGTTTCTATTTCAGCTATGCTACCTGACAAATTTGATCTTGCCTCAGTCTCTTAACCTTTCAATCTAGGATCCTTTCCCTTGAAAACACTCGTTACTTATACCCATTTCAAATTTTTATTCCAAAATTCCAACAGCTAATATATAATATATAATGATCTTAATTTTAGCCTAGGAGATAGAGTGATATTGTTTATATTACAACTTCACATTTTACAGAATTTTGAGACTTCTTATGTACCCACAGCACCAGAAACCCACAATATAATCCAACCATTTGTGTTGTGTGGCAAACAAAAGTGTATAGTAAATGTTCAAGTAACACAATAGAGTGCTTAGTGGATAAAGAGATACAGAAGAAAAAGGTTATCACTTCTGAAAGCTGAGAGTGTTCTGTTTATCAGAAGTTTTTAAATATAGATAAAATTAGATAGGGAAATATGACAAATGAGTATAACTAATATTGTTTGTTTCTGAGACTGCTGATGCTCAGGAAGAATTCCTAAAAAAAATGTAGCCTAATTGTAAATAGAGAAAGGAAATGATATATTCCAGGCCTGCAGGGCATTTGAAGAGTTGTGAGAAGGGCAGTTTAGAGGCGATAGTACCTCGAAGAGGCTATGTGTGGGCTGTGTGGTGATGCTGTTCCACCAAGAGCATGGGAATGGAAGCCAGAGCCAACTGTGGGCACAGATCCTTCAGAAGCTAACTGTGTGACCTGTCGTACTTCATGGAGTCACTCTGGACATTGGTTTCTCCTTTTTGTTGAAGGCAAGGGACACTGGATTAGGTATAATTAAAGATCTCTTTTATGACTGAAAGTCTATTCAACGTCATTCTCCAGTGACCACTAGGGAGGTAATTAAGAGTTCTGAAGTAGAAAATATTAAAATGAAAACAGCATTTTGGAAAAGTAAATCATGTCTTCTTCTGCTGGGTGTGTGAACAAGGAGTGTCTGGGAGTCTTGGACAAAGGAGCTATGACTCAGGGCTCAACAATTCTTACAACCATATTTATTGTCTTAGCTGTTGGTGAAGAGAAAATAAAAATGATTGCTCTTAGGTCACTTCCCATAACATTTTGAAAGAGCAAACACAAAAGTAACCCTGCTTGTTTCACATTTCTTTTTTTTAATTTGCCATTTGGTTTTTAAATGGGGCCTGTATTCCTTGGAAGAATGAAGCCTCACTAGCACACAAAAAGTATTTAAGATAATTTGTTCCTGTAGATGTGAAATGAAATATGAATGTATTTCATCAGATGGCCTCATATAATGTGGTTCCCCGAGCACTGCAAGTAAAAATATACTTTTATTTACTTCTAAAAGTATATGACAAACATAACACTCTCAGCTTTCACAAGTGATCAGTTTTTTTCTTATGTATCTCTTTATCCACTAATCCCTTAGTGCAAATCTGAAACTGATGAGGAAACTTCCAGAAGGGTCTAATCTAAGTAAATGAACATTAAGGTTGGATGCAAAGACATTAGTTTAGTCACTTCTTGGCCTGAAACTCTTTCTCTTTCTGACAACTCTATCAACTCCTCTTTATATTCCTAACACTTCTAATTTTTCCCAAAAAGCTACTGCCTTGGTGTCTTGGTTCAGATACAGAGTGGACTGGAAGAATACATCCCAGGACATCAGACTCATCTTTGTCTAAGGGAGTCACATCATGGGATACCTTGATTCTTTTTTTCTTCAAACTACTTTTTTGCTATAAGACTGACATAATAACTCACTATGTGGGATGACCAAGAGATCGCAGGATTTGAAACTGTTCTTTCTGTGAAACATGAAATAAATAGCCACCAAATTTTGTGGTAGTTTAATTCTTCGTCCTGTTTTTATACTCTTGTCATGTGATTTTGAAGTCCCTAACTTGAGGAAAACAGAAGTTATAAATGTAATGTCAGACTACTTTATAAATAAAAGCTCTTACCTGATTTCTCTTTCCACAGAGACATGGGATAAGAAGTTACTATGGCTTCAGGGAGCAAAGTGCTTCTGGCCTTTTTTCTATCAGGGCTGAACCCCATTTTGTGTGTTTCTGATATCCCAGCCCAGCAGGACTACCAGACCTGGCTCCCTTCACGTTCAGGCTTAAGCACTTGTGATTTTGAGCCAGCTGCCAGGAAGGCCCAATTCCAACATCAGATAGGGTTCGGGTGAATCTTGTCATTCAAGATTTCAAAGCCCATACTTCTGGAATGATCCCTGGAGACCATTTTTCTAACCCATGTGGGCTCCTGCCTCAGTTTCTTGATTCAATGCTTTGGGGCTACATCAGAAATACATACATGGTATGAATGATTTCACTGAGATATGGCCTTTCTCTTCATTTTCCTGTCAGGTCAAGTGACATTCCTCTCTCCATCCTCCCACTCAAGGCTGTAATTTTCCTCCTAAATTGTTGATTAGTATGGACTCGGTGGTTTATGTGCTAAGCGATCTGCTCACTTAGCTGTTCTTCCCTACTCAACAGGTCAACTTTCAGCAGTTCAAGTCAGGTCCAATTTTATATACTTTTCTTATGAAATAAGAATTGGAGCCTGTCGTCACGTGGGAGGGCTTTCTCCACTAGAACTTCTCCCCAGTCTCTCCTGCTCTGCTACAGAGGTCCCAGCTGGGAGCCCATAGAGATGACCATGTCCCTGTAAAGTCAATAATAGGTGATTTTCTCCCTTCCTTACAAATGTTTGTTTGTTTGTTTGTTTTCATTTTCTAACTCCTCAATAATCAACCATTTGTGAGTACAGAAACACTTTGTGGATGTTGTTCCATAACTACAAAGTTTTCCAGTAATCTTTTGAGAGAAAATAAGTAAAACTGCATGTTTGAATAGAGTAGGTGCAGAATTAAATAATTTTGCATTGAATGTAGGTCTGTCAATACAGCCCAGTTAGTGAATTTAGAACTCCTTAGAGACACAGAAACTTTAATCCTTGATACCGTAAATTTGATCTCCAGATCCTGATCTGAGACCTGAATCAAAATGTACTATCAGCAGACACCTGGATAGTCACTTGCAAAAAAAAAAAAAAGAACTTGGACTCTTACCTTATACCATATACAAAAATTAACTCAAAATAGATCAGCAACCTATAAGTAAAGGCCATAGTCATAAAACTCTTAAAGGAAAACACAACTAAGTCTTGATGGCCTTGGATTTGGCAATAAATTCTTATATATGATCTCCAAAAGAAAAATAAATAAATTGGACTTCATCAAAGTTTAAAAATTCTGTAAATCAAAGGATATTGTCAAGAAAGTAAAAACAAGTTCTAAGGAATGAGAGAAAATATTTGCAAATTATATACTTGAAAAGGGCTTCATATCTATAATAAATGAATAACTCCTACAACTCAAAAAAAGACAATTTAATTAAAAAGTGAACAGAGGGCTTAGATAGCCATATCACCAAACAATATATACAAATAGCCAACAAACATGAGAAGATGCTCAACATCACTACTCATTAGGGAAACACAAATAAAAACTATAATGTGATACCACTTCACACCTAGTAGGAAGGTTATAAAAATTGGGGGGAAATAATAAATGTTGGCAAAAATGAGGAGAAATTTGGAACCTTGTACCCTGATGGTGGGAACATAAAATGGTGCAGCTGCTGTGGAAAACACTTTGGCAGTTCTTCCAAAAGTTAAACATAGAATTACCATATAACCCAACAATTTCACTTCTATCTATAAGAATTGAAAACTGGAACTGAAACAGATACCTGTGTGCCAATGTTTGTTGAAGCATTATTCAAGATGGGCAAAAGATGGCTCAGGTGTTCATCAGTAGATGAACAAATAAAAAAATGTAGTGTGTCTATAATGGAGTATAATTTGATGTAAGAAGAACGGAAACTCTGATTCAGCCTACAACTTTGAGTGAACGATGCTCAGTGAATCAAGCCAGAAAAAAATTCATTTACATGAAATATCTAGAATAGACAAATTCATAGAGGAAGAAAGTAGACTGAAGATCACTAGAAGATGAAAAGGGAATTGGGAGTTACACTTTTATGGGTAGAGTTTCTGTTTGAGATGGTGGCAAAGTTTTAGATAGTGGTGATGGGCTTGTACAACGTTATGAGTATATGTAACTAATGTCACTGAAATGCATACTTTAAAATGATTAGAATGGCCTAAAACTGGCCTTTTAATATTATACATATCATATCACCATAAAATCAAGAAATTAAAAAATTCACTTTCAGCACAAACTCAGAGATGTTCAGCAACATTTCACCCAAAATACTTAAAACCCAAGCACTACTATAGTACTGAGCTGGGTGTGATAGGAACTGGCAGAAGAGAAGATGCTAAAAATGATCCCGAGTTATTATTCAGCTCTGGTCTTCTGGAGTCCAGCTGGTACTTTGAATTCTAGTCTTCATTCAACCCCAAGAAAATAGATTAAAGAAATAATACAGGAAAATTGGACCAGTCTTTCTTGGTCCAAAGCAACTTTATGTACTTTTTATTTGCTTCAATATTTGAGGGGCTGAAAGGGGAGAGCTGGAAAGTATAGATATTCTGTTGAGATCTTAGCAATGATGATGGAAATTTAGTTTCCTCTACACTGTATTATGGCCTCCTAACACTACGCCATCTTGGCCCCTTACTAGAGGTCAAGGCTGAGATGCAGTATGAATGCTGAGTTAATTATAATCAGTGATACTGTGATGGATTCCATATGACACCGAGGTCTATGTGGCAGAAACTTGGTTGTGTCCAGTTCCCCACAGCACTTACAGATGAGCCTTCAAACAATATAGCCTGTGTTTATGCCACCGGATGCCACTCCTGTGGTTCCTGACATTTCCAAAGGGGAAACTGCCCAGCAAGAATGTAGCTAAAAGGCACTTGAACCAGTAGAGGCTCCGAAATGATGGGTTCTTATTTTTCTGCACCCTCTCTTTATCCAGAAATCTCACCTCAAGGAAGATAGAAAGCACACATGAGGACTTCCACCAGCTCGTCTCAGCCCCAGAGGTGAAGACATCCCCGTGGGAACAGGAGGCATTCAGAAGGAGTCATCCCTCTAGCTGCATCTAGGACATACATCCTACTCCCCAGTCTGTAGTTTGCATTGTCCAACAGATCGTATGTTCATGCCCAAAGATGCTAGGTAAATGACAAGCAGACATGTTTGCATGATGTTCATTACCTTTACCGTAGTTCAATATAATTTCCCCAAATGTTTCATTTATTTGATTTCAGAGACTGTGACAGTTGGGATCTTGAAGTACACCTCTGCATCTGTAATCCATTTATGGACTCTCTCTCCAGTGCAATCGCAAAGAGAGAGGGGAAAAAAAGTTTGAGGGGTGAGGAATTATTTGGAGTAAAAAAAAAAAAAAAAAGAGAAAGAAAGAAAAAGAAAAGCATTGAAAAACAAGCAGAGGGGAGTAAGAGCACATCTGTTTTCGTAAGAAATCATGGAACCTGGCCCTTTTTCAGTGGGGTATTTTACTACCACATGGCTTTAATCCTACATCTGGGCCTGTTGTTTTATGAAATATTTCCCACAGATGATGTCAATTATAATTTTTGTCCCGGTCGTCAATTTACGGACTCTTGGAATAAGACAAAATGAAACAACCAGAAAAAGAACAACTTATGTGGTCTACTCTCTGACAAAATTATAGCTGTGTGATACACATCTAAAATCAATAACTCTGCTAATGATTAGCAGAACACATTGCTTGGTTTATGAGCAGAGATGAGGCCCACACTGTGCACATGTTTGGCACTGGACTGCATTTTTTGTTTGCTGTGTATTTACCAGCAGATGTTCAGCCATTTATTTAATGCGTCTTCTATGAGCCAGTAGTAGGGCCCGTGTCTGTGCGACATTTACAAGTCATCTGCCAGCAACACAGGTGGAATGCTTTCATGGAGCCTTTTTTAGTTCCTTCTGCAGCGATGATCTATCAGAGAAATCAAGGATAATTCTTTATAGAGTTATATGG
Source organism: Mustela nivalis (assembly GCF_964662115.1). Taxonomy (NCBI): domain Eukaryota; kingdom Metazoa; phylum Chordata; class Mammalia; order Carnivora; family Mustelidae; genus Mustela; species Mustela nivalis. The sequence continues at coordinate 112,083,611 of NC_139027.1, forward strand.
CCATTAAGATGCGGAGCTCTGATCTTGTGTGTAAAGTTGAAGAAAGTTGGATTCCGACATATGGAGTCAGAATCGCTCTTCAGATTCACTGTGAAAGAGTCATCGGTGGCGATCAACTTTAGCAGCTGGTCTGAAGGCGAAAGGTTTTGCGGAGGAACAAAGAAACTCCATTAGTCCGGGGTAGATCCACAGTTTGGACTGAAATGGTTTCTCTCTTTACGTGCAGGACTCTTCTGCTACAAAAAGATAAACCAGGTCCCTTCAAAAATTATCTCATGGCTACAAGATTTTATAATTTAATAAGAAGCCAGATAAATTGAATGCTTTAAATCTCTTGGGAGGATGAAATTGAGTCAAGGAGATTCTGTTTCTTTGGGAAGTAGCCAGTGCTCTGGCTATTGAAAGTTTTAAAATGAGGGGGGAGAGGGGGAAGGAAAGAAGAAAGAGTTGCAGAATATTCTAAGTCCTTGTGATTCCTTTAGTTGCATGTGTGTGCTGCATTTTGATAGAATAATTTTAGAAATCCAGTGTTGTTGTTTTTTTTAAGATTTTATTTATTTATTTGACACAGAGAGAAAGCACAAACAGGGGAAGTAGTAGGCTGATGGAGAAAGGGAGAAGCAGGTTCCGGGATGATCAGGGATTCAGATGTGGGACTCCATCCCAGGACCCCCAGATCATGACCTGAGCCAAAGGCAGATGCTTAACTAAGCCACCCAAACACCCCTAGAAATCCAATGTTTCATTTTAAAGTCCAAATATTGAGCATTTAGTGTCATTTAACATTGATAAATGTGTTTAAAGACATAAGTGATTTCATTTCTTAACATGATACCTGCAGTTCCTCATACATTTTTCTATTGGCTGGGTTCTCCTTAGGATCCCTGCTCTTCCATTTTCTCTCCTGGGATTCCCCACTTTACCTACAGCTCTCCTGGGTCTGGAGTTCTAGAAGTGAAGGAGGCTAAGATACAGACTCAGGTGCATGTGATTCATTAGAGAAGGATCCTCAGAGGAAACAGAGTGAAGGAGGTCGGACCGGTCAGGGCAGGGAACTGAGCAAGGAGTCTAACATGGAGTCTGCCTTCAGCCTGATCCCACGGGGAGCTCTGGAGTGTCAGCTGCACTCAGCATCGGCCACACTTGAGGCAAGAGGGCAGGGAAGTCATGCATATAACCTCCCCTGCAAAGTGGCTCCTGCTTAGCTGGGGGCAATCCTCTGGACAAGAGGGGAGCTATGAGCCCTTAGCAGCAGATCTGGACAACCGCTGGCTGGAAGAACCATACAGGCCCTCCGAAGGGATGGCCTCCGACTCGCTGTATTTTAATGAGAGAAGAGATAGTCCAAAAACAAATCCACTGAAAGACATGTTGCCCTAGAGGTCTAGGCCCAGAGGCATTTGATTTAAATTGTGCAGATACATTACCATGTGATAATATAGTGTTCAATTCCCAGTTTCTCTTCCTGTCTTCTTTCCAAGTATTTCTGCAGTACTGACAACTGTGGCATGGTGGCAGACCCAGAAGACATGGGGGTGCCCGAGGCTAATGGCGGTGAGTCTGATGGCCCAAAACCAAATACATCTTCTCACTGTTCTTGAACATTAAGGTGTTCTGGTTTGTTGCATGTATTCTCTTCAACTGTCAAGGCTCCTTCACCTAGAGCCAGGTTAGGGTTTGCTGCTTACCAGAGAAGGAAGGGATGAATGATAGCCTCACATAATCCTTCACAAAGACAGCACCAAGCACAGCTCACTCAGACTTATCTGCTTGAGATGATTTCAAGGGAAGTCTGGGTATGGACCCTTCTTTGCAAATTGTCTTGTCCATAATGCTAGAATTTTCAACACTCCAGATTTTTTTCTATGATTTAAGGCTGTGTTGCCTCAAAAATACTCTTAAAATAGAAATGTACTAGGCAGAATTAAAGCTGTGCACCAAAGTGGGCAGAGGGAAATAAACACTGTAGGATTCCAGAATTTGGGACCTATTCTCAATTGCTGAAATGGGAGAAATTGCCCTAGTTCTCTACATGTTTATTTTATTATTTAAGCTTGGAAACTGGGTTTATTATACTTTGGAAAGTTATTATAGCTAGCCTTATAGAGCACTTGTGAGAATAAAATCTCTCTTCCCCACTTATTTTATATTACCCAATTTTTTAAAATATACCTTTTCTCCCCTTTCTGACCATTCTCTCACTCATTCTTTCACTTAATGTTTTGTATTTATCATTTATTCTTTCTGTAGACATTTGACAAGCATTGAATTAAGTGCTGTGAGTCAACAGCTCAGTTGAGTGTAAGAAACCTCTTTCAAGCAGATAATCACGATGTAGTATAACAAAGCTACAACAGAGCTTGGTATAGAATCCTGGAGAAGAATAATGGAGAGCACTGCTAAGACAGATAGTACTCACATTTGAATGAGGTGTAGAAATATGAGTAGCATTTGTCAGGAAAACAAGAAGAAGGGAGAAACAGCATGTACGAAGGCTCAGAAACATACAAGTGATAGATATAACTATCTTTTTAGAAGATAGAAGGAGACAGTGAGAAGGAAGCAGGGAATTGTTTCGGGAAAATCACAAGGCTCTTTTCAAGAGGCAAAGGCATATAGATTTTCTTCTGCAGGAAATGGGGAACAACAAAGACATGTAAGTTGATTTGTTTTTAGGACAATGACTCATGTTCTTTCTCGAGTCAGCAGGGGTCAGTGGACTTGAAAAACAGCTTTATTGAACACCACCACACACATTTGTTTATAGGTTGTTGTGCCTGCTTTCATAATACAGTCACGAGTTGAGCACTTATGGCAAGAACCTATGGTTCACAATGCTGAACCTAGTTACTGTTTGGTCCTTTACAGAAAAAAACCTGGTGGACCCTTCATTAGAGGAAGGAGAGATTTGGTTCCTTAGGGGAGATGCCAAATTTGGGAAATACTTCTGCGATGGAATTTAAAATCTGTGTTGATTGACGGGATGTGAGGAGTGAGGAAGGGATGCTCACTGTGACTTCCAGATTTCAACTTGGAGTCACTTGGGTAGTTGATCTTGACGGTGAATGCAGGAAAAAGAACAAATAAATGAGAAGCAAGGAAGAAAAGAGGTAATAATGCTGGGAGTCAAGTGCCAAATCAAGACCCCAAGGCTGATTTCCAGTTGGACGTTGGAAAAATGAACAAGAAAAGACAGATATTTTGTTTCTCTTGCGTTTCCTTCCTTATGTGAGTGTTCTTTGCCTGAGCCATTGCTCTCCATTATTCTACAGTGTTCTATACAAGACTTGATTGTAGCTTTGCTATAGTATGTCATAATTATCTACTTGGAACCAGTATCTCCAGCTTGACTATGAACTCGTGACTCACAGCACCTAACACGGTGCTTGTCAAATGTCTACAGAAAGGGTATTCTCCCATCTCCCATATGCGATCTCACCATATAGCCTTATCCACATTCTCAGCTTTAATTATAATGACAACATCAATGATTCACAGATATATATCTCCAGCCAGACTTCATCTCTCTGATATCAGTCATTTTTTTAAAATGCCTTAAGCCCTTTGAAACCTCCTCTCTTTGCATTTGTAATTATTTTTCCTTTTGTCAAGGAAAGATGTGGTTGGCTTCCACCAAGCACATCTTTCCTTGGGGTATTTGGAAAGGCCCTGGAATGTTGTAAGTTTGTGCAGTTCTTCTGCTATACAAGGGGATGGGCCAGCTATACCAGAGGTTTTGATGTCTAGGTCCTGGCTAGATGAATATTAGGTAATCAGTGGTGAAAACCACGAGATTTTTCTATGAAATTTCCCCTTTGCTGGGTCTCTTTTGACTGTGTGGCATTCAGGTTTGGCTCCCCTACCTTCCGGAAATTATGGCAATTGACTAAAGTCTATTTCACAAGTGCCTTGTTTTTAAGCTACTGAAGTAGTTTCTGTTACCTAGAACTGAATCTTCATTGAGATAAGCTCCAGATTTCTTCTCCAGCCTTTTTTATAACACAGTTTATGTCACTCTTTGTACTCCAGCTATAGTCAACTTTTTGTGGTTCCTCCAACTTCCCATTCTGATTACCACAGGGCCTTTGTGCCTGCTTTTCCTTCTGTTTGTCTGGGATGCTTTACTCTCACCTCCCACTCCCAAACCCAAGGTATTGTTTAGTTTCTGCCATTGTTACATTCCTCACCTAAGTCATTACTTGTTCTAAGACTTGTCTGATGTCCCTGACTACATCAAATTCCCCTGTGTATATCTTTCACATACTGATGTTACATACCTCAATTGTAATTTGCATTTACTCACATGGTTGTTGAACTGTCTTTCAGTCTTCTACACTGTAAGCTCCTTAGAAGCAATGCTCACTAATATATATCCAGAATTTAAAACAATACCTGGCACATACCATAAGCATTGGTTGTTTTGATAATTGGTAAGGATTTTTTAAGTTTGAAAAATGATTTTCAAACAATTGTCACTGCTCCAAGTTTCTATTACTTTATTCCTTGGAAAGCATTTAATAACCCCTTATTCTTACTTTATAAATACAAATTTAGTAAATCTACTGTTCAAATTTCAGTAGTTTAGAAGCTTTAGTATTTTTAGGTATACCAGAACACATCTATTTATCCCATCTCTGATCAAGATTATCAGGTTACAAGATTTGAAATCACAGGGAGTCAAGAAAGGTTTAAAAGTAGATGTCATCCTCCAAGACTGTTTCAGCAAGATCTATCTATATCTTGAGGTGGTATGCAGGATGAATTAAGAAGGGAAAACCATAGCAACCTACTATGGCCTGAAGGAGGGGAAAGACGCAAAAAAAAAAAATTAAAAAAAAAAAAAAAAGACAATGATTGAAGTCTAGGCCACTGGAGAATGGGAATGTTATTACCAGAATTGGAGAATAAACATAAGCATCAGGATAACATCTGTGTTTCACTTTTTAGGCTGTACTTGCTGCTTCTGTTTTTTATTTTTCAGAAGTACAAAATGAGAATCAGAGAAATCATCATTTGTCTGAGGGTTCAGAACAAAAATGGTCAGAGCCAGGACACAAATCCAGTGCTCTGGGTCTTATGTTCTGTGTCCTTTCCACTGTCCTATGCACCCTGGAGGGAGAAAATAGTTTAGAAAGAAGAAGTGGTACTGATTTGGACACAAATATAAGGGATCTTATTTTAGACATGATGAGTTAGAAGCAAGAAAATTAATATAAAAACCACCAGCAGCTTCTCTAAAATATTTATGAAATGTATCATTTATAAAATATATTTGGACAAAATGTTCATGTGAGTTGACTCAATTTCTAAAGAAAAGCTGCTTTGATACAATTAATTATCCTCCATTTATCTGCTTGGGATCTCTGCTGACTAACCCTGAAGACATCAGCTTTAGGATTGTATTACAGGCTTACTCTTGCAACCCTTAAAATAAAAATTAATTAAGTGCAATTCTGTCTTATATCAGAGTCCCGTCTCATATACTAAATTATTTTCCAGCAATATCCTAAACATACTAATCCTTGTGAACATTTTATGTCTTGAGTTCTGATACCAACATATTGGTCTGGAAGATGGTTGAGATTTTGTTTACTCTCTGAGAGTCAACACTAGAAGACCTAGTCTACCTTTCACTTTTCCACAAAGTACAATGAAAAGTGTCCAAATAAGTGATCCAGATTGAAGCTGGCCAGATGTTCAAGTCAATGAGATTTAGATCTAAGTGGCAAAAAAAAAAAAAAAAGACTTTTTGAGCAACTTTAGAACTGTCACAAGAGATCAAATGGTGTGCAGTTTCTATTTCACTGAAATTAATAAAATTTTAGCCCAGAGCATGCCTCTGCCTTTGGCTCAAGTCATGATCTCAGGGTCCCGCCCTGGGCTCTCTGCTTGGCAGGGAGTCTGCTTCCTCCTCTCTCTCTCTGCCTGCCTCTCTGGCTACTTGTGATCTCTCTCTGTCAGATAAATAATAAAATCTTAAAAAAAGAAAAGAAATATAGTGATGGTGGGGTTGGTGGTAAAAGAAAATGACCCTGAACACTGTTCTATAAAAAGTAATAAGAATTATTATTATAAACTTTATTCAATTAATCTTTCTTGTCATTAACAATATCTTTCAGGGCTAGACATAACATCTAGAGTTAAAGAAGTCTGGGACACTTGTGTCTGTTAAGGGAGGAGATAAGGCCGAGCAAAGTTTATAAAGGGGTTTGCACACATCCTCTGATTAAGGGAGGGGTAATTTGGGATTTGTCATTTGTCTTGAACTATTTACCAAATGCCTTGGAGTTGGCAAACCTCAAACCTAGTTTTGTTGAGTATTTTTCTCTCAATTTTTAAACCCAAGTGATTCCTTGGAAAATTTAATCCATATGTTTCAGAATCGTTTGTACTTAACTCATCAAAATGTTTTGTAAGGGCTGTTTGATGTCCAAATGTCTTTTAAAGCCCCCCCTTTTTATTTAGTAACAGGAAATTGTTCTTTGTTTTGTTTTGTTTCTTTTGTAAGCGTAAACACCCTAGGAACATAGAAAGGCTGAGACCAACTTCACAATTTTTAACAGTTGGACTTGAGCATATCTTGTTCACACAGAGTAATACATTCTGAAAGCTATAATTTTAGCATAGCTTATTGATTTGGAGTGCTAGACCCAGGATTCCTATTAGGTGATTAATATCAAATAAATGTTTAATCATTGATTTTTCTAGGAAAATATAAAACATACTGTAGTCTTCAGAAGACATAGAAAATATTGATACATTAATAGCCATACAAGAAATTAAAATACGTCAATTATATCCTAATAAAAGCATAATGCCTCATTGGTTTTATAGAAAAGTTCTATTAAACTCTAAACAGTAACTGAGCAAAATATGTACAAACAATTTACAGAAGAACTATAAATAGCTAATATGCTTATGAAAAGTTATTCAACTGCATAATATTCAGCAATAATTTTTGGTTATTGGGGAAATGGGAAATATTATATAATAGTGAAATGACTAGAAATCAGTAAAGTCTTTATCAAAGGGAATGTGGCATTATTAAATTAAAAAATAGGGGGCGCATGAGTGGCTTAGTTGGTTTATCCTCTGCCTTCTGCTGAGGTCATAATCGCAGGGTCCTGGGATCAAGCCCCACTGTCCAGGGCTCTCTGCTCAGCACAGAGTCTGTTCCCTTCCCTCTTCCTCTGCCCCTCCCCGCAGCTCCTGCTTGCTCTGTTGCACACTCTCTCTCAAACAAATAAAATCTTTGAACCTAGAGAAACATTTCCACAAATACAAAAAAGGATTTTCAAAAATATGCAGTTCAACATTATCTAACATAGTGAAATGATGGATTTTTGTAATATAGTTGTCATACAGACAGTAGAAGCGAAATTATTTAAGAGATCAAACCAGTAGGGGTCTAAAAAATGAGGAAGGCAGAGAATTCTGGAAGGAATTTGTCACGGAAATGTTGACTATCAGCAGAGATTTTTATCATGTTTGTAGGGAAAATAATTCTCTCCATATAAAAGGTTGAGTTGCACTAACATCAGAAGAAGGAATGCCACTCCTTGCAGAGGTCCTGGTGGGGTCATTTGGCGCATTATGGTTCCAACCTTGGATTCCTGGATTCTAAACAGGAGTTCTAAATGACTTGGTGATGGAGTGGTTCTTGTCTCCCAGATAGTGGCTCCCACACTAGCAAAATGTCTTTTTTCCTCCTCTACACATCCCAGAAGAAAGAGTAATGAGAATTATTGCAGTCTCTGTTGGGTTTTGTAGGAGAGACACGGCTTCTTAACAGTATCTGGGGATTCAGAAACTTGCCCTTTCAGCATTGGCCACCTGCAAATGTACTGGCAATGTTTTGGATCAAGGACTACAGAAGGGACACTAATATTGTCCTACCACCATGACTTAGATAGGGTCATAAATCAATCCATTTATGGGTCCTCTTGTGGGAACAGGAACCCAGGTGATGAAAAAGAATAAGCATCTTACCACCTAACATACCACCTGGTGTTTAAATCTTACCCCCTGCACTGGATAAACTGGCAGGCATCCTGGGATGCTGAGGAAAGGTCAATGTCTTTAAAACAAAAGAGCTCTTTTGAGTTCTGTCAAGGAGGGCCACCAGTCTGTCAGCATGGAATCCTGACAAGAGCAGAAGAAAGAGGTACAAAGCAGAGGTAAGTATTTTAGGTGATTTTTAGAAATTAAAAGAATTTTCATTCTAGAGGGAGTCCCTGTTGCTAATGGCAGCCAGCCACCCTGGCCTGGACCAAGCCAGGTGGGATCTCACTCAGGGCTACAGGCAGTAGACAGTGATGGTTAAGAGCACTGAAGCAGAACCAGGCTGCTGGGTTTCAAAGTCAGCTCAACCACTGACATGCTGTGCTGTTTCACCATCTCCCCACCGTCTACCGCTGGCAACTACCCATCACTTCTCTGTATTCGTGGGCATGTTTTTGTTGTTGTTTTCTTAGATTCCACATCTACCCAGCTAAGCTTCTATTTTCTCATTTGAAAAGAGGGGATCCCGATGCAAAGAGTAAGGGTAGTACCTCCTCCATGGGGATATGGAAGGACTACAGGAGCTAATGCACAGCACCTAGACAGTGCGTGGCATGTTGTGGGGAGCTCAGAAGGGTCCTTCCCACATGGTCCTTCCCATTGCTGAGGTCCTTCCCTCAGCAATGCTTGTCCCTGAGATTGTTGCATCTCACTCTCCATTATATCATTTATATCATTGATTGATTGATTGATTTGACAGAGGGAGCAAGCAGCGGGGAGGAACAGAGGGAGAGAGACAAGCAGAGTCCATGCTCAGTGCAGAGCCCAATGGGGGGCTCAATCCCACCACCCTGAGATCATAACATGAGCAGAAACTAAGAGTCAGATACTCAACCAACTGAGACACCCAGGTGCCCCATGTCCCTCATACCTTGCTCAAATGTCCTCATAGAGACCTCCTAAGCCCCTTTTCCAAATAACACCACAAATCCTTGAAAACTCTTATTCTCTGGCCCAGCTTTTTTATTGTTATTATTGAAGTATCACCAACATACAACTTTATATTAGTTTAAAGTATGCATGACCCAATATTTGTAAATACGGCAAAATGATCACCACAGGAAGTCTAGTTAACATCTCTTACCATGTATAGAATAGTAAATTTTTTTTTCTTGGATGAGAATATTCAAGATCTACTCTCAGCAGCTTTCAAATATACATAAATATGGTGCTATTAACTATAGTTGTCGTGCTGTACATTGTATTCCCAGGACTTTTTTATAGTTGGGAGTTGTACCTGTTGTCTCTTTCTACCTATTTCACCCACATCCCCCCTACCCTTTATATCTGGCAGCTACCCCTCTGTTGTCTGTATCTGTGAACATGTTTTTATAGTTCTTTTTAGATTTCACATATAAGTGAGATCATATAATATTTGTTTTTCTAGGACTTATTTCACGTAGCATAATCCACTTGAGTCCATCACCCACATTGTTACAAATGGCAAGGTTTCATTCTTTTTTATGGTTAGATAATATTTATCTTTTTTATAAGTATATATATTTATATATATATAAATAAATATAAATGTGTATATTTATAAAATTATGTTGGCTATTGTAAATAATACTGCAATGAACATGGGAGTGCAGAAATTTTTTCAATTAGTGTTTTCATTTTCGTCGATAAATACACAGAATTGGAATTGCTGAATCATATTGTATCTCTATTTTTATTTTCTTGAGGAACTTCTGTACTCTTTTCCATAGTGGCTGTACCAGTTTACATTCCCACCAACCATGCGTGAGGGTTCTCTTTTCTCCACATCATTGCCACATCAAATGCCAATGCCATTGCCATTTCTTCTTTTTTAGAGAATAACCATTCTAGCAACTGTGAGGAGATACTTCAGTGTGGTTTTGACTTACTTTCACTGATGATTAGTAACCTTGAGTGTCTTTTCACATACCTTTTGGTCCCTGGCCCAGCAGCTTGTATAGCTTCATAACAATTTTCATTATCAGAAATTATACCAACCGTGGGTTTATCATCTGTCTCCCACTCCTCCCAAAAATAAACTCTTGGAGATGGAATATTTGTTTTTGTATTCCTAGCCTCTAGAACTGTATCTGACACCTAACAGATGTTTAATAAAGTGTTCTTTAGTAATGAACAAATGGAAGAATGGTAGATTCTTACTACAAAATACTGGTCAACAGTTAAAGGGAATGAAATAGATTTCTATGCCTTTTTTTTTTTTTTAAGAGCTTATTTATTTATTTATTTATTTGACAGAGAGAGAGAGAGAGAGCAAGATTAGGACACAAGCTGAGGGAGTGGGAGAGGTAGAACCAGCCATTCTACTAAACAGGGAGCCTGATGCAGGGCTCTGTCCCAAGACCCTGGGATCATGACCTGAGCTAAAGGCAGATGCTTTATGACTGAGCCACACAGGCGCCCCTAGATTTATATGTTCTGATATAAAAATGTCTCCAAGCCAAATTTTAAGTATAAGAAAGCAAGTTTCATAAGAATATATTTATTAAAATATTTTAAGTATTAAGATTGTACCAATGTGATGTCACTGGGTATAAAGTACCAGTGGGAGGATATAATTTAGTGTGCATGTCAGACACCTTAAGTGTACTGCTTAAATTGTAACTGTTCCATCTTATAAAAGAATTCTTTTATTTAAATCTGTTATTTAAATCACAACAATGTAGTATTTATTGTAATTTGCATTCCACCCAACCCTCACTTTTATAGGTGTTTCCATCAGGGTTAATTCTCTCAAGAAGGTGATGTTTACATATGTTGCCATTCCTTCCACATTCTTCCATATTTCTCTACAACAAAATGATCTTCCAGGTGGCTTGGCTTTCTGTTTTCTCCTTTTATTTCTATATGGCAAAGCTGTAACTATCTATATGCTAATAACAGCCTCCCTTAAAGTTGCTTATTGATCTGGAAAATTTGACTAGCAGTTGTTCACTTATTTATTTGCTGCTGAGAATGTGTTATATACCAAGCGATGAATTTCATGTCCTCAGAGATGCTCAGGCTTTTCATAACTGACTTTTTACCAAATTTTTCTAGGTGGTCAAAATTTACCGTAACACTGTTTTAGATGATGCTTTAGATGCTCAACCAGAGGTAAATAAGGAAGGTACCCAGTTTTGTAGAGAATGCCAAAATAAAACATGAAGAGGTTGTGACCTGTCCATAGCCATACAGCTATTTAGACAAAGACCTAGACCGTGAATTCCAGTCTTCAAGGAAAATTTACTTAATTGACTAAGTCTGTGTAAAATAAAGTGACGAGTCAGATTTATTTTAAATATCCTATATCAGCTATCTATTCCCTTAGTAAGGAGGGAAAAGTTACCACATGAAGCCTCCATGGTATGTGGTGTCCACACACAGACGGACAGCTAAATGGTACCTCTGATCTTGGCTAGGGGCACTCGTGTCTGGGGATCGCTGGTTGTTAGCTAGTCTAGGCTGGTTTTGGCTGAGGGGACTGACGTGACTCAGGTCTAACCCCTTATGTCTCTCATCCTTGAGCAGTCTAGCCTGGGCAGTTTTCAGGGTGATGACAGAGGCAAAAGAGAGAGAGAGAGAAAACAATCCTAGTTTTACAAGTGCTTTTCTAGACTCTGCTTGTGTCATCCTTGTTAACATCTCAGTGGTCAGATCAAGTCACACGGCAGCCACCAGATTTGAGCTGGGAGGGCCCTAAAAGGTTACACGACAAAAACATGACTCTAAGAGGCGGGGTTGGGGGTGGGGGTGGTGAAGCCGTGGCCATTTTTGCTGTCTACCAAGATCTCTTCAAGTACTGGGATGCTATGATTGCACTAATATTTAAGTGAATAATTTGGCTTTCTACTTTTAATTTGCACTATGCATTAAACACACACACATACACATACACACACACAACCTACAAGAAATTGGGCCAAGACATAGTTGTGTAAAATGGGGAAAACAAAACAAAACCAAAACCAGTCCTCTATTTTTTTCAAGCACTATTCTCAAACTTGTGTTTTTGTAGTTTAACTGTAAAGCATTCTTATCAAATTATGAACATGAACCTGTTTCTCTCCTAGGAAGTCCACTATTTTGTATGGTTTTGATGGCTGTTGTTTAATAACCAATGCACTTCTCAGCGATCTATAATATAAGGTGTATCACTTGGTACCTAAATGTCCAACTGTTCCAAAGTGTTGAACTATCTTAATTATCTCATTACTCATTCTTTTTTTAAAAATTTTTTAAAAGATTTTATTTATCTGACAGAGAGATCACATGTGGGCAGAGAGGCAGGCAGAGAGAGGAGGAAGCAGACTCCCCACTGAGCAGAGAGCCTGATGCAGGGTCTTTATCCCAAGACCCTGAGATCATGACCCGAGCTGAAGGCAGAGACTTAACCCACTGAGCCATCCAGGCACCCCCTCATTACTCATTCTTATTAATACATTGGAAAAAGAAGGAATGAAAAGGGGATGAAGCTCAGGAAATATAAAAACTAGACTTAACACGAGGTAAAAACCAATGGGGAGTGGAATGTTATAAAATAGACTTTATTTCTTTAAGCCCTGTTGATTTTGCCGGTAAAGAATGTGGAAGCATACACATGCATACACCTAGGAATACACTTAAAAAAATACCACAGCAAGCTTCCCATTGTGTCATCCTTACCAACCAGGTAACCCGCTACACAATTAGTAGCCTTGATCTCATTAGATATGTTGTGGGGCTAATGATACATAATGATAGGTAGGGGGTCTCTTGGAAAGTCCTTCCCCCTCCTCTATTTGGTCAACCCATTTATGATCCATATCTACTGTTTCATCTCCCACTTCACAAAGCATATTCTGTTAGATAATAACTCTGCCTCCATTAAGTAAATCTAAAACAAGCTGCAAGCTATATCAACCACTTGGAATTTCACAGTGCCATTACCAAAGTAAAGATTCTGAAAAGTCCTGCAATAGAAAATCCAATTTAACTTTGTTTAATCTAGTTTCATAACTTTTTAAATCTATTTGACATGCATGGGTTTTTGGAGGAGAAACTATTGCAATGTTCAGAAAGTATTTTTTTTCCATGTAATACAGTGTGGAAAATGCTACAAGACTAGTTTTTAGTCTTTTTCACAAAAAATGTTCGGGGAGGAGCACCTGGGTGGCTCATTCAGTTAAGTGTTAGACTCTTAGTTTAGACTTAGGTCATGATTTCTGGTCATGGAATCAAGCCCATGTCAGGCTCCATGTTCACTGCAGAGTCTGTCTGTCCCTCTCCCCCTGCCCCCCCCCACACCCAATAAATGAACAAATAAAGTCTTTAAAAAAATGCTCAGTGAAATAGGATTTTTTTTTTTTTTTTTGACAGAGAGAGACCACAAACAGGCAGAGAGTCAGGCAGAGAGAGGGGGAAGCAGGCTCCCTGCCGAGCAGAGAGACCACTGCGGGACTCCATCCCAGGACCCTGAGATCATGACCCGAACTGAAGGCAGAGACCTCAACCCACTGAGACACCCAGGCGCCCAGTGAAATAGAATTTTTAAAGCACATTTTTTCACTTAGAACTTTCATGTGCTATAGACCTTTTCCTACTGTAAAGTCGGTGGAAAAAACTAAAATTCTATATGTTATTCAAGATCCTATCAGGGAGCAAAGTGCCCTGTGGCCAGATTTATATTTGGGTCCTGAGAACTAAGTAGGAATGGCATTGTCTGCCAGGATATAAGCCTATATACGATTACATTCCTTTGATGGCTTTGGATTATTAGAAAATTTAAAATATAGCCTAACATTATACAATATTCATATAGGCACAACTATAGAGAACCATGAATATCTTTTAGTTTACTTTTGCTCTGGTGGTTAAAAAATAGAGGTGGCATGTCTTCTTTCGACAAATGGAGTTCATGTCCCCTTCCATTTAATCTGGGTGAGTCTATGGCTCACTAGTAGCAGAGTGAGCTATAAGAGACTGTATGACTTGAGACTTGATCACAAAGGTGATCCACCTTAAGCCTACTTAGCTGGGATACTCTCCTTTGGAGCCCTGAGTTGCCATAAATAGGAAGTCTGACTGCCCTGCCCTCACCATGCTCTGAGGGAGCCCAGACCACATGGAGAGGTTATGTGATTTGTTCCAAATGACTTCCCAGATAACAGGTGACGTCTACTGCCAGATATGTGAGTGAAGTTGCCTCCAGAAGATTCTTGCCTCATTGATTCCTTGAATCATTTCAAGCAATCTCATGTTCCTAGCTGAGGTCTCTGATACTATGGAGCAAAGAAAACCCATTCCCTCTGCACCATTTGATAATAATTGGTATCTTACTGAATACACACCATAAACCAAATATTTTGCTGTGTACTTTACTTACTCATCTAACTATAACATAATTCCTGGGAATTAAGTTCTATTACCTCCTTGCTACTGATGAACATATTAAGATTAAGGAGAAATGAAGTAGCTTAGGCAATGTTTCTACTTGCAACTTATACAGCATCACCAGGTGAGACCAACGGACAAGCTAGGAAGAGAAACTGGGGTGGAAACAGGAATGGTATCAGGCTGCATTAAGTCCTGTGAACTTCATATGCTTTTCAGTTCTTCAAGAATTGAAGATCCAACTAAAGGACTGAAGTTGGAGAAACATCACCACTAGAGTTCTTCTCCCTCATGTTTGGCTAAAATCTTACTTGCTTCCTCTTTCTGATAGATTTGTTCTTCTTCTAATATTCAGATCCTTTGATTGTAATTTAATTCCAAGAAATGCCATGGCATGCCGTGCGATAGTACATGGCAAACTCCCTGGAACATTATCTTTCCTTCTGGGGTATTTGACTGAGCTATGGTTTCTGCTCTCTGGTATCCTGGTGAAATTATAGAGATAACTATTGTTTTGTTACAACTACTGAGATGATAACCATGATTAAATAATGTAGTAGATAATTTGGTATACCGCTCAAATTCTCTTGCATTTCTTTGACCAGGTCTATAAACCTATCTCCAAGCTTTTGCTGCGTGATCTTCAGAAGACTGCCCATGGGCAATGGAATTACCTCACTGGATTGGAAAACAGACGTACTTGAGATGTTGTTTACTCTCCAGAGTTCCCCAGGGTCTTAGGCTGTGTCTGAAATGTCAAGCAGTTATTTGGCTTCTTTCCTTTCCCTGTCCTTTCCGCCTCAATCCCTTAGTGGTTTCTCCTGGGAGCTCTTCATTAAATAAATCACTTGGCTCAGGGGACTGTCTCTGGGAGAATGTGGACTGTGACAAAGGATCATCATGAAAGCCCAAACCATTGAAGAAAAATGTTAAATGATTCTGACGAAGGGATCTGTCCCTGGCACCCAACATGTACATGTGTTCACACTGCACGTTGGTTCATCTTCAGTGTTTTGGTGCAATTGTTGAGCAGATATTAGAGATCACCATCCAGAAAATAGCTGATAAATGTCTAAGAAACGTGAAGTTTATCTGGTATATAAAATATTTCTCTAACTGACCAGGAATCTTGTAATAATATAAAATGACCCACTTACTTACCATGTATTCTAGTAGAGGTGATTATGGAATTATAATTTGGACCACTAGCCATTTTCCCTCTTCCTTTCTTTCAACCTGTGTGTACTGCCTTACAAGGCCTTAATAACAAAAGTAATTATAACATATTGGGAAAGGGGAACCTGGCTTTTAATATACCTTCAAATAAAGAACAGTGATGAGGAGAACAAAGCACTTGATTAATGGGAGCTTCCAGGCCTTTCTCAGAAATTTCACAGGAAAATCAACCTAAAGAACCCAGCACCCAGACTCAGGATGTGCTTCTGCATGTGTTCTAGCTCAGGGGTCACATGGGCACTTGGAGAAGCTGCTCAGGACAAGTGGCACCTCAAGCATTAGTGTGGTCATCAAATTTACCTAGCTTACTAGAAAAGGGTTCTGTATTAGAGGAAAAGGTCATATAAGACGATAAGCTTGGGGTTTAAATGGCAGATCATCTCGAGATCATCTGTTTTCAGGGAATGAAGCTGGTAAGCCTAGGTCATGTGGATCAGCAAACATACAATGCTCCAGGGCCCAGAAGCAGGCCCTGTCTTTTGAGAACTGCTCTCCTAAACCACTTGGAACTTAATCCCCATGAAAAGGCGCTTTCCATAGAGCAATCTCAGGTGTGAACTTAAAAATTTAAGCCCAGACACGTCCTTCATTCTCACCTATTTCCTTAAGTCTGTTCTATACTACTTCTTAATCTTCCATGTTTTAAGTATTTTTTTTCAGCAGAAGACTTAATAAAGCAAACAATAAATGCCTAAAAATTCATCTTGGTGTATTTCAAGGGGCTTCTGTGTTCAACACCTAGGGTCAACTTAATGACTCATTACTAGAAAATAAGGTAGCAATAATTTTAAAGGCTCCCAAGTGCTCATACCTATGAGACCTACCTACCAAAAAGCAAATGTTGAGAAAATATCTTTGTTTTAAGACAAGATGTGATGAATTACAGTTATACACAAATGTAATGTTGAGCAAAAGAAGTAAAAAGTCCTTTATGGTTCCATTTATATAAAGTTCAGATCACAGGTCAAAGGAATCTATGGTATTAGAAATCAGGATGCCCTTGGTGGGAGCAGTTGCTAGAAATGAGCATGAAGTGGGCTTCTGAGGTGCTCATAACATTCGCCTTCTTTATGTGATTGCTAGATAGCTGAAGTGTTTGTTTTGTGAGAATGCACTAAGCTGTACACTTACAATTCATACATTTTTATTTAGCTTTGTTATGAAATGTTCAAAAATTATTGTGTTCCAGCTAACCCTTAAGGTAGTGCTCCTTCTTTCACTAGCACTATAAGCACTTTAATAAAAGTAGATCCTTGGGTCCACAACAGATGTGTGGGATCATATTATCTGGGGACATTGTGCACAAGTCCAGATCATTATCCATCTCCTTGGGCAAACAGGCACACTAAATTCGGAGAACTTGGTGGTGCTGATTTGGTCCAAAAGCTCTATGGTGTAACTTTGGTCACCTTCAGCGAATGTTACCTGCATAGGGGAGGAAAAAGTTCTCCTTGATCTTCACAGGACCCCTGGCTAGGTCTGAAAATTAAACTGATGAAACCAGATTAACAGAAACGTAAAATTTATTTAATATAACTTTTACCTGATGCAGAAGGTGTCATATGGAAATGAAGAGCCAAGTAAACGGTTAAACCTGTGTTTTTATGGTAGGTTTGAAGAAGAGTGGAAAGTTGTAGAAAGATAGTATGGGGCAAAGTATATGAGCCAAATGTAGTAAATGGGGAAATTTAGCAAGACCTGTTCATTCTGATTCTTCTCTGTGTCCCTTACTCTTCAGAAATAAGGAAGCCCCTTTACTCTGGGTGTAGGAAAGATACATCCACATGAGGGTTTTATGACCTGTTTGTTTCTACATATGCCATTTCTCAGATTCCTTCAACTTGAAATATTCAATATTCCAAGGTGTGATATTTTGGGGTAGCATGTCTTGAACCCTGTCACTTGTGAGGTGACTTCTAAGGCCACATGGTCCTGCTTATGGGCTGTGTCCCTCCCCTTATAACTTTCGGAACTGCCATCTGTCCTGATGGCAGTTGTCAGTCATGGCACCCTCCACCCTCCCCCCTCCACAAGACCCTTGAATGTCTGTGATATTTAAAAAACAAAGATGGTATCTTTTATAAGGTAACTATCCTCACTGAGGAAAGTGGTGAGTTTGAAGAGAATTAGACCCCATACTATCCTGCCTTGTACTCTTAAGTAGACTCTGAAAGGAGATTCAGCGTAAGCCATTGGATTTCATGAGACAATTGAGGGGGTAGGGAGTAGGAAATGGTACCAGTGCTCTGGTATTTTCAGTTAAGCAGCAAAGGGAAGTGTTGGTAAGAGGTCCTTTCTTTGTTCTGCCCTGTTCCAAGCATTGCATCATCATCTCCAGAAGCAGCTGCCTTGTCTGTGCCAGATGATAATTTGGGCACAGACACAAATCAATACCAGGAATGGGTGCACAGGGAGCATGCACTGTAAGTACTGTGAGTATAAATAGAGCTGGAAGAATAACCTTTTTGTGAACTACTGTGCGGTAATCCTCCTAAAGCCAGAAAGCTAGTATGGCTTCAATGGCCCTTTTATAACATTAAATGCTACCCCCCAACTGCCCTCCTCCAAGCACAGGGACTGCTTGCTTAAGTTACCATTTTTAATGCAAATCATCATAATGGCTTGATAATTATTTCAATTGGCATTTCTGAAGCCATTCAGTAAAAGAACAGCCAGGGCAAAGCCCTCGCTAATCTTCCCATCTTTCATATCCTCTGGGTTTGAGGTGGAATAACACAAGAAAGCCCCAAAGCCAGAGGGTTTTTGAAGTTTATTCTTAATGGACCCGGCTCTCCCTCCTGGTTACTCTATGAAGGGAATTCAGCCCAAGTTAAACAAAATAGCAAGAGCATAATATTTGTGGTGGCTGGAAAGGAGAGAAGGCAATGACAAGCATCCCCTTCCTCCTTTGCTCCGCTTTCAGATCGGCTGGACAGCATTTTAAGAAGTTGTTGTTATTATAAAAAAAAAAATAAACATTTACTGAATGCCACGATAAGGGGAGTGACTGTTCTAAAAATGTTTTGTTTGAGAGGATCTTATTCAAAAACACCTCTTTCAGTTTCTTCTTTTCTGTAAAGGGTGAGTTTCTAATTCTTCCATGGGCTCTTAAACAGTGTACAGTTTATTTATATGGGCATCTGCAAAATTAAAAAGTACCACTGTCCTACTAGGGTTTTGTCTGCCTCTCCAACTCACCGCCCCGTCTGCCATGCGTTCGTTCATCAAGCAGTAGCTCAGAAATGAGGAAGCTCAGACATGGCAGCTTTGTGGAGGAGAAGCAAGGCTACAAGGAATGACCAACTGTGGTTCCTGTCTGTAATGACTTGTCTCTCAAATCTGGCAAAGAGCACTAATGCTGATCAGTGTCCCTACAATGGGTCTTCCATCCGGGAACATGAGCAGACTGCTTGCTGGACGGAGGGAGCCTTGTTCGATCTGTCGTTAGGTTTACATTTATTCCTTCAGCCATCAGTTAGCCCTGTTTACAAGGGCATGCTTCTGGCTATTTCTTTGAGACCAAGACCCTAGCCAGCTCAGTGGAAGGAAGATCGATCAACTAACTGGGAAATGATACATTTAAGTAGTTCTTTGTCTTCACCTAATAGAAAACAGGATGCTCTACAGTATAGTTTAATTATAAAGTTTAATATACTTAATATATGTTCAATATGCTAGATGGCTCAGTGGATTGAGCTGTTTTCCAAAATTAACCCACATCCGTCTTCTGTTACCACCAAAGTGAACTGGTACAGCAGAGGTGTTTAATTTTTACAGCATTAGCCTAGACTGGACTATTCTTAACCTGGGGTCTGTGGACCTCCAAAGGGTCTGTGAAAGGAATTTAAAGGTTCTATGAACCTGAATAGGGAAAAAAAAAAATCACACCTGTATTTTCACTAGACTCTAACTGAAATTTAAGCATATTTTTCAATTATTAACATAGGCAGCAAAGTGCATACAAGAGGACCCCTGAATCTGTCCTATTATAGGGAGGTTGTTGCAACTATCTCTGAATATTATTTAATAAGCACACCCAGACCCAGAAATTATGATAATAATGATAATATAACATATTTAAATGTTTATATTCAATGAATTTATAAATCAGCATACATATCACATTTTAGTATCTTGATGACTATATTTCAGTATAATTGTTTCTTTTGTAATTCTATGTAATTTATTTTATTCATTTAAAAAAATTATTCTGAGATAGTTACAATAGGCTTTAACCAATGGCATGGGTCCATGGCATCAAAAAAGGTTAAGAACTCTTGACAGCCTATAATGTGCTACTGATAGAGAAACTAAATTTATTTTGCAGGGTAGTCATCCCATTCTGGCCAGTGGTAAAGTCCAAGCAAAGAGATCCCAGACCATGGAAAATCGTGATAAAGAATCAGAATGGTTAAAGAGAAATCTGAATGGATTAATTTAAGTAGAGGTTCTCTTACTTCCTCAGTTTGTATTGTGCAACTTTAGGGCTGGCCTTGATGACAGGAACACCCAGACACAATGAACAAACACAGTGCCAGATGATTCTGGAAAGCAAATGACAGCCAAATGGCTATTGTCAACTTAATGCTTCATTGGGTAGCAATTATTTGGGGATAGAAAACACTATTTGGTAATACTGCTTACACAGGGAAAAACTGGCCATCTTCACACATAAATTCATCTGTCATTGGAGCATCCATTGATTTCAAAGGGAACTCCATGTTCAGAGGACTTTGGTGGTATATTGAACCAAACAAGTGTCAGTAAAAAATAAAAATTAGAAAACAACAATAATTTAGGCCACTGTGTCTGCCTTTTCCTGTGTAGGACAGTTAAATTGTTGGGCAACACTGCACTTTGTTTACTGAGGTCTTAAAAACTCTTGTGTGGATTCTCTATGCAGAACCTTGTATGGATTCTCTAGAAGTATGAGTGTGTCTATAATTTAAGTATGTAATTATGATACACCGTTACACCACGCATGATAACAGACTAATGGGTATGGACAAAAACCAATTGCCATCACGTATCAGGCAAGAAATAGAACTGAACCTGAGCAGAATAAGACCATTAACATAGAAAGGTTGGGACTACAGTAACTGAGGAAACATGCAGATGATCTAAAAAGTACAGCAATAACCCATGTCTCTCCCAGGGTTTCTGTATCAGGAATGCTGTCCCACTTTTGCCAAATCTGCCTTCCTCTCAAAAAAAGCTGGAAATGAGGGTTTGATATGAAGTTGCCCAATGTTTAGAGTAACTGACTAAGTTGCAATTCTTTTAAAACACTCTTGTATTAAGCAAATATGTCTAAAGGCTGAACCTTACATCTAGATCCTGAAGACTGCCTTGCAAGAGGTTGCTAAGTTATTCAACAAACCACTAACCAAACTGGACAATGGGATTTGTTTTCATCACTTCCTTTCTAACTCTTCCATGTGTGGCTCTTCTGAGCACATCATGATTCAAAGCACATTCCTTCTCTGAAAGTTGGGTTGAAGACATTGATACTAGAAGGAAAGTTCTTTGGTTAAACTAACCTCTTGAAAGTTGTACTTTCCCAGAGTCTTACCCCAAAAAAAGAAAAAGAAAAGGAGGAGGAGGAAGAAGAAGATCACAACTACAAGTAAAGCCTCCAGGATCACATATTGGGAGTATCACATATTGGGAAGATGCCTATGAATGTTCCAAGAAGGTATAATGTGTTAGTTAATTTGGGGGACCTGCAATGGCAAACAAAATTCTGACCATTTTGACATGATTTGGATAAACAGGTAAATGTTTGGACTAACATTAAACTAACACAGAACTTGCAAGCACGTATGGTGAAGATTTTTTTTTTTAATAAGAAAGACATATAAGAAGGTGGTTAGTTTTTAAAGGCAAAGGCAAGAGCCTAGGCACTCAGAACTAGCCCCAGCCTGAACTAAAATATTGGCTTCGTTCAAATTCTGTTCTGACGGTGCTAATGTGTTTGACCAAGTAATTGTCAGATTTTCAGCTTGTAGTTTGGTAGTAGGTAACTCAGTCAAAGCATATATTCATCTTTAAAATCCCCAGATTTTTGCTAAAGGATTTCCTCTCTTTCACTCTCTCTCTCTCCTCTTTCTTCAACAAGATTATTTTCTGCTAGGAGGAAAGGGAGTGACTTTTTGCCCTCACTAATTTTTCTTTTTCCTAATTGAAATATAGTTGACACATAATGTTACACTGGTTTTCTGTGTATAACATAGTGATTTGACAACCTTATATTTTATGTTATCTTCACAAGTACAGCTACCATCTGTCACCCCACAATACTATTACAATACCATTGACTATACTCCCTTTGCTGTACCTTTCATCCCTGTGACCTAATCATTCCATAGTTGGAAGCTTGTACCTCCCACTTTCCTTCACCCATTTGCCCATCCTCTCATCCCCCTCCCCTCTGGCACCCATCAGTCTGTTCTCTGAATTTATGGGTCTGTTTCTGCTTTGTTAAACAAGATCTTTGATCTCATATCCTCATGAAAGTGGAATTGGGCTGTATTACAGAAAAAGAGAAAAGAGCCAATGCAAGTAATACAGAACTTTTGCCCACCTTTATCATTCTGTTCCCTCAGAATTCATTATTATTTAAAAAACCAGGAGCTCCATTATGATTAACAGATACAGACTTATTTTTCACAAAGCTGTCAATCACAATTGAAGAAAAACTTGCTTGTGCATTAATTACTGACTAGGACTTCTCTCCAGCATCATTCTACCATGATGGCAGCAACCACCCACCTATCTGTTCTACATCATGCAACTGAACTCTGCTTCAAGACCCTACCTCTCCTTTGTTATTTTTCTTCTATTCAGTTGTTTTTCTTGACTCATATCCCCATCTTCACCAGAATCACACACCTGGTCTCATTCAGAAGTGTTCTCTTTTTTTTTTTTTTTTTAAGATTTTTTTTTTTTTAATTTATTTATCAGAGAGAGAGAGGGGGAGAGAGCAAGCACAGGCAGACAGAATGGCAGGCAGAGGCAGAGGGAGAAGCAGGTTCCCCGCTGAGCAAGGAGCCCGATGTGGGACTCGATCCCAGGACGCTGGGATCATGACCTGAGCCGAAGGCAGCTGCTTAACCAACTGAGCCACCCAGGCGTCCCTAGAAGTGTTCTCTTTGACACCCAGCTGTCTCCAACTAATATGGGAAAACCCTTTGCCTAGGAAATGGTTTATCACTGACTCAGCTCCATTTTTAATTATACTTCAAGGCTGCTTTTCAATATTATAAATTTCTTTCCAATACAGATATGTCCAAGTGGCTTCTGCATCTGTAGAAGTGATTGGCACATGGGGTGGATCCTCTCTCTTTGTGTTTCCAGGTCCACTTTCCTCATCCTAGTCTGTGCCTGAATAGACAGCATAAACCAGGTTTCTTTGCTTTCTGGCCTCAGTTGGGTTTGGTTAATGGAATCTGGAAGCAAGAACTCTTTAATGAGATGAAAACACAGGTTGGTAGTGGTCATTCTCTTACTGAGGGATTCAAGTGATACAGGATGGTCTACTTTATAGCTAAAGCTCTCTTTTGCCAGGTCCTTATGTCTGCTTTCCTCCTTTATCCCTTCAGGTCTAATAGTAATCTTCTCTGTTCTTCCAAGCTCCTAGGTAGTTCATCATCTCTGTGGTTTCCCTTAACCACAGTGTTTGTCTCAAATAGTACATTCATTAAGCTCCATTTAAGCATGCATCTATTTACTGTCTCTATTTGAACCCTCCATGACCTTCTCTGTCAGGATCCAGATGACATGATAAGGAATCAATTTAGTGCTTGGTAGTTGTCTAGCATTTAAAAAAAAAAAAAAAAAAAGATGAGGACCTAAGTTGAAGTTCTGATTTCATCTTCTTCTTGTTGTACAAGCTTTATTTTATCTGTTATAAAGTAGAATAAAGGTCCTCACCTCAAGAAACTGTGAGAAGCAAAGAGGTAAAATGGTAGTGGTTAGTACTTTGTTTATTCTATGAAACTCTATGTTCATGTTAATTTGTTTAATCAGGATCTTAGTGTTTCACAATGGATATTGTTTATTCCAGAAAAATGAGGATCAGGGAGCTTCAGTAATTTTTCCACTATGGCTTAAAAAAAAATCCATTCTTTTAATTCCGTAGTAAGGTCTATACAAATGTTTGTTATATAAAGTAATAGAATTGCTAACCAATATTTGTACATGTACATGTCCACACTGATTCTGTGCCTAAATGAGTTTAAACAGAAAAAATATATGAATAGTATCACTATTTCCTTAATACTAGGTAAATTTAGGATTCTATTTGTATGCGTGTGTGTGTTTGTGTGTGTTTTCTCATGGAATCCCTCCTTATAAGTATTCAAATGTATCATGTGATGGGAGAGGTAGAGAGGTATGAAGAAAGAACTACAAAAGTGATTAAGCCAGAGACTTTGGAATGATTTTAGGTAGAGAATAGCATTTCAATCAAGATTTTCGGAGAGAAGATTACACACTTTTCCGTAGTAATTCACCTTGAAATTGAACAAGTTGAAGATCTGTATTTTTCTCAGAGCAGCTACAATGTTTTCCTTTGGTTTTGATCTCAGAGTAAATGAACCAAAGTTGATCTCTATCCTTGTCCGGGATATTTTTTCATCTTTGTTTTATTTCACTTATTCTAATGTATCGTGTTACTCAGCTACCCTCAGTTTTTTTTTTTTTTTTCTTCTCTATGATGAATAGTCCTTTTTCTTTGAGTCATTCCTTCTAGATTTACATCCTTAGGCCTTAATCACTTTTGCAGTTCTTTCTTCGTACCCCTCTGCCTCTCCCATTCTGCTATTTCATGGTAGAATCCAGAT
This sequence comes from Mustela nivalis, assembly GCF_964662115.1. Lineage (NCBI taxonomy): Eukaryota > Metazoa > Chordata > Mammalia > Carnivora > Mustelidae > Mustela > Mustela nivalis. The sequence goes on from NC_139027.1 coordinate 112,108,099, forward strand.
TTTGGACAAGACAACAAGAATGAGTAAGGCTTTATTATTCTCCAGTACTAGCACATTACGGCAATCACACCTGTAGCATCCCTTACAGATGTTAACAAAGAACAATATGTAAAGACCTGCAGTATTCGCACAGAAAGTTAATTCTCCGTAACTCAATTCCACATTGAATTTATTACTATTTACTGTTGCGTCTGTTTTTGTTTTCCAGTCCATTTGGGACCTGTCAGCTGTTTGACCTTGAGAAAGTGTGTGGAGTATTTCTGGCGGAGGGTAGAAAGAGAGATCTCATGGGAAAGTAAATCCTCACATGAGTGTCAGCTGGATTTTGGATGGTGAAGAAATTCAGATCATTTGGATAAAGTCTGGATGAACAGATAACATTTTGGAGGATCATTTGAACTAACTCTGAACTCCCAAGCATGCATGGTTCATCTATCACTGGGTATCCATGAGGCTAACGCATCCATCTGCCCTAATTTCAGAGAATATCTTGTTGCACCACATTCAAACAGTTGCAGTTTTGAATGTGAACTTCAAAGTCCCCTCAAACCATACAGTACGATAGGAACAAATACACTCTGGGAAGCTGTTCAGAGGGGTGTATCCTATTTCAAAGCCTTCTTCTCAATTGTTGTATTGCGTATGTCAGAGTTTGCCATTTCCCTTTCTCCCTGGGTCCTTAGCTGAGAGGTAAGCTTATTCTGTGGGATTATCCAAACCATTAATTGACTTTGAAGCCAGTGCAACGGAGGAAGAACAGAAATTTGGAACAGTTTGTTTCTCAAAGCATTTTGAATGTGTTTCTCAAGTTTTCGAGATTATAGATCAGTAGAATTTAAAGCAAAGTGGGACTTAAAGATAGGTGGCTAGGCAGAAATGGAACCTGTTTGGTACCTGGGGTCAGAAATGCTCAGGTGAATGAGTGAAAAAACACAAAGGAAATCTAAGGCCCTGCACTTGTATATGTAGTCCGATGTACATGACATTAAATGAGATTTTACTTTCTTTTTCTCTGCTTCATTGTTTATAAGTGTGTTGGAAGGATACCTGTCTTATTTGTATCATATCCCATTATGAGGCACACATGATATCAGGGGTTTGTCATTAGTTTCCTTGCAATGAATCTTTTGGGCAGTCTGGTGGAGCCTATAAAATGTTTCTTAGGAAAGGATTTTATTTATTTTTAATTTTTAAAAAGATTTTATTTTATTTGTCTCAGAGAGAGAGAAAGAAAGAACACAGGCAGGGGGAGCATCAGAGGGAGAGGGAGAAACAGGCTCCTTGCTGAGCAAGGAGACTGATGTGAGACCAGATCCCAGGACCCTGGGATCATGACCTGAGCTGAAGGCAGATGCTTTACTGACTGAGCCACCCAGGCATCCCAAGGAAACGGATTCTAAATGTATCATATGTAATGTATATAATGTATGTATATAATATACATATACATACATAAGCATATGTAACCTAAAAAACAAGCTTTTGAAAGACAGTTATATAAATTTTAAAAGATACGTTTGTGATAAAGTCATATATTGTATTACCAACATTGTTTAATAAGAATCCAGTGACACATCTAATTACTACCATAATTTGAAAGTAGTAGTGAGTGCAAATGATATTAAGCGACATCTGCAATAACTATAATGTAATAGAAAAGTATCTGTGGTTTCTACTGATGACTAAGTAACAGTTTCTGCCATTACTATTATGCTTTATTACTTACATTCATAATTGAAGGAAATGTTATATTTCAATTATATTTCAATTTTAGAGTTTAATAAAAAATCAAGATCTTTTTTTTTTTTCCCCCATCCATGTCTTCAGGCCTATTTCCATGGATTCCATGTTAAGAAATAGTAGTTCTTTGACTATGAGAGATCTTAAAGGCCATGAGTTTGGTTTCTTTTGTTTCTCAGATGATGAAATAAAGACCCACAGCAAATCTGCAGGGTCACACTACTCTGTCGAGATAGTTGTCCTCGGTCCACTTCTCCTGCACCTCACCACCACTGCATGGCATGGACAACTTTCTTCACCTCCGCATCTACAGGGGTTCTTTCTATGTTTGATCTCCATGTTCTCTATTTGTGAAATGGGTTCCCCTTCTCTTGTCTCTTCTGACTGCCCTTGAGCCTCTTCAGAGGCTCCTTTATGCTGTTGCTTTTTTAATTCCATGGATCAATTCCATTGAAAAACTCTCCCTAAAGGAGTATAAACCTTATTGGCACATTAAAATTACTACCCAGTGGTATAGGACAGTGGCTCTCAGACTTTGCCATGCATCCGAGTTACCTATAAGGCTTGTTAAGACACAGGACGCTGAGCCCCACTGTTATGTGTAGTAATTTCCTACTCCTTTTATAAGAAATTACCTTAACTTTAGGGGCTTACAGCAACACAGACGATTATCTTGCTGTTATGAAGGTAAGAAGTCCAAAATGGGTCAGCAGGGTTGTATGCCTTCTGGAGGCTTTATAGGAGTATCTGTTTCCTTGTCTGTTCCACTTGCTAGAGGCCACCTGCATCCCTTACATCACTCTGACCCCTGCTTCTGTCATATCTCCTGTCACCTGGATCCTCCTGCCTCCTTCTTATTAAGACCTCTGTGACTACATTGGGCCAACCCAGATCGCCCAGACTAATCTTCCCATCTCAAGAGCCTTGACTTAATCACATCTGCAAAATCCCTTTTGTTGCGTAATGTAACATCATCACAGATTCATGGGATTAGGATGTAAATATCTTTAGGAGGCCATTAGCCTACCTATCAGAGAGTAGCATCTAGCAAGTTTAAAGGTGATGCTGCTGCTACTTGTCTAGGGACCACACACCAGGAACCACCAGTTAAGAGGAATGAGCATTAAGATAGGTATAGAAGATCATGTGTTCTAAATCTGATAGAGTGACCTTAACGATGTCAGGTAATTTCTCTGACTTTTAGTTACCACATCCATAAAGAAATAAAGATTATTTCATGCAAGTTTAGAGTAAAGATTAGAATGAAGAGTATTTGTTATGCTACCTAAGAGCATAAACCTATTGCCAATAATGATAAGGAAGGGTATCCCTTCACACTGTATAAAGGATGATGAGACATTGATGGAGGACAGAATCGATCTAGCCTGGGGTGGAAGGCAGGTGCTTGCTTCTTCTTCTGTTATCACCATTTATGAATGAAGAAAAGAGCTGAATTGATGATCTCAGGTATGGTAAAAATCAATCTTTGACAGGACAATGAAGTTACAAAGAAATTCTGCATTGCTATATTCCTTCTAAGTCTAGGGAAATTTTACTCAGAGACACTTGTCTGAAGCATTTTCTTTCTTACTTTATTAGGCCCTTCCTTCTTACTTTCAGGTCTAGAGTCACATGTACTATAGGGCAAGGCAGCAAAGAAACAGCCATCAGTCCCTAACTACTAGAAGATTTTATTATCAGACATTATGACAAGTCTCATTTAAAAGTTTATAATTTCATACATATGTCCATTATGCTGTCTTTCCCTTCTTTCCCCTACTATATTTTTTGTTTCTTAATTAAACAAAAATCCCAAAATCTTTGTATTTTTAGAACATATACTGTAAGAACTAATTATAACATGTCATTCATTCTGTGGAATACAAAAATACTGATGAGTTGCAGAGCACTTTTTATTTTATCCTTTAGAAAAATCTTTCAGTAACATTTAAATAATTGCTTGCTTACTCTGTGGAGAAGATGGAAAGTTATAAACTATATTATATGTGCTAAATAATTTTAGATTGGAGACTGAAAATAATGCAATCCTGTGGTCACTAAACACAGGAAAATAATAGCTACTATTTCTTCTTTAAAATTATACAAGTTATTTTTTAATCTAAGAGGTCCAATTGTTTTGATCATAGGTCATGATGATGTTCCTTCAACAACACTGTGAGGAATGCAGAGAGGTCAAGTTTTATTATATAAGTTTTCTTAGAAGAGAAAATAAAGCTGCAAAAGAAAAGTAGCTGGGCTAGTGAAGGGCTGGAAACAGATTATGGTTCCATTTCATGCTTTACCATGTAAGTATACCTGGATTTCTAATTGACAGGTTTTGATTTCTGCTCTTCTTTCCTACTTGAGAAAAGTATTTCTTAATAATACCGAATAAAGCACTTGATGGTAGAGAATTATAAAAAGACAGTTATTAATCTCTCTGAATTCCAGTTTTTAGTAAATAATGAGAATGTTGAAGAACATAATATTTAAGTTGATGTAATTTTAAAATCCTTGATAGATAATGGCCGGTTGATTTCTCCCACATCCCAAGAACCTAGAAGATTATTCTGGCATACAGGTGGTACACAAAACAAACAATTGTTTGTTTAATTAAATTGAACTGAACTGACTAGTTCTAATTCAAAGTTCATTAGCCTCTGGTGGTTCTAAAACACTAAAGTCCTCAGACTTTTGGGGAAGATGGCAGAGTAGGAGGACCCCAAATTCACTTTGTCCCATGAATATACCTAAGTAACACCCATATCAGTGTAAATAATGCAGAAAATGACCCCAAAATAGCCAGAACAGACTGTGGAGAGTCTGTGGGAGCCAGGACTGAAGGAAAAAAAAGTGGCTCAGCAACAAAAGCAGGGCACACATAGGGGATATCCCTGACCCAATGGGTCCTTATAAACAGGGAACATTGCACTGCAGAACCTCTTTTTCATAAGGCCACTACTTTCAAAAGCTAGCGATATACCTGACTTTCCTAACACAGAGAAACAGAAAAAGAGAGTTAGATAAAATAAGAGACAGAGGAATATGTCCCAAATGATAAAGGGCAAAATCATATCAAGAGAGCTAAATGAAAGGGAGATAAACAGAGATGCCAATTAAAAGTAATGGTCATAAAGGTACTCACTAGACTTGAGAAAAGAGTAGAGGACCTCAGTGAGATTTTTACCAAAGAGATGTAAGACATAAAAAATAACCAATCAGATATGAAGAACTCAAACAGAAAGTAAAAATATAGTAGTTGGAATAAATAGTTGAGTAGTGGAAGCAAAAGAATAGATTGGTGACATGGAGGACAGAGTAATGGAAGGCAATCAAGCTGCACAAAAGAGAAAAAACAATAGAAAGTGAAAATAGACTTAGGAAACTCAGTGACACCATCAAGTGTAATCACACTTACATTACAGAGATCCCAGAAAAAGAAAAGAGAGAAAAGGAACATAACATTTACTTGAGAGAAATAGTAGTTAATAACTTACCTAATCTGTAGAAGGAAACAGAAATTCAGACCGAGGAGGCACAGAGAGTTCCCAAAAGATCAACCAAAGGAGGTCCACACCAAAACATACAGTAATTAAAATGGTAAAAAGCAATGATAAAGTGAAAATTTTATAAGTAGCAAGAGAAAAGAAAATAGTTAAATATAAAGGAAACCCCATATGGTTATAAGTTGATTTTTTTTCAGCAGAAACTTTGCAGAGTGGCATGACACATACAACGTGTTGAAAGGAAAAAAATTAAAAAATAAAGAAATCCTGCAGCTAAGAATACTCTGTTCTTCAATGCTATTATTCAGAACAGAAGGAAAGAGAAAGAGTTTCCTAGGAAATTAAAGGAATTCATGACAACTAAACAGCCCTGTAAGAAATATTAAAGGGATTCCGAGTAGAAAGGAAGACCATAACTAGAAGTAAGAAAAGTAGGAAGCATATAACAGCAGTAAAATTAGGTATATCTATAAAATATAGTCAAGGGATTTACAAAATAAAAGGATGTAAAGTATGACACCCTATTCCTAAAACATAGGTGGGGGGAGAGGAGTAAAAAATGGTTTCAAAATTAAGACACTGTCAATTTAAAATGGACTGCTATATGCCTAAGCCATTATATATAAACCTAATGGTAACTACAATCAAAAACCAGTAATAGATATGCAAAAAATAAAGAGAAAGGAATCCAAGTATATCACTAAAGAAAGCCAACAAACCACGATAAAAGAGAGCAAAAAAAAGAGAGGAACAGAGAAGAACTATAAAAATAGCCATAAAACAAGTAACAAAATGGCAATAAGTACATACCTATCAATAATTACTTTGATTGTGAATAGATTAAATGCTCACTCAAAATACATAAGGTGACAGAGTGGATAAAGAAGAAAGACCCATCTGGGGCACCTGGGTGGCTCAGGGGGTTTACCCTCTGCCTTCGACTCAGGTCATGATCTCAGGGTCCTGGGATGGAGCCCCACATCGTGCTCTCTGCTCAGCATAGAGCTTGCTTCCTCCTCTCTCTCTGCCTGTCTCTCTGCCTACTTCTGATCTCTGTTTGTCAAATAAATAAATAAAATCTTAAAAAAAAAAAAAGAGCCACCTATATGATGTCTACAAGGGACTAATTTTAGGTCTAAAATTTTAGGTCTAAAAGTCAAATGAAGATTAAAGTCAAAGGATATAAAAGAATTTATTGTGCAAATATATGTGAAAAGAAAGCCAGGGTAGCAATAGTCATATGAGACAAAATAGACTTTAAAGTAAAGACTGCACCAAGAAACAAAGGACACTATATATTTCATAAAAAGAACAATCCAATAAAAAGATGGAACAATTATAAATGTTTATGCACCCAACATGGGAGACCTCAAATACATAAAGCAGCTAATAACAAATATAAAGGAAGTAATTGATAGTAATACAATAATAGTTGGGGATAGGGGACTTTAATGGCCCACTTACATCAAAGTATAGATGATCCAAACAGAAAACAAGGAAACAATGGCTTTGAAAGACACCTTGGACCAGATGGATCTAACAGATACATCTAGGTCTGTCCATCTCAACACAGAAGAATACACATTCTTTTCAAGTGTGCATGAAACATTATCCAGAATAGATCACCTATTAGGCCACAAAACAAATCTCAACAAATTCAAAAAGATTTAATCATACCATGCATATTTTCTGACCACAATGCTATGAAACTAAAAATCAACCACAAGAAAAAATCTGGAAAGAACACAAATACATGGAGGTTAAATAACATGCTACTAAATAATGAATGGGCCAACCAAGAAATTAAAGAGGAAATTAAAAAATACATAGAGAAAAATGAAAATGAAAATACAATGGTCCAAATTTTTTGAAATGCAGATAAACTATTCTTTTTTTTTTTTTTTAAGATTTTATTTATTTTTTTGACAGAGAGATCACAAGTAGGCAGAGAGGCAGGCAGAGAGAGAAGGAGGCAGGCTCCCCACTGAGCAGAAAGCCCCATGCGGGGCTCGATCCCAGGACGCTGAGATCACAACCTGAGCCAAAGGCAGAGGCCCAACCCACTGAGCCACCCAGGCACTCCCAGATAAACTATTCTAAGAAAGAAGATGATAGCAATATAGGCCTACCTAAAGAAGCAAAATCAAAACAAAACAAACAAAAAACAACTCCAATAAACAAAGTAAAGAAAGAAGAAACAAAATCCAAAATTAGTAGAAAGAAGAAAGAAATGGAATAGAACAAAAACAAAAATAGATCAATGAAACCAGTTGGTGTTTTGGGAAAAAACCAACAAAATTTATAAGCCTTTAACCAGGTTCATTAAAAAAAAAAAGAAAAGAAAAGAGAGAGAGAGAGAGACAGAGTCAAATAACCAAATCAGAAATGAAAGAAGAAATAACTGGCACCACAGTAACACAACAAATTCTAAGAGACTATTATGACAAATTATATGCCAACAAATTTGAACAGACCAATTATCAGCAATGAAATTGAATCAGTAATCGAAAAACTCCCAACAAAAAAAGTACAAGACCAGACAGCCTCACAGGCAAATTATACCTAACATTTAAAGAAAAGCTAATACTTATTCTTCTCAAACTATCCCCCCAAAAATGGAAGAGTGGTGAAAGCTTCCAAATTCATCCTATGAGGCCAGCATTACCTTGAAATTAAAACAAGAAATAGACACTAGGTATGTTGGAGGGTTTTTATCATGACTAGGTGTACTTTGCCTAATGCATCTATTGAAATGATCATATGGTTTTTGTCCTTTCTATACTAAGGAGATGTATTATGTTGATTGATTTGTGAATATTGAACCACTCTTGCATCCCTGGAATAAATCCTGCTTGATCATTGTGAATCATTTCTTTAAGGTATTGTTGGTTTCAGTTTGCTTCAGCCTTCTTCTCCCTTTGCCCCTCCCCCAGCTCATGTTCTCTCTCTCTCTCTCAAATAAATAAATAAAATCTTTAAAAATTTTTAAAAAGTTAAAAATGGGCAGAGGACATAACTAGACATTTCTCCAAAGAAGACATAGAGGTAGCCAACAGACAACATAGCTCAACATCACTCATCATCAGGGAAATGCAAATCAAAACTACAATGAGAGGTCACCTCCTACCTGTCAGAATGGTAAAATGTAAAACAAGAAACAATAAGTGCTGGTGCGGATGTGGAGAAAAAGGAACCCTCATGCAACTATTGGTGAGAATGCAAACTGGTGCAGCCCCTGTGGAAAACCCTATGGAGGTTCCTCAAAAAGTTAAAAGTAGAACTATGATCCAGTAATCTCACTACTGGGTATTTATCCTATGAATACAAAAACGGTTATTCAAAAAAATATATGCACCCTTTTGTTTATTGTAGCATTGTTTATAATAGCCAAGTTATGGAATTAGCCCAAGTGTTGATTGATAGATTAATGGATAAAGAAGATGTGGTGTATACACACATACACACACACATACAAGCACACATGCTGAAATATTATTCAGTCATTAAAAAAATGAGTTCTTGCCATTTGCAATAACATGGATGGAGCTAGAGAGTATAATACCAAGTGAGATAAGTCAGAGAAAGACAAATAACATGTGATTTCACTGATATGTGGAATTCAAGAAGAAAAGAGGAATGAAGAAAAAAAGAGACAAACCAAATAATCAGATTGTTAACTATAGAAAAAAAAAATGATGATTACCAGAAGAAAGGGAGTTGGGCAGAGGATAGGTGAATAAAGTGAAGAGGGTTAAGAGTGTAGTTATCATGAGAAGCATCGAGTAATATACAGAATTGCTGAATCACTATATTGTACACCTAAAACTAATAGAACACTCTATGCTATCTATACTGGAATCAAAATAAAAAATAAATAGATAATAAACTTGGGGGGGAAAAGCAAATTCCTTAGACAGAGGGTATATACAGAATAAATTCCCGAGGCAAGAGAGAGAAAAATAATCTCAAAGAGAAGCAATGTTGCCCCTTGACATACAGTTTTGTAACAAAGGTATTAGAGAAATTTGTGAATCTGAGTCTCATGATATTAGCTGAGATTTACTGGCTTGTTCAAAGAATAAAGCCAGAGTACTTCCTAGAAAGTCAGAGTAAAGTTGGGTAAAATCTCAAAAAGAGATTAAATATGTCCCTGGGAAGGCTGACGGTATCTCAGGAGGTTCACAGCAATCACATTCAAGGGAGAACCAATGGGTTTTTGCTCAGAGGTCTTGGAGGATCTCTCTTGTATTTTTCTTTATGTAGTTTGATTAGGTGGGCACAGAGCATCTAGCTCATCGAATGATGTAAATCTCAGTGACTTTCCAATGGACAAATGATTTGTTCACAGTTCATTTCCCCCCAAATCCACTTCAGTGTGAATAGACCAAGTTACCTTGAAAATGTCTTCTTCAGGCTTTGGTTCATTCTGTAGCTACCTATCATTTACTCTTCCAATTCCCCTCCCTGTAGGAATGACTAAAACATGAACATGATTTGAATGGTATAAATATTATTATTATGAGTATATAATAATTATAACATAAATATTAATATTTCACCAATTTAATAGTATTGATAAAATTATTTTCTCTGAGCTAGTTCTTCAGAAACTATCACACAGAAATTCAAAAATATTTTATCTATAGCTCAGCTTTTGATATTTTAAGTATTATTTTGGTTGAGTTTGGGATCAGAAATGCCATTAGCTATTAAAACTGCAATAGCAATTTAATTTTTTAGTTCAGGAAACCTATTCATTGTTACTCTAGTTTACCTATGGCTATTAATCACATATACATATTACCAATGACACAAGACCGGTATGATATGCAATTTCAAATTTAGATGTTTTTTCTCTCTTGGATAAGGACCTTGATACTACAAACCCACTGCCTTTTTTTGGTCTATTGTTCTTGTAACCACATTCTCTGTCCTGATTTCTAGCATGTACAAGCATGTATGGGCAAAGCCTCATCTAGGAAAATGTGTGGCGTGTTTCATCGCTCAAATCTGTTATTTGGTCCCCTTTATATTGTCCCTTAACTAATTCTGAAATGTTACTTCCACAAAAATTGACATCTCTTACAGAATGCCTCACCCCAAATACAGCATTCTTTTGGTAATGTAGGTACACATGAGATGGTTTTTTTTTTTTTCCCAAAGATCTTTTTTCCCTCTACAAGGTTAACAAGAATGAGATAAAATCAGGGAAGACTGACAATCAAGTCATTTGAAAGAGAAAAAGGTAAATAAAAAAGCAAATCTATGCTGTTCTTAGAGAGCTCACCTACAAAAAATGAAGACTCCTATGTAGTCCTGGAAATAAGAAAAAAGCTTTATGACCTTGGTTTTGCTGTTTCCTCTCCCTGGTCTTGAGCAGGCATGGGAGTAGTTCCCAAAGTTCATTGTTCTTCAGGTTTGCATGGGGCCACTTTTAGACCAGTGCTCATTCCCAATCAAAGATTGCCCCAATATGTACACTGTATAAATATCCTCATTAAATTTGTAAAACTTTATAACTTAGACCAGCTGCCCTATAAACTTTAACTGCACACAAACAAAAAAGTCATTTTAGCATTTTGATGGCCATATAAGTGTCCATCAAACCAAAGACAAAATAATTTTCTTGTTAAACCTACTTCCCCACATGAATGACCTGCTATTTTGGATATATTATGATGCACATATTGGAGAGGGCTTCATATATCCTCATGCTTAGTGTCACTATCATGATGAATTTCAGGGAAGAGAACAAGACACATAAGGATGGCATATTACAATATAATGTAAATTCTGATATCCTAAAAATAATTTTCTTCAATGATTTGTCCTTAAGGTGTCTTGTACACCTACTATTACTACACAACACCTCATGTCCTTGTTCTCAGCTTCTTCTTGGGAATTCACACATCAATTCCTATAGTAGCTGTGCATTATCTGATGGGACAAGGTGTAATAACCTGTCATTGAACATGAAGAGAACATTTGTGTGACAGCTGACATTAAGCCCAACGTGTTTTATTTTCTTTTAGAGGTTATAGTCTAGACATTGTAAAATGATTAGCAGAAGTTGGACACCTGCTTTGAAAATATGTTCCTGGAATTTTGATGGAAAGAACAAGATTTTCTGTGGAAAGCCTTCAGGCATGGAGAAGCTTGGTAAGTTATGAATTCTGTATTAGTATTTGAAAGGTTGGGTGTGTATAATCGTATGTGTCATAGTGAATGGTATGCTGTCAAAAGTCTAAGTCCCAGTACCAATGAAGTGGTAGATAAGTTCACTCTGTTATTTGTGTTTCTTAAATTTGATCCCCGTGACCTGTCCTTCTCTAACTGGGATTGACTGCTGTTTGTAGGATTCATTAGACCTGATGCTTTTTCCTCTTCTCATTGTGAACCTGAAATTCCAGCTGACTGGTTCCATCTGTGATACTCTGCTGAGTTTGGTCTGTTATGCTCTACAATAATTGGGATCACCTATGCACACTTTTTACAAATGATGAACCCTTTTAAGTCATCTAGTGACTACTTCTATAGTCCTGAAGCAATATTAATTGCATCCCTATTTGAGGAATCTGAAATAGAGAGGCCCAACTCAAGACATTAATAACCACCTCTTTTCCAACCATCAACATACATTTTAATGGATTTAAAACAAAAATAGGTAAGCCATTAATCTGACCAGTCTTTGTAATACTGGACCATGAAAAATTTCTTTGATGACATGGGCAATACTAACATTTCATCCCAGGAAAAGAAAAGTGAGTCACACATACGGATCCATGTATAAGATGTGGGCACTGAAGTAGGAGCCCTTGGAGGCATGAATCTCGGCCTAGAAGGTGAGGGGTATGGGATAAATGGGGGTAAGTAAGTAGTGCAAATGCAATGGAGAGACCAGCTCAGAGAAATCCCTGCCAAAGACACTACATGACAGTACTTGCCTTTCTTACTTCCATGAACAAGTTCCTTGGAAACAAATCCCTTATGTCACTATTTCAAGTCTCACTTCCCCTCCTTCCTTCATAACTCCAAAGGCTTCACATTTATATGAATAATAATATAAATATATATGTACACACACTGAGAGTGTTTTGTAATTTATATAGTACTGTTCTAAAAGTTTCTTGTGATCACAGTGATTAGGTTAAACTAGAGGCAAAGATTACTAGAGTACAAATGGCTGACGACATTTTGATTTTATAGGAGTGTCATTCCAAGCTAACAGTTTCCATCCGTAGTGAATCTTTTGCTATCTGTGGAGCTTACAGATACAGAGATAAGGAGGATCCAAACAAAAGAAATATGACCAGATGCCAATTTCTTTACCACCTCTGAGGGAATAAGTAGGTAGAACCCTGTTATTTCTTAGCTCAAGCTGCTACAGCAAAAACTTATTTCTCATGGTTTTGGAAACTGAAAGTTCAAGATCAGGGTGCCAGCATGTTCTGGTACTAGTGAGTGCCCTTCTGCAGGTTGTGGACTGTCAACTTCTTACTGTATTCCCCAAAGCTGGAAAGAGGATAAGAAAGTTCTCTAGGGTTCACTTTTAAAGCACTTAATCCCATTCTTGGGGATTCGAGCTTCATGGCCCAACAATTTCCCAAAGACCTTACCTCCTTAAACTATCACTTCGGGGTTGAAGATGTCAGCCTATAAGCTTGGAGGGATATAAACTTTCAGTCCATAACACCATAGAAGATTTTCATGGCTTCTAGTCATGGCTCTTGGTTGTGCTTCTCTTCCCAAATTACTTTCTTCCCTTTGGCCTTCCTTTTTTTTTTTTTTTTTTTTTTTTTTATTAAGAGCACATGAAAACTGTTTTTACTTTCTGGGCTTGTAAAACAAATCTCTGCAGTCTTCGATGCCAGATGTGGATAAGCTCCTGGGTAGAGGAATGAGAGCCCTTTTGTAAATATTTTGTGAATTCCTCAAATATTCATCCTTTGAACCACAGTCAATGGTTTTTCATACTGCTAAGCATCAGGTCTGTGTTCTTGGGATATCCCATGATAACTAATAATTAGCATCCAGAAAGCTACATCCTGGGTGGAAATGCCTAAGTTTTCCAGAACACTATCATGTCGAATAGCCCACCTAGCCTGGAAGAAATTATATTCTAATTAAAATTATGGGGGAAACTATTACATTTTCCCATGGTGTCTCTTTCCTCTAGGATTTTCTGTTTCTTCGTTTTAATAGTTATCATCAAAGAACCATTCAGAACATTTTCCAACCCAGATAAGTGATTCAAGTCATTGAGTGCAGAGGGCTTGTCAAGAAAATTAGCATTTTTGTCCTAATCCTGTGTATCAACATGGTTTTGCTCTTTCTCCCTTTATGTGAATTTTCTTTTATAATACTAAAGCAAAAGTTTAAGTATCTCTAAATACTAAGGTAAACGTTTAAGTATTTCTTTCTTTTTTTTTATTTTTAAATTTTATTTATTTATTTATTTTATTTGACACATAGAGATCACAAGTAGGCAGAGAGGCAGGCAGAGATAGAGGAGGAAGCAGGCTCCCCACTGAGCAGAGAGCCTGAGGCGGGGCTCTATCCCAGGATGCTGGGATCATGACCTGAGCCTAAAGCAGAGGCTTTAACCCACTGAGCCACCCAGGCACCCCAAAAGCTTAACTATTTCTTTTTTGGAGGTATTTTCAGACTTATTCTAGACACTCTGGAGTTTTGTTATTTTGAATGAGATTTTTTTTCCCATTATAATTTCTAGCTGGTTGTTGCTGGTGCAGATCTTTATGGTACAGACCTTGCAGTGAGGGCTACACAGCATTGGCATCACCAGGAAAATCGTGAGATGTAAAATGCCAACCTCTGGCATCAGTCCAGACCTAGTCAGACTTCCTCTTTCCACAAACCCTCAGCTGGATTCACCTGGACATAAAAGTTGAGAAACGTTATGTTGAGAAACTTGATTTAGAGAACTTAATTTTCTCTTGGAGGAAAACAGCAGAATGGAGACTATGGTCCAGTTGTCCCACAGCGCTTTCTCTTCTGCTCCTCATTCCTGCTATCTTAGATCTCTTCTTGAGTAGCCTCCATGACAGGTTCTGGGAAAATTCCCTTTTAAAACCTACAGGGTATTGCAGATTTTTAGCCTTATGAGATATTGCTTTTCATCTGATTTAATATGCACTGTATGTTATAAAATGTTCTCAACTTCTTAGATATTTCAGAGTCTCTATTTCTTAAAACATTATTTAATAATTTATTTTTGATAATATTAATGGGATATGTGGAAGAAGGAATATTATGCATGAGAGCCCAGCCACCATCTGGAATCAGAAGTCTAAATATATTTTTAAATCCAGTAAGGTCAATGCAATTGAATTCTGTTCTTTTTAGTTCCTAAAGCAAAAATTTTAGAGTTATATGCTACCCTGTCAACTTTCTCTCTCTCTCTCTCTCTCTCTCTCTCTCTCTCTCTTTTTCTCTGTCTCTCTTACACACTTTTGTAAAAGGGTAAGTTGTGTTGAATTTATTACTGAACCTCTCCTTGACATCATAGAAACATATTCAGGCAAAAGAAGTTTCTATTAAAAAGGTTTTTAGGGGTCCCTAGGTGGCTCACTGGGTTAAGCCACTGCCCTCGGCTCAGGTGATGGTCTCAGGGTCCTGGGATCGAGCCCCATGATGGATTTGCTGCTTAGTAGAGAGCCTGCTTCCCCCTTTGTCTCTGCCTGCCTCTCTGTCTACTTGTGATCTCTCTCTGTCAAATAAGTAAATAAAAATAAAAATCTTTAAAAAAAAGTTTTTAGAGGGACCAGATGGCTCATTCAGTTAAGTGTCTAACTCTTGATTTTGGTTCAGGTCATGATCTCAGGGTTGTGAGATGGAGCCTTCTCCTGGGCTCCACATTGGACATGGAACCTGCTTAAGATTATCTCTTTCCCTCTCCCTCTATCCCTCTCCAATCCCCCTTTAAAAAAAGTTTTTAGGTTTTGACTGATACTTCCATATTGTCTTAGTAAACTGAATCTTGACTTTTATTATTATTATTATTATTATTATTATTATTATTATTTGTATATTCAGCTAAGTTAGCCATGTGACATTATTGGACATTCCATTTAATAGAAAAGTAAGGGTAAAGATGCTCATTTTCTCCATGGTTTGACTAATGTAATCTAGACAGATCTCATACTCTTTTGTCCAGATATTTTGGGATTTACTTATTGATCACTTATTTTTGTAAATTCTTATTCTGAGTGCAGCTTATAAATCAGTACTGTACATCCGCATTTTCCAGTTCTTGCTTGGGACCAAAAGAAAAGCTTCTGACCTCTTATAGGTTTTGACTCTGGTACTGGAAATGACTATCAGCCACTTGTTATGATATTTGAACAATTAATTTGGAAAATTAGAATAGTTATTCTTAAAACAATGTCTTTAAATTCCTATCTTTAGGATATATGTTTTTTGCCTTTTTAAGATGGGTATAATTGAGGGGCTCCTGGCTGACTCAGAAGTGCATGAGATTCTTGATCTTGGGTTGTGAGTTTGAGCTCCACGGTTGTTGTAGAGATTACTACAAAAGTAAATAAAATTGGAAGAAAAAAAGAGGGGTTCAATTGAAATTTCCTGGAAATTACTTTTAATGTTAGGTATGACCAATGACCTATATTACACTTATAAAAAACAATAACAGGGAATGGCTACAAACTACTATTCTAGAAGAATGCTTCTGCTTCTGGATCTTAAATGTGCATAGAGATCACCTGGGGATCTTGTTAAAAGAGAGACTCTGATTTTCTGTGTCTAGATTACAGCCTGAGATTTTGTGTTTCAACAAGCTCCCAGGATATTATGCTGCTGGTCCACAGACCACATTTTGAGAGTAACACTGAAGAACAGTGGTTCTGGAAGTGGGGTCCCTGGAGGCAAGGTGCATTTTAATAAGCGCTGGAGTGATTTTGACGTACCCTAAATTTGAAAACCTCTGCTCTGGACAATAGAAGCTATTTATGTTCCCAAGACCCTAATGCAAATGTTCACCCTTTGTTAAAGATGAAAGCAAGCAAAGACATCATCGAATGTCCAGGGATGAATGTCCAAGAAAGAAGTTAGTTCTCCTCACTAAAGAGCTGCTCTTTGAAGTGATTTTATTTTATTTAAAGATTTTATATATTTATTTGGGGGGTAGGTCCCTGGATCATCACCTGAGCTGAAGGCTTAACTAACCGAGCCACCCAGGGGCCATTGAAGTGACTTTAATGCCATCACTGAGGAGGAAGTTATTTTACTCCTCCTTATGGCATATATAGAAAGATATGAAGACTGGGACTGCCTTCCTGTACCATGACATGTTCTACTATGAAGACGACACCCTTACTGCTTACAGTTCCTTAGCTTTGGAGCACATGATTAAGATTTCGTAAGGTACACACTGGATGTTAGAGAGTATATCTTAAGGGAAGAAGAGAAAAAGTATAATTATTATATTTATATATAATATTATAAATTCTCTCTATTTAACACATTATAAATATTTTATAAAATAAAATATATAAAGGGCCTGGTACATTACTTTTGCTGTTATAGGAATAATCCACTTAAGGCTTTCTTTTTTCCTCAAAAGCTTTGGTGGCAAATTTCAGTATTGGCAAAAGTTTCTGAAAAAAATATTTTGGAGGCAGTTTACTTAGATGATTATCCAAAAACAATAGAGAAATAAGTTCAGGCAGGGCCTGAATACAAGTAGCTACCTCAATTAACCCATTGTCTCATCTCCAAGGCAGCCAAAAGGGGAGAGGGCAACTCAGGAAAGGTGCCCAATTCACTCCTGCACATCCATTTTAATAAAGTTCACAGAAAGTTGCTTAGCCTTAGGAGTGTTAGTAGAGGTGGGGAGGATGGAAAGTGATGCAATTGAGACCAAAGCCTATACTCAAGAACCCCAAGACTAAAGTCTTTAGAAATTTGGAAATTGAGGAGTATTTTCAGAGAGGAAATAGTTGTAGATTGGTCCAAGGTCATCAGAGGCAGGAGGCAACTTCTTAAGGACAAATTGTCCAGTTTCTATGAAATATCCAATATCATCAGGTAATGGTACTGACTTGGGCACAAATGGATCCATCTCTGGTTTTGTAATTACTTTGGTCATAAAATATTCTTCTTTCAAACATTAGCGGCAATCAGTCAAAGCAGTTTTCAACCTGACCTCTTCATCTTACCTATGCTTTTCAGGTTAACCTAAGATAAAGTGGATGGGCCACAGGTCCAGAAAAATCATGGAGGTTTTTCATTTTTGAGCCACAGAAGTGAGTCAACTTCTCTGCTTCTATTCAAAATAGGTTTTTCTCTTCTTCTGTTAAGATCTATTAAGATTAACCATGTCCTTAAAAACAATTTAATGTATAGAAGTAAGGCTCTTATCTTCAGAAAGAGACATGTCATGCTACAATAAAGCAGTCCCAAACTTAAGGCAAGAGAAGTAAATCAACCAAATGGCCAAAACTCTGATTCAGAGAACTGAGATGATCTTTATGACAGACTGCATTTTCCAAGGACCACAGAAAAATATTTTCCACCACACACACTTTACAGTAAGACTTCTATCCTCTTCCCATTGAGAAGTGAGAGTCAATGTTTCTTCTCCTTAAATGTGGCTCACGACTTTGACCAAAGTGAAGCAATGTGAATTCCAATGGTAGTTCATAAGAAGTGATACAACTTTTGTCTTGTTCTTTTTGGGTACCTGTTCTTGGAACACAACCACCATGCTGTGAGAAAGCCCAATTATCCACATGAAGGGCACTTGTTGTAGGTGCTTCAGGCCAATAACCCTGCTGGGAGCTCACCATATCAGCCACCAGACAGGTGAGTAAGACTTTAGATGATTCGAGCTCCAAGCATTCAAGTCATCTCCAACCTTTGAAATTCCAAGTTGAGGTCCCAAATATCACAGAGCAGATTCCAAATTCCTGATTCACACATTCCATGAACATATGATATGATTATTGTTTTATTGGGTGGTTTGTCATGTAGCCATACTAGTTGGGAAGGTCCTTTTCTGTGAAGGACACACATATACACACATATACACACATATACATATAACATGTGATTACAGGGAAGTGGTTGATATTTACCACGTCAAGAAACTTTTTCTTTCTCTTCATAGTATTTCTTATGCTTCCACAGAAGAAAGTTATTTCAAAAATTATACATTCCCCATTTCTTTAGCTTATCATTAGCTGCATGGTCTGATCAGATAATATGGTGACTGCAAGTCAGTGGTCCCACAAGGCTGTGTAGGAACCATAAATCTCAGGATTTATCTTACCTTCAACATACTTTCACCCTCAGTCATACTGATGAAAATGCACCCAGTGCAGAGGCATGAATACATTCCAAGTCGAGATATTCCAGATTCTTTGCAGGACCAGGCTCTCTCTTTGAAAGCAGTTTGCACGGCATGGCATGGGCCTTGATGAAGGGGTGGGCTAAGCTCTGACACAGTACAGCTTCCTCGTGGCCTGTTTTTCCCTCCCAATCTTTATCCAGGGCGATGACTGCCAAATAGGCCATCAGGATTTGTTCAACGCCTGACGTTCACATGTTACATCCAGACCCAAGTTGGTCACGTGATTGGAAGGAGATGTTATGAAACATAGACTTTGTGTTTACATTTAGCTCCATATGGACTAGCATCGAGATTTCTCTGGCATAACTTGTTCTTTCACATCTGTGGAGCAGCAGCGAGCAGACTCTTCCCTGCAGATCAGCATGGGTGAATATGTTTGGAGAAAAATCAAAGGACTATTTTGGATACCTTTGACTTGAAAAGTATTTAGAGGCATCCTCTCTGTGCTAATACAATCATCGAAGGAGATGATGCAGTAGGATACAGAGGAGTTAAGAAATGTGTTTGTAGGAAACAATAGCAATTTTTTTTTTTTTTTTAGAAGTAATCACTGCTAAATACCCTCCACTCACAGAGCATTTGGGTGGTTCTGGCTAATGTCAGAGAGGGGTGGGTCTCATAACAGTACCAGGAGATATTATAAGGAAAAACATGCATGAGGAAAAGAGGAAAATTAAAGTATTTATAAGTATTTAAAATTGAAGTATGTATAAGTATTAAAGTATTTATAAGTAAGATAAAGAATTGTAATATTGGGGCACCTGGGTGGCTCAGTGGGTTAAGACTCTGCCTTCAGCTCAGGTCATGGTCTCAGGGTCCTGCGACCGAGCCCTGTGTCGGGCTCTTTGCTCAACAGGGAGCCTGCTTCTTCCTCTCTCTCTCTCTGTCCCTGTCTCTCTGCCTACTTGTGATCTCTGTCTGTCAAATAAATAAATAAAATCTTAAAAAAAAAAAAAAGAATTGTAATAGCTAAGATGTGGAAGGAATCTTGGAGTGGAAGAGGATCAGGCACATCTGGTCCCATGGTGATAAGACTTTCTTCACCACATAGGTATCAAGACCTCTTTTCATTAAGAGCCCTCATCCTTAGTTTTTGTATTTCCAAGTAACTCAGCTCTTAAAAATGTGGGAACCCAAGAGTCTGTTTACTTGGGTCTCAGCAAAATTTTAGGACAGGGCCAAGTACTTTTGCTAAAAGGACCAGGAGGAGGCTAGGAGTTGGCAACTTTGATGGGCCTTCGCCCCCAGGGACCTGGAAAATCTCTTCACTGGGCCCGATGATGTAAATCCTTACTTGACGCGCTATGAGATGAGCTCCCTGCCTTGGCTGCACTTCCACACAGGTTTTCCAGAGCAAGCCAGAAGAGACTTCAAGCTGGAAGCTTATTTATCAAATTCTGTTGTTGCCTATGAGCCATTCCCTTATCTCCTTATCTCCTGGTTTGAGGGTCCAGGACTAGCAGCTCTGGCTTCAGCTGGGACTTAGTCAGATAGACACATTCTTGAGTCCCACCCCAGATTCACCTCAGAAACTGTAGTGGTGGGCCCACAATGTCTGTATTTTAGCAAGTCATCCAAGCAATTCTAACACATGTCAAAGCACCAAGGTCTCAAGGTCATATATGATTTTCTCTCAACCCAGGTAACTCATGGAGTGGGTTTGGGGAAGAGGCCAGGAGCAGGCACATCAGCCTCTTCTCCTCCATACCTTCCCTATTCGGTTCCTGCCATCTGTTCTTTGCAAATTTAGGAGCCCAAGCTGGAAGTCAAAACATTGGAGTCTACCTCTTTGTTCTATCATTTTTTTTAAGGGTCCTAATTCTCCTTGAGATAGTATGGTTTCATCTGACTAAGGAGGGTAGAAGGTCAGTAAAAAGGAAGGGCGGAAAAAAAAATTTTTTTTAAATTTTTTTAAAAATATTTTTTGGAGGGGGGAGGAGTCAAGATGGCGGAGAAGTAGCAAGCTGAGACTGCTTCAGCTAGCCGGAGATCAGCTAGATAGCTTATCTAAAGATTGCAAACACCTGAAAATCCATCGGCAGACCGAAGAGAAGAAGAACAGCAATTCTGGAAACAGAAAAACAACCACTTTCTGAAAGGTAGGACCGGTGGAGAAGTGAATCCAAAGCGACGGGAAGATAGACCCCGGGGGGAGGGGCCGGCTCCCGGCAAGCGGCGGAGCAACCGCGCACAAAATCAGGACTTTTAAAAGTCTGTTCCGCTGAGGGACATCAGTCCAGAGGCTAAACCGGGGCGAAGCCCACGCGGGGTCAGCGTGGCCTCAGGTCCCGCAGGGTCACAGAAGGATCGGGGGTGTCTGAGTGTCGCAGAGCTTGCGGGTATTGGAACGGGAAAGCCGGCTACAGAAACAGAGCCGACAGTAAGCTCACAGCTCGGTGTTACCTTGAACCGATCGCAGGCTCGGTGAGCTCGGAGCGTGGCCAGAGGTCAGGCAGACGGGAGTAACTGGGCGCTGTTCTCTGAGGGCGCACTGAGGAGTGGGGCCCTGGGCTCTCGGCTCCTCCGGGCCGGAGACCAGGAGGCCGCCATTTGTGTTCCCGTCCTCCGGAACTCTACGGAAAGCGCTCAGGGAACAAAAGCTCCTGAAAGCAAAACCGAGCGGATTACTCACCCCGGCCCCGGGTAAGGGCGGTGTAATTCCGCCTGGGGCAAAGACACTTGAGAATCACTACAACAGGCCCCTCCCCCAGAAGATCAACAAGAAATCCAGCCGAGACCAAGTTCACCTACCAAGGAGTGCGGTTTCAATACCAAGGAGAGCAGCAGAATTCCAGAGGAGGAGAAAGCCAAGCACGGAACTCATGGCTTTTTTCCTGTGATTTTTTTTTTAGTCTTGCAGTTAATTTAATTTTTTCTTTTTCATTTTTTTTTCTTTTTTTCTTTTTCTTCTCGCCTTCGGGTAAAAATTTTTTTTTTTAACTGTTACCTATTTCTTTTTTAACAATTTTTTACTAGTTTATCTAATATATATATTTTTTCTTTTTTACATTTTTCTCAGGTGTTTTCTTTTTTTAAAAAAAATTTTTTTTTCTTTTCTTTTTTTTTCTTTCTTCCTTTTTGAACCTCTTTTTATCCCCTTTCTCCCCACTCACGATTTTGGATCTCTTCTAATTTAGTTAAAGCATATTTTCCTGGGGTTGTTGCCACCCTTTTAGTATTTTACTTGCCCCTTCATTTACTCTTATCTGGCCAAAATGACAAGACGTAAAAATTCAACGCAAAAAAAAGAACAAGAGGCAGTACCAAAGGCTAGGGACCTAATCAATACAGACATCGGTAATATGTCAGATCTAGAGTTCAGAATGACAATTCTCAAGGTTCTAGCCGGGCTCGAAAAAGGCATGGAAGATATTAGAGAAACCCTCTCGAGAGATATAAAAGCCCTTTCTGGAGAAATAAAAGAACTAAAATCTAACCAAGTTGAAATCAAAAAAGCTATTAATGAGGTGCAATCAAAAATGGAGGCTCTCACTGCTAGGATAAATGAGGCAGAGGAAAGAATTAGTGATATAGAAGACCAAATGACAGAGAATAAAGAAGCTGAGCAAAAGAGGGACAAACAGCTACTGGACCACGAGGGGAGAATTCGAGAGATAAGTGACACCATAAGACGAAACAACATTAGAATAATTGGGATTCCAGAAGAAGAAGAAAGAGAGAGGGGAGCAGAAGGTATACTGGAGAGAATTATTGGGGAGAATTTCCCCAATATGGCAAAGGGAACGAGCATCAAAATTCAGGAGGTTCAGAGAACGCCCCTCAAAATCAATAAGAATAGGCCCACACCCCGTCACCTAATAGTAAAATTTACAAGTCTCAGTGACAAAGAGAAAATCCTGAAAGCAGCCCGGGAAAAGAAGTCTGTAACATACAATGGTAAAAATATTAGATTGGCAGCTGACTTATCCACAGAGACCTGGCAGGCCAGAAAGAGCTGGCATGATATTTTTAGAGCACTAAACGAGAAAAACATGCAGCCCAGAATACTATATCCAGCTAGGCTATCATTGAAAATAGAAGGAGAGATTAAAAGCTTCCAGGACAAACAACAACTGAAAGAATTTGCAAATACCAAACCAGCTCTACAGGAAATATTGAAAGGGGTCCTCTAAGCAAAGAGAGAGCCTACAAGTGGTAGATCAGAAAGGAACAGAGACCATATAAAATAACAGTCACCTTACAGGCAATACAATGGCACTAAATTCATATCTCTCAATAGTTACCCTGAATGTGAATGGGCTAAATGCCCCTGTCAAAAGACACAGGGTATCAGAATGGATAAAAAAACAAAACCCATCTATATGTTGCCTCCAAGAAACTCATTTTAAACCCGAAGACACCTCCAGATTTAAAGTGAGGGGGTGGAAAAGAATTTACCATGCTAATGGACATCAGAAGAAAGCAGGAGTGGCAATCCTTATATCAGATCAATTAGATTTTAAGCCAAAGACTATAATAAGAGATGAGGAAGGACACTATATCATACTCAAAGGGTCTGTCCAACAAGAAGATTTAACAATTTTAAATATCTATGCCCCCAACGTGGGAGCAGCCAACTATATAAACCAATTAATAACAAAATCAAAGAAACACATCAACAACAATACAATAATAGTAGGGGACTTTAACACTCCCCTCACTGAAATGGACAGGTCATCCAAGCAAAAGATCAGCAAGGAAATAAAGGCCTTAAACGACACACTGGACCAGATGGACATCACAGATATATTCAGAATATTTCATCCCAAAGCAACAGAATACACATTCTTCTCTAGTGCACATGGAACATTCTCCAGAATAGATCACATCCTCGGTCCTAAATCAGGACTCAACCGGTATCAAAAGATTGGGATCATTCCCTGCATATTTTCAGACCACAATGCTCTAAAGCTAGAACTCAACCACAAAAGGAAGTTTGGAAAGAACCCAAATACATGGAGACTAAACAGTATCCTTCTAAAGAATGAATGGGTCAACCGGGAAATTAAAGAAGAATTGAAAAAAATCATGGAAACAAATGATAATGAAAATACAACAGTTCAAAATCTGTGGGACACAATAAAGGCAGTCCTGAGAGGAAAATATATAGCGGTACAAGCCTTTCTCAAGAAACAAGAAAGGTCTCAGGTACACAACCTAACCCTACACCTAAAGGAGCTGGAGAAAGAACAAGAAAGAAACCCTAAGCCCAGCAGGAGAAGAGAAATCATAAAGATCAGAGCAGAAATCAATGAAATAGAAACCAAAAAAACAATAGAAAAAATCAACGAAAGTAGGAGCTGGTTCTTTGAAAGAATTAATAAAATTGATAAACCCCTGGCCCGACTTATCAAAAAGAAAAGAGAAAGGACCCAAATAAATAAAATCATGAATGAAAGAGGAGAGATCACAACTAACACCAAAGAAATACAAACTATTATAAGAACATACTATGAGCAACTCTACGGCAATAAATTTGACAATCTGGAAGAAATGGATGCATTCCTAGAAACATATAAACTACCACAACTGAACCAGGAAGAAATAGAAAGCCTGAACAGACCCATAACCAGTAAGGAGATTGAAACAGTCATTAAAAATCTCCAAACAAACAAAAGCCCAGGGCCAGATGGCTTCCCGGGGGAATTCTACCAAACATTTAAAGAAGAACTAATTCCTATTCTCCTGAAACTGTTCCAAAAAATAGAAATGGAAGGAAAACTTCCAAACTCATTTTATGAGGCCAGCATCACCTTGATCCCAAAACCAGACAAGGATCCCACCAAAAAAGAGAGCTATAGACCGATATCCTTGATGAACACAGATGCGAAAATACTCAACAAAATACTAGCCAATAGGATTCAACAGTACATTAAAAAGATTATTCACCACGACCAAGTGGGATTTATTCCAGGGCTGCAAGGTTGGTTCAACATCCGCAAATCAGTCAATGTGATACAACACATCAATAAAAGAAAGAACAAGAACCATATGATACTTTCAATAGATGCTGAAAAAGCATTTGACAAAGTACAGCATCCCTTCCTGATCAAAACTCTTCAAAGTGTAGGGATAGAGGGCACATACCTCAATATCATCAAAACCATCTATGAAAAACCCACCGCAAATATCATTCTCAATGGAGAAAAACTGAAAGCTTTTCCACTAAGGTCAGGAACACGGCAGGGATGTCCATTATCACCACTGCTATTCAACATAGTACTAGAGGTCCTAGCCTCAGCAATCAGACAACAAAAGGAAATTAAAGGCATCCAAATCGGCAAAGAAGAAGTCAAATTATCACTCTTCGCAGATGATATGATACTATATGTGGAAAACCCAAAAGACTCCACTCCAAAACTGCTAGAACTTATACAGGAATTCAGTAAAGTGTCAGGATATAAAATCAATGCACAGAAATCAGTTGCATTTCTCTACACCAACAGCAAGACAGAAGAAAGAGATATTAAGGAGTCAATCCCATTTACAATTGCATCCAAAACCATAAGATACCTAGGAATAAACCTAACCAAAGAGACACAGAATCTATACTCAGAAAACTATAAAGTCCTCATGAAAGAAATTGAGGAAGACACAAAGAAATGGAAAAATGTTCCATGCTCCTGGATTGGAAGAATAAATATTGTGAAAATGTCTATGCTACCTAAAGCAATCTACACATTTAATGCAATTCCTATCAAAGTACCATCCATCTTTTTCAAAGAAATGGAACAAATAATGCTAAAATTTATATGGAACCAGAAAAGACCTCGAATAGCCAAAGGGATATTGAAAAAGAAAGCCAACGTTGGTGGCATCACAATTCCGGACTTCAAGCTCTATTACAAAGCTGTCATCATCAAGACAGCATGGTACTGGCACAAAAACAGACACATAGATCAATGGAACAGAATAGAGAGCCCAGAAATAGACCCTCAAATCTATGGTCAACTCATCTTTGACAAAGCAGGAAAGAATGTCCAATGGAAAAAAGACAGCCTCTTCAATAAATGGTGCTGGGAAAATTGGACAGCCACATGCAGAAAAATGAAATTGGACCATTTCCTTACACCACACACAAAAATAGACTCAAAATGGATGAAGGACCTCAATGTGCGAAAGGAATCCATCAAAATCCTTGAGGAGAACACAGGCAGCAACCTCTTCGACCTCTGCCGCAGCAACATCTTCCTAGGAACAACGCAAAAGGCAAGGGAAGCAAGGGAAAAAATGAACTATTGGGATTTCATCAAGATCAAAAGCTTTTGCACAGCAAAGGAAACAGTTAACAAAATCAAAAGAAAACTGACAGAATGGGAGAAGATATTTGCAAACGACATATCAGATAAAGGACTAGTGTCCAGAATCTATAAAGACCTTAGCAAACTCAACACCCAAAGAACAAATAATCCAATCAAGAAATGGGCAGAGGACATGAACAGACATTTCTGCAAAGAAGACATCCAGATGGCCAACAGACACATGAAAAAGTGCTCCATATCACTCGGCATCAGGGAAATACAAATCAAAACCACAATGAGATATCACCTCACACCAGTCAGAATGGCTAAAATCAACAAGTCAGGAAATGACAGATGCTGGCGAGGATGCGGAGAAAGGGGAACCCTCCTACACTGTTGGTGGGAATGCAAGCTGGTGCAGCCACTCTGGAAAACAGCATGGAGGTTCCTCAGAATGTTGAAAATAGAACTGCCCTATGACCCAGCAATTGCACTATTGGGTATTTACCCTAAAGATACAAATGTAGTGATCCAAAGGGGCACATGCACCCGAATGTTTATAGCAGCAATGTCCACAATAGCCAAACTATGGAAAGAACCTAGATGTCCATCCACAGATGAATGGATCAAGAAGATGTGGTATATATACACAATGGAATACTATGCAGCCATCAAAAGAAATGAAATCTTGCCATTTGCGACAACATGGATGGAACTAGAGCGTATCATGCTTAGCGAAATAAGTCAAGCAGAGAAAGACAACTATCATATGATCTCCCTGATATGAGGAAGTGGTGATGCAACATGGAGGCTTAAGTGGGTAGGAGAAGAATAAATGAAATAAGATGGGATTGGGAGGGAGACAAACCATAAGTGACTCTTAATCTCACAAAACAAACTGAGGGTTGCTGGGGGGGGGGGGTTTGGGAGAAGGGGGTGGGATTATGGACATTGCGGAGGGTATGTGCTTTGGTGAGTGCTGTGAAGTGTGTAAACCTGGTGATTCACAGACCTGTACCCCTGGGGATAAAAATATATGTTTATAAAAAAAAAAAAAAAAAAGAAAGGACCAATACCCAACTTTTGTAGCAACATGGACGGGACTGGAAGAGATTATTATGCTGAGTGAAATAAGTCAAGCAGAGAGAGTCAATTATCATATGGTTTCACTTATTTGTGGAGCATAACAAATAGCATGGAGGACATGGGGAGTTAGAGAGGAGAAGGGAGTTGGGGGAAATTGGAAGGGGAGGTGAACCATGAGAGACTATGGACTCTGAAAAACAATCTGAGGGTTTTGAAGGGGTGGGGGGTGGGAGGTTGGGGTACTAGGTGGTGGGTATTATAAAGGGCACGAATTGCATGGAGCACTGGGTGTGGTGAAAAATAATGAATACTGTTATGCTGAAAATAAAAAATAAATTAAAAATAAATAAATAAATAAATAAAAATAAAAATAAAAAAAATATTTTTTGGAAAAAAGAAATTTTTTTTTAGATAGGATTTCACCCTGTGAGGAGATGATATTAGATTAATCAAATAGTCCATCTAATTTAACATCTTTTTATTTTTAGCAGATTTGTCACATACAGGGAAAATATATCTTTATATAAATAATAATCAATAGAGTAAATTTTGCTATGCTTTGTGTCTAGTCCATATAAATGATATTACTATTAAGATGATATTAGAGAGGTGCCTGGATGACCAGTCAGTTAAGCATCTGCCTTGGGCTCAGGTCTTGATCCCAGGGTCTGCTTCTACCTCTCCATCTGCCCCTCCTGCCAGCTCGGCTTGTGCTCTCTCTCTCTCTCACTCTCTCTAATAAATAAATAAAATAAATAAAATATATAATAGAGATTCTTCATTTTTATTAGAATTTATATTCTTGATCTATAAATGTTAAATCATTTGTCCTAATGCTTCTATACCTTTAGAATATAAGAAATGACTATTGGAATGGTCAGCCTGATGTACTGAAACATTTCAGGGCATTAAAACTATTTCACTGTTCTTCAGTTTTTAGTATAATACGCTCTAACCATAAAAAAAATACCATAATCACGGGGCACCTGGGTGGCTCAGTGGGTTAAAGCCTCTGCCTTCGGCTCAGGTCATGATCCCAGGATGGGCTCTCTTCTCGGCAGGGAACCTGCTTCCTCCTCTCTCTCTCTCTGCCTGCCTCTCTGCCTCCTTGTGATCTCTGTCTGTGAAATAAATAAATAAATAAAATCTTAAAAAAACCCACATAATCAAAACTAGCATTTATAGTTTAACTTAAGTTGCCACCTCCTGTTAGAGATAAGTCAATGCTTCCTTAAGACTCAAATTCAGACACAATACTCTTCATTCAAACATTTATGTCTATCATATAGGAAAGAAAATTTGTATATGTATATGTGGTGTGGTGTGTGTGTGCGTGTCCAATCTCTTTTCTGCCATCTTTTTCTTTACCTTCTTCCTTTAAACATGTTTACATTGCTTCCACCCTACTAATAAGATAGAATAAAACAAAATCCGATCCTTCTCTCCTGAACCCTGTTCTGAGACTTCTTTTCTATCTCTGTGTCTTCGCTGAAAAATGTTAATGTGAGTTACCTTAAGTCTGAGGAAAGCCGATTGTGTGGAAATAGCTTGTTATAATTATTTTGTTTCTAAATAACCCATTAACTATGGTTGCAAGTTCAAAAACCACATGATTTTTAAAATTTCAAGTTCACCTTTCCAAACTTATTTTTATACATAAAGTTATTTATGTATAAATAACTATTTATAAATATTCAATTAACTGAAGTTTATCATGTTAAATATTAACAATGATTAATCTCAATTAATTAAATGCCTTTAAACATTTTAAACTATAATCAATCCTCAATTAAACATATTTAGTTTAAGTATTTCTAATGCATGTCAGGATATACTTACCTCTTAAAGCAAAATGCCTCTAAGTTCTGAAGTAATTCTTTGAAATCTATAAGCTCAAACTTATTAGTATCATTAATGAGGTTCTTTTAAGCATTCTGTTATTGTTTATAGACAATTAAATTTTACCATACCTTTGAATTTAAGTCATAATTCTAAATCAATTATTCATTTCCAACTGATATCCTAGAGTAAATTTTGCAGGTGCTCTAATATGCCAGATTCTTTTAAAATTGCAAAAGTTTTTATGACAAACACATAGGACATTCCTAAATTTAACAACAACAACAACAAAAAACTCTTAATATGAGGATTTGATTAATTTCATCATCTCATAATTTAGTTTTAAATATTCCAAGTGATTATAAAGTGATGTGCTCAAATAATTTGCCATCCCAAAAGTTACTGAGTAAAATATTGGGATGATGAGATAGTATCTAATTGATAAGAAATCCCAGACCAGGATACAGGACCTAGGAATTAGGTGATTTCAGAATGAATCAGTGGGCATCATGGGTTGATGCACTGTTCCTTTCTTCTGGTCTAATTCCTTTTTCTACCATGAACACAGGCTCCAATATCTATGTGTACAGACTGGGATTGTGTTTGCCTCTCTCTCAACTTGTACAATCTTTAATTGTACAACCTAATTCAATGTTTTATCTTGCCGCTAATTACTTTATCACTTGACTGCATTCAACTGCCCTCTTCATTTCTTAATTTGAGTCTGTATATTGTTTCCACATGCCTAGCGTGGACCTTGATATAATTCCTTTGTTATATTTTGAAACAAGGTTCCTTCAAGAGAGGCTTACATGTTGTAACAGTTAGGAATTGCATTTGACTACATATAGCAAACATCCAGCTATCATAGTTAAATCAAATCAGGGTTTAATTTTCTTACAGATTCCAGGACGGGGCAGTTCTATGATGTCAATGCCTCAGTCTCTTTTATCTTCCTGCTCATCCTTAATTATTACTATTATCCTCAAAGTTACTGCCAAGTGCATGATGGGAGCTCAATCATGACTTTCTAGCTACACAGCAGGCAAGAAAATGAAGACAGAGATGATAAGAGGTGGGTGCTACCTCAGGATACCAAAATCCCCCTCATATTTTCAGTGACATCATTACATTTCTTTGGCTATAATTGTTTTCATCCTCATAGTCTTCCCCATCTCTGTCTTTCTGTGAGGTAATATATATATATATATATATATATGTCTTTATTCTTTGCCTCTGGTTTCTGGCACAAAGATCCTAAAACTTTTGTAGTCTCCTAAGTGATTAGAATATCAGGAGCATCTCTTGTTCTAATATTTGTCTTTGATACAGAACTCTTAAAACCTTTGTAAACCCCTAAGTGATAAGAGCCCTAGAAGCATCTTTTGTTTCAATGAGGGACTCTGGTGGGCTCCTTGATAGCTCCTGGATAAGGGCTGGTCACCAGAAAGACCAAGCAATGAATAAAGCTTGGATTTTCATCCTCACTCCCCATCTTCCAGAGAAGGGAGAGAGGCTATAAATGGAATTGATAATGGTACCTATGCATGGAAGCCTCCACGAAACCTAGTCGTAGGCAGATCAGAGAGTTTTCAGGTTGGTGAACACAACCACACCACAAGGGTGACACATCCCCAACTCCACAAGTAAGACAGGAGTAAATAAAGGGAGAAATGCTGTTTCTACAAAAATGGATTTAAATACTTTGGAAAAACTCAATGACTATGAGTTTTGGAGCTTCTTTCCAACTGTTAGTTTGGATGGAACAGCGTTTTGGAGCTTCTTTCCATCTGTTAGATTGGATGTTGCTTGATTCATTCATCACTGATTAAAGCCAATAAGATCTTTAAAATTTATTCAGTTGTTTTTTTTTAACACTTGATTATTCTTCAACTACACTCTGAGTTGCCAGAGGCCAAGGACTATGTGTTACTGAATTATTTTGCCCTAACCCCCAGAGTAGTACCTGGTATATTAGAGTTCTGCTGTGGTTATTTTTATTTTTTATCTTTAGAAAATAATGCCAAGATTATGTGACCATGCCACACACGTCAGATTTACTTTCACCCTTCCTTGCATTTTACCTTGCAAGAAGGTACATTATCCCAATCTGCTAACTCTAGATTGCTTAGAAATACACAATAAACCTGATAAAGGCAAGTCCTACACTGATGGAGAAAAACGAAATATTGAAACTTCATTTGTCATCAGGAAATAAAATTTAAACCACAGTGAGATGTCCCTACAAGTCTACCGCAATAGCTAAAATAAAAATAGAAAACTAAAAACACCAAGCTTCGGCTATGATGTAGAACAGTCAGAACATGCATGCACAGCTGCTCCCAGTGCGGAATGGCACTGCGACATCTGGAAGCTGTTGGGCTGTTCCTAATACCAAACACACTCATGCCCTCGGACGGAGGCAGCAATGGCACTCCAGAGCGTGCACACAACAAAAACATGTACACATGGGAGCAAAAACCACGTATTGGAAGAGCTGCTGTTCATAACAGCTGAAAACTGAACATACAGTGCCCAGTGGAACAGATCGCTAGAGGCAATGAAATGAGAATAAAGGATCGAGAATTACACCTAACAGTAGGGATGAATCTCATAAATGTGATGCTATCTGAAAGAAATCAGCCACCATCTACGGCCATACCACCCTGAACGCGCCTGATCTCGTCTGATCTCGGAAGCTAAGCAGGGTCGGACCTGGTTAGTACTTGGATGGGAGAAATCAGCCACCAAATAAAAAAAAGAAAGAAATGCATGCTGTTTTTTTCCATTTATATAAAGTACAAAAGTGGGCAGAGCTAATTTATGCTGCTGGAAGGCAGGAGAGTGACTAAATGGGAGGCAAGCACAGTGCTGGAGAGAGTCAACAGGGGGCCTGCTGCGGGTGCTGGTGATGTTCTGTTTCTCCAAGTAGGTACTGAGTCAGTTGGTAAAAAATCATCAAAGTCAGGTACATTCTTTTTCCATAGGTACTTTAGTTTTAAAAATACCATACCTATGGAGTGATACATACATACAGATCCAGAGGCTATCTGTATTAACAGCCTATGTATCTGTGGTTCTTAGAGCTGTATACTTTGAACAGTGTTTATATCTATTTTTTCAAGCTTAGGCATTTAAAACTCACACCAAGGACTTGATGGTTTGAAGTATTTCATTTAATAAGAACTACAGCACATGGAGAGTTTCCCCTTGGTCAGGGCCACTTCAGAATCAATGAACTTAAGCACACCCAGATCTGATTTCTTTAAAACCTTCTACAGATCACTTATGCTTATTTACTAGAAGGAACTATTTCTCTACATTTATTAATCAAGGACATTTAATTTTCCATCAGCTGGAGAAGGCCAGTATTTCCATAAGAAGTTGTATAACTGCAATACTAATGAATAAAGCCTGGTCCTCTAAGCTTTGCAGGCTCACTAAAGAACACTGCATGATTTCCCATTCTCCTCTGATTAAATGTACAGTAAATAGGTTTAGGTCTCACCCAGAAATCCTATGAGCTCTGGGTCTTTCATTTCTCATTACTGTGGGCCTGGACAGAATGACTGGCCTCTTTGGGGGCACTGGTGTGTTCCCGGCCAAGGAAGCAGGTAACAGACACACAGTGGCTCTTCACTCAGCTTGGAGTGGCATCATGACTCCTGCGCACATTTCATTGGCCATAACAGTCACATTGTCACACTTGACTTCAGTAGGATGGGGAGAATAAAACTCAAAATTACAGGTATCAGCATTAGCTGCCAAGTAAGGGAGCATGATCCCCTTATAAGGAAGGGCAGCCAACATTTAAGAATAATAGCACAGGTCCCTGGGTGGTTCAGTCAGTTAAGCCTCTGACCCTTGATTTTGGCTCAGGTTATGATCTCAGGGTCATGAGCTCGAGTCCCAACTTGGGTTCTGTGCTCAACAAGACTCTGCTTGAGAGTGTCTCTCTCCCTTTTCCGCTGACCCCCCACCCCCTGCTCACTTGTTCTCTCTCTAAAAATCAATCAATCAATAAAATCTTAAAAAAAAAATACCACAGGCTATTGAAAGCATTTTATGGACTACTTAATATCTTCCACTCTGTGAATAAAAGAATATCTTATCTATTAATCATGGAGAGACAGCTGTCCTATTTTATAATTTATTGTTACAAAAGGTGTTTACAAATATTTCCTTAGAGGCAATCTGTAAGAGTTTCTCTAACATGGGCACCTGGAGATGTGATTGCTGGGTAGCAGTTTCATACACAGTTTCCACTTTTCCTATATTGTGCCAAAGTTTTCTCTAAAAAGTACAAATGTACTCTTTCCAGCAATGCATAGGAGTTTCAGATTCTCCACTTATTGTTACCTATATAGCAATATAATATTGCCTATGTTGTTATCAGATTTCTTTGGAAATGTTAACTCTGAGTGTTATTAACATGGATATTCGTTATACTTGTCCTTGGATTTTCTGTATCATTGAAACATTTCTTCATTCTTAATTAATTTAATTAATACTGCATAAGAATATTTTTTAAAACTAAAGGAAAATGAAGAAAAGGCCCATGGAAGTAAGCTGATGTGAAGAATCCCTCAATCTATTGTCATAATGTTTTAAAACAATATAGGTGAGAGGAGGAGTCAAAATGGCGGAGAAGTAGCAGGCTGAGACTACATCAGGTAGCAGGAGATCAGCTAGATAGCTTATCTAACCATTGCAAACACCTACAAATCCAACAGGAGATTGAAGAGAAGAAGAGCAACAATTCTAGAAACAGAAAATCAATCACTTTCTGAAAGGTAGGGCTGGCAGAAAAGTGAATCCAAAGCGACGGGAAGATACCATGGGGGGAGGGGCTGGCACCCAGCTAGCAGCGAAGCAATGGAGCACAAAATCAGGACTTTTAAAAGTCTGCTCCACTGAGGGACATCGCTCCAGAGGCTAAACCAGGGTGAAGCCCACATGAGGTCAGCGTAGCCCCAGGTCCCGCAGGGTCACAGAAGGACCAGGGGTGTCTGAGTGTCGCAGAGCTTGCAGGTATTAGAGCAGGGAAGCCGGCTACAGTGACAAGGCCAAGGAGTGACTCTCAGCTCGGGGTTGGTTACCTTGAACTGGACATAGGTTGAGTGAGCTCGGGGCATGGCTGGAGGTGGGGGGGAAGACGGGGGTTATTGGGCACTTACCTCCAAGTGCGGCCAGAGGCCAGGGAGACGGGAGTGATTGAGTGCTTTTCTCTGAGGGTGCAATGAGGAACAGGGCCCCAAGCTCTCGGCTCTTCCAGGCCGCCCAGAGATTGGGAGGCCGTCATTTTCATTCCCATCCTCTGGAACTCCACGGAACAAAAGCTCCTGAAAGCAAACCCAAGAGGATTACTTAGCCTGGCCCCTGGTAAGGGCATGGCAATTCTGCCTCGGGCAAAGACACTTCAAATGTCTTTGTATTGTATTGATTTGTATTGTATTGTATTGATTCTCAGAATCAATACAATAGGCCCCTCCCCCAAAAGATGGACAAGAAACCCAGCCAAGACCAACTTCACTTACCAAGGAGAACAGAGGAATTCCAGAGGAGGAGAAAGCAAAGCAAGGAATTCATGGCTTTCTCCCCACGATTCTTTGGATTTTTTTCTTTCTTTTTTCTTTTTCTTTTTTATTTAATTTAATTTATTTATTTGACAGAGATCACAAGTAGGCAGAGAGGCAGGCAGAGAGAGGGGGAAGCAAGCTTTCCATTGAGCATAGAGACCAATGCTGGGCTCTATCCCAGGACCCTGAGATCATGACCTGAGCCAAAGGCAGAGGCCCAACCCACTGAGCCACCCAGGCACCCCTCTTCCTTTTTTCTTCTGCTAATTTTTTTTTTGTTGTTTAACTTTTACCCTTTCCTCTTTTAAAGTTTTTTTTAAAACTAGTTTATCTTAACAAAACCTTACCAAAAAAATAATCTTTTTTGAACCTTCATTATTTTAGTCATATTTTATCCTCCATTGTATCTAACAATATTTTTTGTATAGGGTTTTTTCCTTTAAAAAATTTGGGGTACAAATTCTCTTAATAGATCAAAATATACTCGAAATCTAGCTCTGGGCTTGTTCTAGATTCCAGCCCAAACAAATTCTCTCCACTTTCTTTTTCTTTATTCCTCCAACTAACTTGCTTTATCAACTCATTTTTTAGATATTAAAAAAATAAATAAAAATAAAATAAAAATTTTCTCATCTTTATAGGCTTATTCCATCCCTTCATTGTGCCTACCCTTATATATGTTTTCATCCTTTAAAATTTGGGGAGGTAGTTTCTTTTAAGAGACCAAAATACTCCCAAAATTAAGTGAGTGACCCTGTTATAGCCACCAGTCTAATATATATATATATGTTTTTCTTTATTTGTCTTTTTTTCCCCCGGAACTTTTTTTTTATCCCCTTTATCCCTCCCATGATTTGGGGTCTCTTCTGATTTGGTTAAAGTACATTTTCTTGGGGTCTTTGCCACCTTTTTAACATTTTATTTCCTCCTTTATATATTCTTATCTTGACAAAATATCAAGGTGGAAAAACTCATCACCAAAAAAGGAACAGAAGACAGTACCAAAGGCTAAGGACCTAATCAATATGGACATTGGTAATATGACAGAGCTAGAGTTCAGAATGACGTTCTCAAGGTTCTAGCTGGGCTCGAAAAAGGCATGGAAGATATTAGAGAAACCCTCTCCAGAGAGATAAAAGCCCTTTCTGGAGAAATCAAAGAACTAAAATCTAACCAAGTTGCAATTTTAAAAAATATATTAATGAGGTGCAATCAAAAATGGAAGCTCTTACTGCTAGGATAAATGAGGCAGAAGAAAAAATTAGTGACATGAAAGAACAAATGACAGAGAATAAAGAAGCTAAGCAAAAGAGAGACAAACAAATACTGGACCACAAGGAGAGAATTCAAGAGATAAGTAACACCATAAGATGACACAACATTAGAATAATTGGGATTCCAGAAGAAAAAGAGAGAGGGTAGCAGAAGGTATATTGAAGAGAATTATTGTAGAGAATTTTCCTAATATGGCAAAAGAAACAAACATAAAAATCCAGGAGATGCAAGGAATGCCCCTTGACCAAAATCAACAAAAATAGGTCCACACCCCATCACCTGATAGTAAAATTTACAAGTTTTAGTGACAAAGAGAAAATCCTGAAAGCAGCCTGGGAAAAGAAGTCTGTAACATACAAGGGTAAAAACATTAAATTGCCAGTGGACTTATCCACAGAGATCTGCAAGCCAGAAAGAACTGGAAAAATATATTCAGAGCACTAAACGAGAAAAACATACAGCCAAGAATACTATAACCAGCTAGGCTATCACTGAAAATAGAAGGAGAAATAAAAAGCTTCCAGGACAAACAAAAACTGAAAGAATTTGCAAACACCAAACCAGCTCTACAGGAAATATTGAAAGGGGTCCTCTAAGCAAAGAGAGACCCTAAAAGTAGTAGATCAGAAAAAAACAGAGACAATATACAGTAACAGTCACCTTACAGGTAATACAATGGCACTAAATTAATATTTCTCAATAGTTACCCTGAATGTAAATGGGCTAAATGCCCCAATAAAAAGACACAGGGTATCAGAATGGATTAAAAAACAAAACCCATCTATATACTGCCTACAGAAACTCATCTTAGACCCGAAGACACCTCCAGATTTAAAGTGAGGGGATGGAAAACAATTTACCATGCTAATGGACATCAGAAAAAAGCTGAGGTGGCAATCCTTATATCAGATCAATTGGACTTTAAGCCAAAGACTATAAGAGATGAGGAAGGACACTATATCATACTCAAAGGGTCTGTCCAACAAGAAGACCTAACAATTTTAAATATCTATGCCCCTAACATGGGAGCAGCCAACGATAAAAACCAATTAATAACAAAATCAAAGAAACACATCAATAATAACACAATAATAGTAGGGGATTTCAACACTCCCCTCACTGAAATGGACAGATTATCCAAGCAAAAGATCAGCAAGGAAATAAAGGCCTTAAATGACACAATGGACCAGATGGACATCACAGATATTCAGAACATCCCATCCCAAAATAACAGAATAAACATTCTTCTCTAGTGCATATGGAACATTTTCCAGAATAGACCACATCCTGGGTCATAAAACAGGTCTCAGCCAGTATCAAAAGATTGGGATCATTCCTGCGTATCTTCAGACCACAATGCTCTGAAGCTAGAACTCAATCACAAGAGGAAATATGGAAAGAACCCAAATACATGGAGAATAAAGAGCATCCTTCTAAAAAATGAATGGGTCAACCAGGAAATTAAAGAAGAATTGAAAAAATTCATGGAAACACATGATAATGAAAACACAATGGTTCAAAATCTGTGGGACACAGCAAAGACAGACCTGAGAGGAAAATATATAGCAGTACAAGCCTTTCTCAAGAAACAAGAAAGGTCTCGGGCGCCTGGGTGGCTCAGTGGGTTAAGCCGCTGCCTTCGGCTCAGGTCATGATCTCAGAGTCCTGGGATCGAGTCCCGCATCTGACTCTCTGCTCAGCGGAGAGCCTGCTTCCCTCTCTCTCTCTCTGCCTGCCTCTCCATCTACTTGTGATTTCTCTCTGTCAAATAAATAAATAAAATCTTAAAAAAAAAAAAAAAGAAACAAGAAAGGTCTCAAATACACAACCTAACCCTACACCTAAAGGAGCTTGAGAAGGAACAACAAAGAAAGCCTAAACCCAGCAGGAGAAGAGAAATCATAAAGATCAGAGCAGCAATCAATAAAATAGAAACCAAAAAAAAAAAAAAAAAAAACAATAGAACAAATCAACAAAACTTGGAGCTGGTTCTTTGAAAGAATTAATAAGATTGACAAACCCCTGGCCAGACTTATAAAAAAGAAAAGTGAAAGGACCAAAATAAAATCATGAATGAAAGAAGAGAGATCATAACCAACACCAAAGAAATACAAACAATTATAAGAACATACTATGAACAACTCTACACCAACAAATTCAACAATCTGGAAGAAATGGATACATTTCTAGAGACATATAAACTACCACAACTGAACCAAGAAGAAATAGATAACCTGAGCAGACCCATAACCAGTAAGGAGATTGAAACAGTCATTAAAAATCTCCAAACAAACAAAAGCCCAGGGCCAGATGGCTTCCCAGGGGAATTCTACCAAACATTTAAAGAAGAACTTAATTCCTATTCTCCTGAAACTGTTCCAAAAAATAGAAATGGAAGGAAAACTTCCAAACTCATTTTATGAGGCCAGCATCACCTTGATCCCAAAACCAGACAAGGATCCCATCAAAAAAGAGAACTGCAGACTAATATCCTTGATGAACACAGATGTGAAAATTCTCACCAAAATACTAGCCAACAGGATCCAACAGTACATTAAAAGGATTATTCACCACGACCAAGTGGGATTTATTCCAGTGCTGAAGGTTGGTTCAACATCCGCAAATCAACCAATGTGATACAACACATTAATAAAAGAAAGAGCAAGAACCATATGATACTCTTAGTAGATGCTGAAAAAGCATTTGACAAAGTGCAGCATCCCTTCCTGATCAAAACTCTTCAAAGTGTAGGGATAGAGGAGACATATCTCAATATTATCAAAGCCATCTATGAAAACCCCACTGCAAATATCATTCTCAATGGAGAAAACCTGAAAGCTTTTCCGCTAAGGTCAGGAACACAGCAGGGATGTCCGTTATCACCACTGCTATTCAACATAGTAATAGAAGTCCTAGCTTCAGCAATCAGATAACAAAAAGAAATTAAGGGCTTCCAAATTGGCAAAAAAGAAGTCAAACTCTCACTCTTTGCAGATGATATGATACTATATGTGGAAAACCCGAAAGGCTCCACGCCAAAACTGCTAGAACTTGTACAGGAATTCAGTAAAGTGTCAGGATATAAAGTCAATGCACAGAAATCAGTTGCATTTCTTTACACTAACAACAGGACAGAAGAAAGAGAAATTAAGGAGTCAATCCCATTTACAATTGCACCCAAAACCATAAGATACCTAGGAATAAACCTAACCAAAGAGGCAAAAAATCTATATTCAGAAAACTATGAAGTACTCATGAAAGAAATTGAGGAAGACACAAAGAAATGGAAAAATGTTCCATGCTCCTGAATTGGAAAAACAAATATTATGAAAATGTCTATGCTACCTAAAACAATCTACACATTTAATGCAATGCCTATCAAAATCCCATCCATTTTTTTTCAAAGAAATAGAACAAATAATCCTAAATTTTGTATGGAATCAGTAAAGACCTCAAATAGCCAAAGGAATATTGAGAAAGAAAGCCAAAGTTGGTGGCATCACAATTACAGACTTCAAGCTCTACACAAAGCTGTCAAGACAGTACGGCACTGGCACAAAAACAGACACATAGATCAGTGGAACAGAATAAAGAGCCCAGAAATAGACTCTCAACTCTTTGGTCAACTAATCTTTGACAAAGCAGGAAGGAATGTCCAATGGGAAAAAAGACAGCCTCTTCAACAAATGGCACTGGGAAAATTGGACAGCCACATGCAGAAAAATGAAATTGGACCATTTCCTTACACCACACACGAAAACAGACTCAAAATGAATGAAGAACCTCAATGTGAGAAAGGAATCCATTCAAAATCCTTGAGGAGAACACAGGCAGCAACCTCTTTGACCACAGCCACAGCAACTTTTTCCTGGGAACATTGCCAAAAGCAATGGAAGCAAGGGCAAAAATGAACTATTGGGATTTTATCAAGATCAAAAGCTTTTGCACAGCAAAGGAAACAGTTAACAAAACGAAAAGACAACTGACAGAATGGGAGAAAATATTTGCAAATGACATATCAGATAAAGGGCTAGTATCAAAATCTATAAAGAACTTAGCAAACTCAAAACCCAAAGAACAAAAAATCCAATCAAGAAATGGGCAGAAGACATGAACAGACATTTCTGCAAAGAAGACATCCAGATGGCCAACAAACACATGAAAAAATGCTCCACATCACTCTGCATTAGGGAACTACAAGTCAAAACCACAATGAGATACCACCTCACACCCGTCTGAATGGCTAAAATTAATAAGTCAGGAAATGACAGATGCTGGCGAGGATGCGGAGAAAGGGGAACCCTCCTACACTGTTGGTGGGAATGCAAGCTGGTGCAGCCACTCTGGAAAACAGCATGGAGGTTCCTCAAAAAGCTGAAAATAGAGCTACCCTATGACTCAGCGATTGCACTACTGGGTATATACCCTAAAGATACAAACGTGGTGCTCCAAAGGGGCACGTGCACCCAAATGTTTATAGTAGCAATGTCCATAATAGCCAAACTATGGAAAGAACCTAGATGTCCATCAACAGATGAATGGATAATGAAGATGTGAGATATGTATATCTATATATATAGATATAGACATATCTATATATATAGTGGAATACTATACAGCCATCAAAAGAAATGAAATCCTGCCATTTGCAATGATGTGGATGGAACTAGAGGGTATTATGCTTAGTGAAATAAGTCAATCGGAGAAAGACAACTATCATATGATTTCCCTGATATGAGGAAGTGGAGATGCAGCATGGAGGTTTTGTGGGGTAGGAAAAGAAAAAATGAAAGAAGATGGGATTGGGAGGGAGACAAACCACAAAAGACTCAATCTCAAAAAAACAGTCTGAGGATTGCTCGGGGGAGGGGGATCGGGAGAAGTTGGTGAGGATATGGACATTGGGGAGGGTATGTGCTGTGGTGAGTGCTGTGAAATGTGTAAACCTGGCTATTCACAGACTTGTACCCCTGGGGATAAAAATACACTATATGTTTATAAAAAATTTAAAAATTAATAAAAGAGAACAATACAGGTACAGATAAAGAATTTGTATAGAATGATACAGAAGTTTTCTTGTGAATGTTCCCAGATTGTCTTCTATTATTTCCTCCTCTAAGCACTAAGGACTTCTACAAGTACCAGTATCTTATGAAAAAATTATTTTCCTTGCTACCTTTGAAATATTACTGAATAGAGAAGATATGGTGAATGGCCTTCTATCCTGTGGTCCTCGGCCCATTGCACTCCTTGAAGTGGTAAATATTTCCCTCATGTGCCAACTATCTGTTTTCCTTTAAGGGCAGCCTCTTTTTGCCTGTGAGCTGCTTCTGGATTCAGAAGCATGTCTAACCCATAGAGGCACACTGAAAGTGCCAGTACCTTGAATTCCCCAGGAGCCACTCTCAACAAATAAGGGGCAGGGGTTGCCCCGATTCCTGAACCTTTCTGGGGACTGTATACTAGAGTCTTTCTCGAAGGGTCCTCAGAGGAACTGAGCTGCTGTTGTCCACGGTGATAATCTACCCATGAACACACGCTTATAGGTCTTCTCCTTGCCCTTCTCCCTTCTTGTCCTGGTTTCCTGGGATCCTTCTCAAATAAGCTATTTGCTATTTGAATGCTGGTCTCAGTCCTGCTTTGGAGATCCAGGGGAAGGACTTTTTTTTTTCCCCTGGCCTTGTGAATTGGACTGAGAAAAAATAAACACACATTTATCAACATGTGTGTCACACAGACACATGGGAGTACTCAGTGATGAGGAACTTGGAGTGGGGGGGAGGTCAGAATTTGAGCTTATATAGCATCTTAGAAAAGAATAAGAAATTTGTAGAGAACTGACAAGATGAAGAAAAAGAACTTTGAGATTTTAGAGCTGGAAATTTGCAGGAAGGTAAATATATGGGAAAACAAATGAAAGATAAAGTTTACGTTAGTAAGTTTGTTATGTCGATTCCTCTGGTGCCATCTCTGGACTAAGTATCTAGAGTTGTCTCCAGTAATTAACTTTAGTCCTTCCTGGTAGGGAAGAAAGGGAGGACATCTTTACAAATTTATGTCCTGCTTTTAGGCAAATAGGGGGAGGGAAGAGAGCTTTTCTTGTATCTGCTTCTTCTCCATTGTCTTCAGTTCAGTTCCAAATAATATGACAAAATAGCATATTTAGGGACGGCATACTCTGCCATCCTTCAGGGATTATTACCCCAATTAAGAAAGTAGAGAAATTTTAGTTTTAGCCAAACAGATGCTTTCCTCCTGCCCCCTACCACCAAACCAAGTCCCCCAGATTTCCAGAATCATTATGTCTCGTAACATGCAAATAAGTTGGTCTTCACCCTTTGAAATGTAGGAAGATTTCTAAGGGAGCAGGAGAGGAGTGTGAAACCTTGTAAGTCAGTGTGCCTGTAGCCCCAGATCCCTG
This sequence comes from Mustela nivalis, assembly GCF_964662115.1. Lineage (NCBI taxonomy): Eukaryota > Metazoa > Chordata > Mammalia > Carnivora > Mustelidae > Mustela > Mustela nivalis. Next base: position 112,150,170 of record NC_139027.1, read on the forward strand.
TCACTTGCCCCAAATATGTGCCCTGGCCCTCTGGTTTCCATCTCTTCTCCTCAGGCTGCTTTGCCCACAAAGGTCAACACCCCGTCAGTTCATCTCCCCCAAAGAATTCAACACACAAGCATCTTACATTTAACAGCCTTTTCCTTATTTTGAGTTAATGCAGCGGACTACAGAAAACAGTAAGAAATTGCTTAAAATTGAACATTGGATCTCTCTGTCCTAAAAATCCATTAATTCTTCCCAGCCATGGGAAACTTTTCATAGGTTTCATTTGCCTTAATTTTCCAAATCCTCACTTTAATCTGCTTCCCCTGCTTCCTGGCTGCTTGATTCCAAAACCAAATTTCTGTTATTTGCTTTGATTAGAAGGTTATCTCTACTCCTACTTTAACTCCTGTGTTATCCTTGTGCCGCACCAACCTCTTTAAGTGTTTTCCCAAACAAAAGCCCTCTAATCATGGTCTTTGCCCCTGAGCCTCACAAAGAACAAGCAGGACTTTTTTTGAAGTGCCATGTTTTTCTTAACATAATTCAAATTTTTCTGACCATGTAACCCTTTGCTTGGAGGAGAGCTACAGCCTGAATATTCATCCTCCTTTATTTCAACCCAGGGCTTAAAGGTTGACAGTTAAAAAAAAAATTTTTTTTAAGTTGTATTTAACTGCAAAAATAGCATGGTAAATTATTTATTTATTTATTTATTTATTTATTCATTTATTTATAAAAGTAGGCTCCACACCCAGTGTGGAGGCCAATGCAGGGCTTGAACTCATGACCCTGAGATCAAGACCTGAGCTGAGATCAAGAGTCAGATGCTCATCTGACTGAGTCACCCAGGTGCCCCTGGTAACCTCTTTAAAATAAACATTTCAGCATTTCATATCTCTATGATCTTTATGATTTAGGACAATTTCAGTTCAAGTGATGAAGGTCAAACTCAATATATCTTAATGGAGAAAAGGCACAATACTACTCATATAGTAGCAAAAACTCAGGACTGACTTCAGATACAGCTAGATCCAGGGGATTATGTATTTCCAGGATACAGTATCTTTCCACCGTTGCTTCTCAATTTCCTTTCTTATGTTGGTCCCATTTCCATGCATAAGAAGCTACTTTTAATTGGGGACTTATTACTAGAAGTCACTTAGTAACTTAGTCATAGTGAAGGGTATGGAATTTATCTAATTTTCTGTATCTATGGATTGATATAGTATTACTGAGATCTCTTTTGCCATCATTTAATATCTATTTGCCAATAGAAAATAAATACTATTTTTAAGTTTGACTTCTAATTCTAAGGTCACATTTTACTTTTTAAAATTTTTTAGTAGTCTCTTTCTAAATAGTATTAAGTAGTTTTTTAGTAGTCTTTTTTTGTTGTTGTTTATTCATTTCACTATTCTCTCATCATGAATCTCATTATTCATTTATCACAAAGACAGGGAGAGCACAAGCAGGGGAGGCAGGAGAGGGAGAAGCAGGCTCCCTGCTCAGCAACATGGGGCTCAATCCCAGGATTCTGGAATCATGACCTCAGCTGAAGGCAGATGTTTAACCAAATGAGCCACCCTGGAGCCCCTAAGGTCACATTTTAAAAAGCCAGACAGAAATTGATGAAGAAGTGTATTTTTTTGTATGGGTTTCAAGGATGTTCCTTGGGTGAATAGGGAGAATTATTCCTGAAATCTTCATCTAGAGGAGGGGTTATTTTAAAATAATGAGAAAAAGGGCGCCTGGGTGGTTCAGTGGGTTAAAGCCTCTGCCTTCGGCTCAGGTCATGATCTCAGGGTCCTGGGCTAGAGTCCTGCATCGGGCTTTCTGCTCAGCAGGGAGCCTGCTTCCCTCTCACTCTCTCTGCCTGCCTCTCTGCCTGCTTGTGATGATCTCTGTCAAATAAATAAATAAAATCTTTAAAAAACATAAGGAGAAAGTTTGTACTTAAAAACATTCTTTGCAGAGTAGAATATAATAAGCATTACACAAGGTCAAAGAAGAGAGAAATTACTGTAGGTTTGAGAAGTTAGAGAGGTGCTGATGTAAAACACAGATCATGAATTCTGCTTTTAAGAGTAGGTAAGATTTTAAAAAACAGAGAAGAAATATATGAATTTGAGGTTCAAACTTAATGATTTTTGAGGAACTAACTTGAGAACTAAATGTGTCTTAGAAATGGTAAGAATTTTTAAGGCAATGATTTCAAACTTTAAAAACAAGTCCTGGTGATACAGTATTTCTATATTATTTTGCCCAAGTGTTTATCAGAACCAAACTGATTGAAAAGAAAATATTAACTTATTACACAAACTTTTGGGCTGCACTATTTTGTTGGAGACCAAAGAAAGAGAAGGTTTCAGACTCTCATTACTTGGATAGTTCGTCAAATGACCCCATCAATTTCTAGCTCTAGAATTCTGCCCTCAGAATGCTTTAAACTTAACTATTCTTCAATTAAAAAAAAAAAAAGCCTCAACCAGTGATGTTTCTTTTGTTCTTTTTTTACTGGTCATGAAAGTTATTACTTGCCTGGTTCTCTTGGTTCTTTGAAAAGTAAGGAACACAATGGAGAAGTAACTGAAAAACTAAATCAAAACCCATTACTGGGTGGCTATAGGGTTAAATAATTTATGATATGCTTTTTAAGATCTAAGACAATCTCCATAAAGTGAACAGAGATATAGTAACCGCAGGATTGGACAATCTACTATCCACTATCTGGGCTTTTGAATGTCTAGATTATCATTAGTACTAATATAATCATGTCAGAAAATCAACCTGATAAAAGTTTCCAAAGACGTGGCCTCTTTCTCAATGTTTCTAACTTCCTTTAAAACTCCTTGATGAACTTTCATCCTTGATTTGGTCTAAGTATTTATTCCCAAACACACTGTTTATTTCAGAAATTCTATGAAGAGCAGCTCATTCCATAGAGATCCCATAGAGAAAGTGGGTAGGATGAATACCATCATTGGAGATGAATGAATCTGTGAAGGCTAACCCATGAAGGCAGATAAACATCACAAGGCTTAAGTACTTCTCTGAACAGTATCCAAACCTCTCTGGTCTGGAAATCACATATGATTCCACTCTTCTACAAAGCTTCTCATCCTTCCCAATCATCATCAGCCATAAACAAGGAAATAGGCTCTCTTCATATATTTCAATAGCCCTGCTTCTATTCCAGGTTGAAACCACCACATACCAAGAAATACAATTAAACAAAAAAGTTCAACTGAACTTATTTGAACCTTAAATATGTACATATGTGTGTGTGTGTGTGTGTGTGTGTGTGTGTGTGTGTGTGTATTTAGATTTGAAGTAATTTTCAAGACAGAATTTGTAGCTAAACTTACAAGGTCAAAGTCAATGAACTAAAAGCTTTACTGTGGAAAAAGAAAGAGAAAGGACATAAAACACAACAAAACTTGGCTAAAAGGAAAATGAAAAGTATTATCTTTTGAGTCATCAGTAGTCAATTATTAGTTCTTCTAGAGCTTACAAATAAATCTGTGGATCAACAATCTTTTTGGCTTCTCACCTGTGGTCCATGACAATGCAGACTTATGTCCTGTGCATATGACTAAGGAGAAAAGTTGTGGATCTTGACTGAATATGTTTCCTTTGAAACCAGATACAATATGAGATTAGGGAAGGGAGGGCACTTGTATTTAAGTTGTGCTCCCTTGATTCCTCATTTTTCCACCACTGAATCTAAAATTCTTCTTGTATCTTAATTCTTTTCTCTTACTACAATGGAAAAATATCTTGTAAAATCAAAGGCGAATCCTTGCACTTTTTTTCTCTATCATATCTTCCCTCATCTACTCATAAGATTTTACTCCTATAGTCTTTCTCTTACAAACTTACTTTTAAATACATTTTCAAAAAGAGACATTTATTTTCCTCATGGTAAAGACAATTTTCCAATAAGTACATAGGTCTTTTTGATTGTTACTTTTGTATATGTTCCAATGAACACTCTTTTGATCATTGTTGTTGTTTTTCTTAAGATTTAATTATTTATTTTAGAGACAGAGAAGGAGAGCAGGGGCAAGGACAGAAGGAGAGGGAGAAAGAATTTCAGGTAGGCTCTACGCTCAGCAGGGAGACCAACTCAGTGCTCGATCTCAAAACCCTGAGATCATGACCTGAGCTGAAATCAAGAGTTGGACGCTTAACTGACTGTGCCACCCAGGCACCCCTGGGACTTTCTGTTTCAACATCCAGAGAACGATCATTGTTGTTTTTAAAAATGTGTATTTTATATTATAAGTCAGGTCTCATATTGTGCATGTTTATAAAAAATGTCTTTATTATTATTTTTCCTATGGACTAACTTTAGAATGAGATTATCAATTATACTAAAAAAATGATCAATTATCAATTATACCTTTGATATTATGGCTTTTATCCTTGCACATTGCTTTTCCTTACTTACTTCAGAAAAATATATTGAAGTCCACAAAAACAAATAAAAGAATTATGGAGTTGACTTGTATGCAAAGATTTGGATGAAAATCGAAAATTTTACAAAGTAATTTTCCCCATCTTGAAATAATACCTTTTTCATAAAACTGTGTAGATTTTTTCTTAGTAGTTGTAAATTTCTGCTTGAAAAATTACTAATAATCCAAGTTTTTGTTTCCATTGCAAATGGACTTATTGTTTCATTACATTTGCCAGTCACTTCTGCTGACCAGAAAATATATTAATTTTGTGTATGTTGTGCTTATATCTGGTCACTTTATTGAATTCCTTATTCTAGTAATTTATAATTGATTGTTTTTGGGTAGGTAGTACTTATTTGTAAGTATTTTATGAAGCTTGTTTGGAGGTTCTAGCAGGGGAGCACAGCTACTCATATACCCTTGACCAAAGAATGCTCCTCTATCACGGAAGGTCGTCCTCTTTGACCAAGCACGCAGCATCGGGAGAGATGAACATGGAGCGGTGAGGGAGGAAGGGGACATCTGCCTAGTCAGCTAGATCAGCCGAATCAACCCTGGTGATCAATAGGGTGACAGATATCACAGCCAAATCATCCTCACATCCATTTTTGTAAGTATTTTAAACAGAGGAAAATAAATACAAAGTAACACAATAAAAATGTCTACTAATCAGCTTCATAACATCACATGGTATCCTTCTGCTTTACATTTTTTAATAGAAAATATGGTTGAAGCTCCATGCTTTACAAAATTAAATTCTACCACTGTGTTAGTGAATGTACTCATTATCAAGAAATTGGGAGTTACAATTTTTATTCATTTTTTACAATTAAAAAATAGATATATGTGTATAATTGTTCATATATTATGAAATTTTATACAACTGACATGTCATGTGTGTTACACTATTTTTATTGAAATATATTTTATGGCACATATCCATGTGATTCATTAATCTATTGTCTCTTTATGTTGGTGTTTCTTTAATGTACCAAAGCGTATTTATCCAATCTACCAACACTTTATTTAGTACTACACATAGAGCAGTAACGGCCATCCTTGTGCAAGTCTCCTTATATGTCTTGGGCATATAAGGGTTTGCAAACCCTTCTGTGTTCTATTCATGCTTTCTATTCTTTCTTGAGTACTCCTGGGTCACATATTTTTCATAAAAATCAATACTCAGGTTTTTAAAATCTTAGTTTGGAATTATGTATACTATTCTGTTATAAAATATGAACTTAATTTGTATATCACGTTATATCATTTTAACATATTTAATAAATTTCACTTTGAATTCTTTTACTATTACCATTACCTTCTTTTGTAATTTGCATATCTTAGACCATACAATCATTTTTGAGTTGAATTTGTAAGTCAAATGAACATGTAAACAGCATATTGGTACATTTAGATGTTTTTACTCGCTAGTTTGTACACATGTACGTTTTGCGTAGTTCAGAGCTCTGTCTTTGCCAGGTAAACCTAAACATTTAAACCTTTATAATCTCAAGATTTAACTTGGAGATGCATTTCTTTAGCTCTCGGCAATTGTTTCCTATTGAAGCTAGTGACTTTCTCTGCTCTCTAGATGTTGGAAGATGTTGTTCTTCATGCCTGTTAATTCTATTTCAAAAATTCTATGTCTTAGACTTCATATTTCCCTTTTGAAGTATCCCCTCTCGACTTGCTCCACTGTCATCTCTGCAACTCAGTCCATTCATTCTTCTGCAATAATATATATAACTTCTAAGAATGCCAATAGCTTGTTTCTTTGTCATTGTGCATTTCCTCTTACTGGATGCAACAGTCTTTTAAATAACACTGAACACTCATTCATAGAGAACTTACTTGAAGTTGATCCCTTCCTTTAATGGTATCTCTGTTTTATTCCAGTGTTTAGTGATTCTTGGATAGATGATTAAATACCCATTTGACGGCCAAAAATGTAGCAGGTGGCTGGATTGTTCTTTCTCAAACCAGTGAGTATCCCTGTTTGCATAGATGGGTTCTTATTTTAGTGCTCATGATGGACAGACAGGATTTAACCACAGAATACTTGGTACAGGAAGCTTCTTTTCTAGGGGTGAGCACTCTTGCCCTTTCCCGTGGCTATACATTAACTACTTTCTAGCTCAACTACCACTCTGTCGGTCTTCTGTGTCAGACCCATCAAATGGAGAGTGGTATTAAGAGCTTTCTTCCTTCAGAAGAAAGATTTCTGTAATTGATTCATGTTCTGCTCAGCATTGCAGTCCCGAAATTCATGGCAAAGGCATGCATTAGGCTGATTATTACTCTTGTTTACAGGGGACTTTTTACTGGGAGGATAAGGGTGAGACAATACTGCCTCTAAACACTCCTGGGTTTAACGTAAAAAAGAGATGTCTCTTTCAAACTGAGTCTCCAACTCTCTTGATGATTACCACAGACGTCTCTGGTTCCTATTGGATTTTGGCATTCCTCTAAGGCTGTGTTAGGAAGAATTCTCACAGCCTCAAAACCCCTTTTCTCCGTATAGTCTGGGCTATGTTTTTTTCCTATTTGTTTTCTTCATTTTCAAGCCATCCTTCGTCTATTAGAAATTTCTTTAAAAATTGCTGGTTTAATGAAGGTACTCTTTTTCTTTCTCATGCCTGTTGTTCACCTATTTTCCCTCATACATTTTTTTTTTCCTGTCATTTCTCTAGTATGGGGACAGAGTAAGGAGACACAATTTATCATCTTGTTCCAAACAAATTCCCTGTTGTTGTAAACTTTCCTCTTGAATTCCTTTGATACTGAAAACTTTTGACACATCCCCTAATCCTTTTTCTTCAGGCACCTGCTATGTGGGCTTTACCAATGTGCAGTTTATAGTTATGAAGGGTTCTACCCTTTTCAGTAATATCATGCACTTAAGTGGCTATTTGCGCACGCGCGTGTGTGCGTGTGTGTTACCTTCTTACTTAAAGCTCTGCAATGTTAGAGCACTAAATGATGTTAATAATGTCTGTAACATGTATCAGATACTTTTTAGGTCCCAGGCATTTTGCTAATTACTCTGTTTAATTTTCTCTACTCTTCATGAACCATGAACCACCAGAATTCTTTATTTCATAAATGGGGAAAACAAAGCTGAGAGTGTTTAAGTAAACAGCTCAGAGTCTCTACGCTCATGGGTATCAAAGCCAGGATTACACCCGGGACTTGGATTCCAGGACCAGCACTTATAAAAACTCCATCATAATCCTGCTTCTGTACATTTACAATTAATTACCCAAGCAGTAGTTAAGACCTCATGTTCTTACAAGTACTGAAAAATGTGAAGAAACACAAAGACTCTTGGAGACTTCTGCATTGAACAGCTAAACATTAAGTGGCAAAGCAAATTGCAAGTGGGAAAAATTCCAGTAACTCAGAGTGAAGAATAAATTGCAAATTGCAGCATGGAAATTTACTATAGGTTCTGGTGGCTGGGATGGTTTTCTAATGATTTCATGAGGAAAAGATAGTGCTTTGCCTTTTTGTTTGTTCATCTGGGTCAATTCCTGATATCATGTCCAGATAAGCAAATGCCCTTTCTCTTTTAATATCAGAAATACACCTTGAGCTGTATTTTCCTCCTCATATTCTCCAGCCCTATAAGGCCTCTTACAAGTTCTTTGGCCAGTCGGAAGCTCTGACCCAACTTTCTAGCCCACAGACTTAAAAAGGTAATAATTCCCTGTCCTTCACCCTTTCTAAAAGGAATCTAAATTCAACTTTAACTGATGTTCCTCTGATATAACAAAGGCCCTATAGATTACTGTCTGTGAACTAAAAGCTCAAAAGAACAGACTTGGAACGACAACTATGGTCGAATCTCTTGTATCATCACTTATGTTTCTCTGATTATATTTTGCAGTGACTGTATGCTCCCAGTTTTTGTTTTCCTGATTTTTAAAAATGAGAGTTAATATACTTAAGTTCTGAAACATTAGATTATGTGATAACATGTATAAGCCTTACACTAGAAACATAGTTTAAATCTAAAGAGTATTTTCCCTACAAGATAAATATGATATGAAGTCTTGCATAAACTAAAGTAGGACACACACACACACACACACACACACACACCCCTGTCATGCAGGGTGCAGGAGTAGAGAGAGAGAAAGAGAGAAATAGCATGCTTCCTAAATTGTGCTATGTATACATGTATCCTGGGGAAACCGAAGCAAGTGTTGGTAAAGATGTGAAGAAATGACAACTTTCATACCGTCTTCTTGTGGCAATGTAAATGGCTATACCTGTTTTGAAGGCATTATGGCAATTCCCAGAAAAACACAAAAGATGTTTATGGCTAATGATGCAGCAATTTATCTTTGAGTTATTTGCTGTGGAAAAACTTTTAAGCATGTGCACAAGAAGGCCTGCTTAAAGGTAGGCATCGTTTGTTAGTTTGTTTATTTATTCATAAGATTTTTATTTATTTGACAGAGAAAGAGACCACAAGAGAGCAAACACAAGCAGGGGGAGTGGGAGAGGGAGAAGCAGGCTTCCTGCTGAGTAGGGAGCCTGCCCAGGAACTTGGGATCAGGACCTGAGCCAAAGGCAAACACTCAATGACTGAGCCACGCAGGCACCCCGCATGTATCAATGTTTAAAAGATCAGTGAATTGCTAAGGACCTCAATGTCACCAATAAATCAGTGGGTGATTAAACTGTGGTCTGTTTATATAATGGAGTACCATGGGGCAATGGAATATTGAGTGGATAAATGAGCAACAAAAGAATACATAAGGATGCCTACATATTTTTAAAAATGAATAAATAAATAAATAAATAAATAAATAAATAAAAACACATATAAATACCATTGTTTACAGACCACATGAAAGTAGATCCCCTACATGGGATCAATATTCAGCCGTTTCAGTGTAAAACTAAAGTCTGGAACCAAAGAGAGTAAAGGTGGAATCAACGGTATCTGCCACATTTTATTTAAGAGAAGAGATGATGTGAAAGCAAGTGTGTCCGAATGCCAACAGCGTTTGTAAAATCTGGGTGGTAGGTGTAGGGTGTTGAAAATATTGACCTCTACATTTGTCTGTTTATTGGTACGGTCATAAAAACAAACAAATGAACTATTAAAAAAGACTATGAAAAACCTCCAATTGCTTTAAATTATTTCCGGACAATGGGCATGTGGATGGGAGAGCTTATGTTTGTATTTACTACACATGCAGCATTACAGAAAGGATATGATACACACATGGACACAAGGATATGCACGCATATGCTATATATATTATATATGTATATGTCATATATATAGCACACCCTGCCTATATTCATACCATATGTGCAATGAATTGTGCCCTGGTCCTCCTTCTAACTGCAAATTACTTTGAGTTTTTACAAAAGGCAATGTTACATTAATTTAGAAAAATATTTTCTGCCTTGTCCTTGACATTGCAAAGCCACTTAATTCTTTTAACAGATTTTATTGACAGATTCTTGCCATAACTTTTTTATATAACACTATACTTTTTCTCCAGCTGTTGGCCAATGCAGACCCATGATTTTGCTCAACTCTGTTTTGCTTCATCATTTTTTGTAAAAATAGGCTGGACACACTTTAATAACATTTGCTATTAACATATTTTAACTTTAAATCTGTTAACTAGATATAGTGTATTCAGAATGTACTTGAGTCATAAAAAGGCCGGAAATATGCCTTTACATCTCATGGAAATGTCTTATGAAATGTCTAGTAATACACCCAACTAATTGCAATTTCCTGTAACTTGGAGTGGCTTTTAATAAAGCTTATTCTTTTTATGTTTTACTATAGTCTGACTTCTGGATTGTATGATTTGACATCAGAAATAACTTAGATGAGATTATTTCCTTGAATTTTTACTCCCAGGATATGTGCAGTCACATTCTTTTCCATAATGAAAAAAATTAATAAAATGCTCAAGAAACAAATGAACTACAATTCCACCAATTTGAAATAATTCCAAGGAGAGTTGGTCTGAATCTGGAAACAAAGAAAATGTTAAAAGAGGCGCCATATGTTTACTTTCAACTAGGGGCAGTAATGGGAGCCCTTAAAATAGTATGTGTAAGTAGGGGTCCTGCTGAGCCCATTATAATGAACAGAAGATACTTTCTTAGAACTCTGTTAATTATTGATGATACAGCTGAGATGGTTTTAAAAGTCCTTAAGAACTGTGGTTTATTAAGCAAGTTAAATATTCCTTTTCTGCCCCCTAAATCTCTTCTAAACCAAGATTTCTTTCTTTATTGTGCTAAGCGAAATAAGTCAATCAGACAAGGACAATTATCATATGATCTCTCTGATATGAGGGATTTGAGAGGCAGTGCAGGGGGTGGTGGAGGGTAGGGAGGGAAAAAATGAAACAAGATGGGACTGACAGAAAGGGAGACAAACCATAAGAGACTCTTGATCTCAGGAAACAAACTGAAGGTTGCTGGGCGGGGATAGGGAGGGATGGGGTGGCTGGGCTATGGACATTGGGGAGGGTGTGTGCTATGGTGAGTGCTGTGAATTGTGTAAGATGGACGATTCACAGACCTGTACCCCTGAAGCAAATAATACATTATGTTAATTTTTTAAAAGTATATTTCTCCCTTGGGGTGCCTGGGTGGCTCAGTGGGTTAAAGCTTCTGCCTTCTGCTCAGGTCGTGATCCCAGGACCCTGGGATCAAGCCCTGCATCAGACTCTCTGCTCAGCAGGGAGCATGCTTCCCCCACTCTCTCTGGTTGTCTCTCTGTCTACTTGTAATCTCTGTCTGTCAAATGAATAAATAAAATCTTTAAAAAAAAAAGTTGTTTAAAAAAAAGTATGTTTCTCCCCCAGATATGAATTCTGATATATTATGTCAGATACATAAAGTCGCCCATGTTCATGAATCTGCATAGACGATCTGAGCTATTCTTCTGTAAATCTAAAATCATCAGGTTCGGTCATTCTTGGAAAGCAGGAAAAACTGACCCATTTTAGGGTACATTTTTTAAAAATCTTTTATTACTGTCAAGTATATATGCAATGTAACAAAGAGTATATGGGAGGTAAGCTTTCTGAGTCCTTGAATATTGAAAAATCTCTCTAATGTGCCCCTAATTGGCAATTTGGTTGGTCTTGGAATGTAGATCAAATATATTTTCTCTTTCTCTAAGACCAGAGAAAACAATACTGAAGACATTTCTTTCTGAGACCCAGAGTTGCCAGTTAAGTAGGCAGTCTGATCCTTGTTTCTTTGTAAGAGGTCATTACTTAATTTGTAGAAATTTTAATAGTTCTGCATATCCTTGATGTTCTGCAAATTTATTAATTATATAAGGCACTTGTAAAATATGTATTTTGTTCAGCAGTTTTTGGCACCTTAAATTGTAATGCTTATGTCATTCAGTTATTATCAAATCATATACTCTGGAGAGGTTAGTTTTCAAAAATAATGTCCTTGATAATTATTGTTTCATCTCCAAGTTTTATTCTATTTCCTGTTTCAGAGATTCCTTTTATCACATGTTGTAACTGTTACATACGTAGAATTTTGTGTCTTTTTGGTCATATTCTCTCACTTTGTCTCACACACACACACAGACTTCTCAATTTAAAAAAAATATTTTTAAAGATTTTATTTACTTATTTGACAAAGAGAGACACAGTGAGAGAGAGAACACAAGCAGGGGGAGTGGGAGAAGGAGAAGCAGATTTCCCGCTGAGCAGGGAATCCGATGTGGGGCTTAATCCCAGGACCCCAGGATCACAACCTGAGCAGAAGACAGACACTTATTGACTGAGCCACCCAGGCACCCCTCAAAGTTATTTTTAATTTCTTCTATGAAATTATATTTTCTCTGGATGTTCTTTGTCTATTGCATCAATTACTTTTTCCCTTCTTTTTTTTTTTTTTAGTAAAAATATTATCTTTCTTAGGTAGTCATATATTACATTTGCTTCTTCTAATATTTTCAACAACCAAACAGCTCACATATGCCAGTTTTGTGTGCTTGTCTGTTTGGGATTCAGACAGTCTGATACAGGAATAATTGTATATCTGTTAAGCCATGGTTGTGGTGAATTGTGTGACTATTTCAGGTTTGCATGCTTTAACTGGGTGCTAAAAGGGCTTACAAGTAAACTAGTGGTCTCTTCTTATTAATTTTTTAAGTTTCTTTTTACTTACTTATTTTTTTTTAATTGCTTTGTTGTGGGGCACCTGCGTGGCTCAGTGGGTTAAAGCCTCTGCCTTCTTGTAATCTCTGTCTGTCAAATAAAATAAATAAAATCTTTTTTTTTTCACTTTTATAAACATATATTTTTATCCCCAGGGGTACAGGTCTGTGAATCACCAGGTTTACACACTTCACAGCACTCACCAAAGCACATACCCTCCCCAATGTCCATAATCCCACCCCCTTCTCCCAAACCCCCTCCCCCCAGCAACCCTCAGTTTGTTTTGTGAAATTAAGAGTCACTTATGGTTTGTCTCCCTCCCAATCCCATCTTGTTTCATTGATTCTTCTCCTACCCACTTAAGCCTCCATGTTGCATCACCACTTCCTCATATCAGGGAGATCATATGATAGTTGTCTTTCTCTGCTTGACTTATTTCGCTAAGCATGATATGCTCTAGTTCCATCCATGTTGTCGCAAATGGCAAGATTTCATTTCTTTTGATGGCTGCATAGTATTCCATTGTGTATATATACCACATCTTCTTGATCCATTCATCTGTGGATGGACATCTAGGTTCTTTCCATAGTTTGGCTATTGTGGACATTGCTGCTATAAACATTTGGGTGCATGTGCCCCTTTGGATCACTACATTTGTATCTTTAGGGTAAATACCCAATAGTGCAATTGCTGGGTCATAGGGCAGTTCTATTTTCAACATTTTGAGGAACCTCCATGCTGTTTTCCAGAGTGGCTGCACCAGCTTGCATTCCCACCAACAGTGTAGGAGGGTTCCACATCCTCGCCAGCATCTGTCATTTCCTGACTTGTTGATTTTAGCCATTCTGACTGGTGTGAGGTGATATCTCATTGTGGTTTTGATTTGTATTTCCCGGATGCCGAGTGATATGGAGCACTTTTTCATGTGTCTGTTGGCCATCTGGATGTCTTCTTTGCAGAAATGTCTGTTCATGTCCTCTGCCCATTTCTTGATTGGATTATTTGTTCTTTGGGTGTTGAGTTTGCTAAGTTCTTTATAGATTCTGGACACTAGTCCTTTATCTGATATGTCATTTGCAAATATCTTCTCCCATTCTGTCAGTTGTCTTTTGATTTTGTTAACTGTTTCCTTTGCTGTGCAAAAGCTTTTGATCTTGATGAGATCCCAATAGTTCATTTTTGCCCTTGCTTCCCTTGCCTTTTGCGTTTGGCCTCGAATAGCCAAAGGGATATTGAAAGAGAAAGCCAACGTTGGTGGCATCACAATTCCGGACTTCAAGCTCTATTATAATTAAAATCTTTTTAAAAAAATGCTTTTTTTTAAAGATTTTTATTTATTTATTTGACAGATCAAAAGTAGGCAGAGAGGCAGGCAGAGAGAGAGGAGGAAGCAGGCTCCCCACTGAGCAGAGAGCCTGATGCAGGGCTCAATCCCATGCCCCTGGGATCATGACCTGAGCCGAAGCAGAGGTTTTAACCCACTGAGCCACCCAGCTGCCCCATTACTTACTTATTTTTTTAGTAAGCTTTATACCCAATGTGGGACCTGAACTTATGACCCTGAGATCAAGTCACATGCTCCACCCACCAAGCCAGCCAGTTGCCTTTTTATTAAGTATAAAGAATAGTATTATTTTTATTTTTTATTTTACGTTTTTAAAAAAGATTTATTTATTTATTTATCTGAGAAAGGGAGAGAGAGAGAGAGAGGGAGAGCAAGAGAATGGAGGGGAAAGGCAGAGGGAGAGAACCCCCAGACTCTCCACTGAGTGTAGAGCCCGCTGTGGTGCTTGATTTCACCCTCCTGAGATTATGACCTTAACCTACTGAGCCACCCAGGCACCCCAATTTTTTTTTTTTTTTTAAGATTTTATTTGACAGACAGAGATCACAAAGCAGGCAGAGAGGCAGGCAGAGAGAGAGGAAGGGAAACAGGATGCCCGCCGAGCAGAGAGCCCAATTCAGGGCTCAATCCCAGGAGCCTGGGATCATGATCTGAGCCGAAGGCAGAGGTTTTAACCCACTGAGACACCCAGGCACCCCGTGCCCCCATTTTTATTTTTTTTTTTATTTATTTTTTTTTTAAAGATTTTATTTGTTTATTTGACAGAGAGAAATCACAAGTAGATGGAGAGGCAGGCAGAGAGAGAGGAAGGGAAGCAGGCTCCCTGCTGAGCAGAGAGCCCGATGCGGGACTCGATCCCAAGACCCTGAGATCATGACCTGAGCCGAAGGCAGTGGCTTAACCCACTGAGCCACCCAGGTGCCCCCCGTGCCCCCATTTTTAAATCTGTTTCATTTCTATCTCTTGTTTCATTCATTATCCTTATTTTTTTTCTTTTCTTTATTATTTACTACTAATTTCAGATCACTTGTTATATTTCATCTTCTGAAATACACTGTTAGTTCTTCTCTGAGTATATACTATGTTAAAAAACTTAACACAGTAAAGAAATAAACAGAGTGAACTATCTATCTATTGTTCCCATTAGCACTTATACCCAACAGACTTTGTACGTATACCTAATTTAGAAGATACAAACAAAATAATAATAGCAAAGAGTCAGTATGTATTGCATACATATGAAATGAATTTTCAAATATCTGATGAAGATAATTTTAACTAGTACAAAATTCCCAGATATTTCCTAGTTCATGAAATATTTCTTGAGTATGTCAAGAAACACCCCCCCTTTTTTTTTTTAAGATTTTATTTATTTATTTATTTGACAGAAAGAGAGATCACAAGTAGGCAGAGTAGCAGGCAGAGAGAGAGAGGGAGAAGCAGGCTCACTGTTGTTCCAGGACCTTGAGATCATGACCCGAGCCGAAGGCAGAGGCTTAACCCACTGAGCCACCCAGGCGCCCCCACCTCTCCCTTTTTGAAGATATTCTGGTGTTACATCTTTTGGAGAGATAGCAATTTCTTTTTGCCTTAGAAGAAATTATCTCTTAACAATTTCTGTATGTAAAAATGAACCCAATTAGTCAGAGTACCCATTTTTGCAATGCCACATTACATAGATTCATTTAGCCTACAATATGGAAGTGTCTGGTTGGCATCTGTTATCACTGATCTTTTGCCACAACATTGTTGCATAGTAAACCACTCTCTAAAATTAGTGGCTCAAAACGACCACCATTTATTATTTCACAAATGCTTGGGTCAGTTGGGTGGTTCTGGTGATCTGTGCTGGTCTCATCTAACTTTGTCTGGGCTCACTCATGCTTCTGTATTCAAATGGTAGGCTGGCTGGATTACTAACACAGAATGAGGCAGGTTGTAACTAGAAAAAGAGTCACATATTCATTCATTTATGTTTGTGTGTATTTTATTTTAAATGACAAAAATGAAGAGCTCATCCTTTAGAGAAATTACTATTCTTTCCATATTTAAAGTACAAAAGCCATATAGAAACGAACCTGGTATGGAATAATAGTGAAATGAGGATGGAAAATCAGGAGGAAAATGGTAACACTGATAATGCAAAAGCATGAATAAAACAAGGAGTTCCCATGATTTATCTTCTCTAAACTCCTTTCACCAAGGCAAAAACATAACAAATTTGACTAATTTCCTTTTATATCCCTGTAGTTCCTCTGTTATTGCTTTTTTTTCCACGGAGGGGTTGACACCAGCTTAGAGACAACAAAAGGGAAAGAAATTAAAAAAAAAAAAAAGTTGGGTGTTTCAGCTCTCACATAAAAGTAGGTTGACAAATCAAACTGATGCTGTCAATGACCCAATGTCATAAAGTAAAATAAAATTAAAAATAAAAACCCCAAAATGCCAGGCATTTGTTGGTCAAAGAAAACTAATGTAAAACAATAAATCAGTATCTAAGTGGCATATGTATTTGTTTTCAGAGCCAACATTTACATGTGGTAGAAATGAAGCCAATTTTTAATTAGGATGAATTAGTTGTAAAGTTTATTTGGGGCTTGTTTTCGTTTTGCCCTGGCCTATTTACTTTATTAGTTGCATATTACTGTTCATGCAGAGATACATGAAAGGAAAAAGAAAGCAAAGATTTTCCAATAAGCCATAATAGAAGCTGCCCAGCCACGAAACTGACAAGAACATTCCCTCCATGGCCGCCATCATTTTCCAAAGCCCCTCAAGGAGTGAGAAAGCAGGGTCTGATCATTCACTGAGTAAAAAGGACCACATTTCCCTTCATCTTCAAATGAAGAGGAGAAAGGATTATCTATGCACACCTGTAGCTGAGGGAATTTTGACTTTTCTCGTAATCCCTGCTAAAAATGAAATCTTGACAAAAATTACAGAGAATGGTGATGTGCTCATTTGGAAATGAAGACATCCCCCCCACACACACATACCCTGCCATGAGTTCTATATCCAAAAAGTTGAAGGACAGAGAAGAGAATTATTCCTTTGGGAATTGAACACAGGGAAAGATTTTGCAAGATCTTTTTAGAATTGCATTCAAATGGCTTTTTTCCATCTTTCTTTCTGAATGAACTCTAGCCATGTACTTATACAAAATCTTTTTAGATATGAGTGCCAACATGTTTCACAAGAGATAATCTCTTTTAAAATACCTCGAAGGCAAAGATGAGAGGAAAATGATTGGCATATTATTTGGAGTTTCTAAAAAGTCTACTAAATAAACATCATGAAGATTTTAATTAATATGAGTGTAACAGTTTGGTTTTCATATATATGTGGCTAACTGTGAGAACTTAACTAAGAGTTCTCTGGATTTAAGTGGGATTCCACAGACGAAGCTGTTTTTTTTTATTTTTGTTAGGTTTCAACCTCTCGACCCCTGCACACTTCAGTGTTTGCTATGGATTACCCGAGGCTTAGAAGCAAGGGTTTTTCTCTTAGGAGAACATTTTGCCCAAAAGCATCTTTATTAGACATATGTTTTTGTCAGTAAGATGAGTCTCAGCTCTAGGACATATAAAATTACAAGATCTAAATGCCTAAGTAGGGGGGAGGAGTCAAGAAGGCGGAGAAGTAGCAGGCTGAGACTACTTCAGCTAGCCGGAGATCAGCTAGATAGCTTATCTAAAGATTGCAAACACCTGAAAATCCATCGGCAGATCGAAGAGAAGAGGAACAGCAATTCTGGAAACAGAAAAACAACCACTTTCTGAAAGTTTATCTAATATATATATTTTTTCTTTTTTATATTTTTCTTATTTCTTTTCTTTTTTTTAAATTCTTTTCTTTTTTTTTTTTTCTTTCTTCCTTTTTGAACCTCTTTTTATCCCCTTTCTCCCGCCTCACAATTTGGGATCTCTTCTAATTTAGTTAAAGCATATTTTCCTGGGGTTGTTGCCACCCTTTTAGTATTTTCCTTGCTCCTTCATATACTCTTATATGGATAAAATGACAAGACGGAAAAATTCAACACAAAAAAAAGAACAAGAGGCAGTACCGAAGGCTAGGGACCTAATCAATACAGACATTGGTAATATGTCAGATCTAGAGTTCAGAATGACAATTCTCAAGGTTCTAGCCGGGCTCGAAAAAGGCATGGAAGATATTAGAGAAACCCTCTTGAGAGATATAAAAGCCCTTTCTGGAGAAATAAAAGAACTAAAATCTAACCAAGTTGAAATCAAAAAAGCTATTAATGAGGTGCAATAAAAAATGGAGGCTCTCACTGCTAGGATAAATGAGGCAGAAGAAAGAATTAGTGATATAGAAGACCAAATGACAGAGAATAGAGAAGCTGAGCAAAAGAGGGACAAACAGCTCCTGGACCACGAGGGGAGAATTCGAGAGATAAATGACACCATAAGACAAAACAACATTAGAATAATTGGGATTCCAGAAGAAGAAGAAAGAGAGAGGGGAGCAGAAGGTATACTGGAGAGAATTATTGGGGAGAATTTTCCCAATATGGCAAAGGGAATGAGCATCAAAATTCAGGAGGTTCAGAGAATGCCCCTCAAAATCAATAAGAATAGGCCCACACCCCGTCACCTAATAGTAAAATTTACAAGTCTCAGTGACAAAGAGAAAATCCTAAAGCAGCCCGGGAAAAGAAGTCTGTAACATACAATGGTAAAAATATTAGATTGGCAGCTGACTTATCCACAGAGACCTGGCAGGCCAGAAAGAGCTGGCATGATATTTTCAGAGCACTAAACGAGAAAAACATGCAGCCAAGAATACTATATCCAGCTAGGCTATCATTGAAATTGAAGGAGAGATTAAAAGCTTCCAGGACAAACAAAAACTGAAAGAATTTGCAAACACCAAACCAGCTCTACAGGAAATCTTGAAAGGGGTCCTCTAAGCAAAGAGAGACCCTAAAAGTAGTAGATCAGAAAGGAACAGAGGCAATATACAGTAACAGTCACCTTACAGGTAATACAATGGCACTAAATTAATATTTCTCAATAGTTACCCTGAATGTAAATGGGCTAAATGCCGCAATAAAAAGACACAGGGTATCAGAATGGATTAAAAAACAAAACCCATTTATATACTGCCTACAGAAACTCATCTTAGACCCGAAGACACCTCCAGATTTAAAGTGAGGGGATGGAAAACAATTTACCATGCTAATGGACATCAGAAAAAAGCTGAGGTGGCAATCCTTATATCAGATCAATTAGACTTTAAGCCAAAGACTATAAGAGATGAGGAAGGACACTATTTCATACTCAAAGGGTCTGTCCAACAAGAAGATTTAACAATTTTAAATATCTATGCCCCCAACGTGGGAGCAGCCAACTATATAAACCAATTAATAACAAAATCAAAGAAACACATCAACAATAATACAATAATAGTAGGGGACTTTAACACTCCCCTCACTGAAATGGACAGATCATCCAAGCAAAAGATCAGCAAGGAAATAAAGGCCTTAAATGACACACTGGACCAGATGGACATCACAGATATATTCAGAACATCTCATCCCAAAGCAACAGAATACACATTCTTCTCCAGTGCACATGGAACATTCTCCAGAATAGATCACATCCTCGGTCCTAAATCAGGACTCAACTGGTATCAAAAGATTGGGATCATTCCCTGCATATTTTCAGACCACAATGCTCTAAAGCTAGAACTCAACCACAAAAGGAAGTTTGGAAAGAACCCAAATACATGGAGACTAAACAGCATCCTTCTAAAGAATGAATGGGTCAACCGGGAAATTAAAGAAGAATTGAAAAAAATCATGGAAACAAATGATAATGAAAATACAACGGTTCAAAATCTGTGGGACACAACAAAGGCAGTCCTGAGAGGAAAATATATAGCGGTACAAGCCTTTCTCAAGAAACAAGAAAGGTCTCAGGTACACAACCTAACCCTACACCTAAAGGAGCTGGAGAAAGAACAAGAAAGAAACCCTAAGCCCAGCAGGAGGAGAGAAATCATAAAGATCAGAGCAGAAATCAATGAAATAGAAACCAAAAAAACAATAGAACAAATCAACGAAAGTAGGAGCTGGTTCTTTGAAAGAATTAATAAAATTGATAAACCCCTGGCCCGACTTATCAAAAAGAAAAGAGAAAGGACCCAAATAAATAAAATCATGAATGAAAGAGGAGAGATCACAACTAACACCAAAGAAATACAAACTATTATAAGAACATACTATGAGCAACTCTACGCCAATAAATTTGACAATCTGGAAGAAATGGATGCATTCCTAGAAACATATAAACTACCACAACTGAACCAGGAAGAAATAGAAAGCCTGAACAGACCCATAACCAGTAAGGAGATTGAAACAGTCATTAAAAATCTCCAAACAAACAAAAGCCCAGGGCCAGACGGCTTCCCGGGGGAATTCTACCAAACATTTAAAGAAGAACTAATTCCTATTCTCCTGAAACTGTTCCAAAAAATAGAAATGGAAGGAAAACTTCCAAACTCTTTTTATGAGGCCAGCATCACCTTGATCCCAAAACCAGACAAGGATCCCATCAAAAAAGAGAGCTATAGACCAATATCCTTGATGAATACAGATGCGAAAATACTCAACAAAATACTAGCCAATAGGATTCAACAGTACATTAAAACGATTATTCACCACGACCAAATGGGATTTATTAGAGGGCTGCAAGGTTGGTTCAACATCCGCAAATCAGTCAATGTGATGCAACACATCAATAAAGAGAGAACAAGAACCATATGATACTCTCAATAGATGCTGAAAAAGCATTTGACAAAGTGCAGCATCCCTTCCTGATCAAAACTCTTCAAAGTGTAGGGATAGAGGGCACATACCTCAATATCATCAAAGCCATCTATGAAAAACCCACCGCAAATATCATTCTCAATGGAGAAAAACTGAAAGCTTTTCCGCTAAGGTCAGGAACACAGCAGGGATGTCCATTATCACCACTGCTATTCAACATAGTAATAGAAGTCCTAGCTTCAGCAATCAGATAACAAAAAGAAATTAAGGGCTTCCAAATTGGCAAAGAAGAAGTCAAATTATCACTCTTCACAGATGATATGATACTATATGTGGAAAACCCAAAAGACTCCACTCCAAAACTGCTGAACTTATACAGGAATTCAGTAAAGTGTCAGGATATAAAATCAATGCACAGAAATCAGTTGCATTTCTCTACACCAACAGCAAGACAGAAGAAAGAGAAATTAAGGAGTCAATCCCATTTACAATTGCACCCAAAACCATAAGATACCTAGGAATAAACCTAACCAAAGAGGCACAGAATCTATACTCAGAAAACTATAAAGTACTCATGAAATAAATTGAGGAAGACACAAAGAAATGGAAAAATGTTCCATGCTCCTGGATTGGAAGAATAAATATTGTGAAAATGTCTATGCTACCTAAAGCAATCTACACATTTAATGCAATTCCTATCAAAGTACCATCCATCTTTTTCAAAAAAAATGGAACAGATCATTCTAAAATTTATATGGAACCAGAAAAAACCTTGAATAGCCAAAGGGATATTGAAAAAGAAAGCCAACGTTGATGGCATCACAATTCCGGACTCAAGCTCTATTACAAAGCTGTCATCATCAAGACAGCATGGTACTGGCACAAAAACAGACACATAAATCAATGGAACAGAATAGAGAGCCCAGAAATAGACCCTCAACTCTACAGTCAACTAATCTTTGACAAAGCAGGAAAGAATGTCCAATGGAAGAAAGACAGCCTCTTCAATAAATGGTGCTGGAAAAATTGGACAGCCACATGCAGAAAAATGAAATTGGACCATTTCCTTACACCACACACAAAAATAGACTCAAAATGGATGAAGGACCTCAATGTGTGAAAGGACTCCATCAAAATCCTTGAGGAGAACACAGGCAGCAACCTCTTCGACCTCAGCCGCAGCAACATCTTCCTAGGAACAACGCCAAAGGCAAGGGAAGCAAGGGCAAAAATGAACTATTGGGATTTCATCAAGATCAAAAGCTTTTGCACAGCAAAGGAAACAGTTAACAAAATCAAAAGACAACTGACAGAATGGGAGAAGATATTTGCAAACGACCTATCAGATAAAGGACTAGTGTCCAGAATCTATAAAAAACTTAGCAAACTCAACACCCAAAGAACAAATAATCCAATCAAGAAATGGGCAGAGGACATGAACAGACATTTCTGCAAAGAAGACATCCAGATGGCCAACAGACATATGAAAAAGTGCTCCATATCACTCGGCATCAGGGAAATACAAATCAAAACCACAATGAGATATCACCTCACACCAGTCAGAATGGCTAAAATCAACAAGTCAGGAAATGACAGATGCTGGCGAGGATGCGGAGAAAGGGGAACCCTCCTACACTGTTGGTGGGAATGCAAGCTGGTGCAGCCACTCTGGAAAACAGCATGGAGGTTCCTCAAAATGTTGAATATAGAACTGCCCTATGACCCAGCGATTGCACTATTGGGTATTTACCCTAAAGATACAAACGTAGTGATCCAAAGGGGCACGTGCACCCGAATGTTTATAGCAGCAATGTCCACAATAGCCAAACTGTGGAAAGAACCTCAATGTCCATCAACAGATGAATGGATCAAGAAGATGTGGTATATATACACAATGGAATACTATGCAGCCATCAAAAGAAATGAAATCTTGCCATTTGCAACAACATGGATGGAACTAGAGCGTATCATGCTTAGCGAAATAAGTCAAGCAGAGAAAGACAACTATCATATGATCTCCCTGATATGAGGAAGTGGTGATGCAACATGGGAGCTTAAGTGGTTAGGAGAAGAACCAATGAAACAAGATGGGATTGGGAGGGAGACAAACCATAAGTGACTCTTAATTTCACAAAACAAACTGAGGGTTGCTGGGGGGAGGGGGTTTGGGAGACGGAGGTGGGATTATGGACATTGGGGAGGGTATGTGCTTTGGTGAGTGCTGTGATGTGTGTAAACCTGGTGATTCACAGACCTGTACCCCTGGGTATAAAAATATATGTTTATAAAAAATTTTAAAAAAAGAAATAAAAATAAATGCCTAAGTAGCCTACATTATGTAATTAATTCTTTGCCCAGAGCTTATTTAACTACATAAATTATTTTTTCATGATGAAAGGAAAAAAATATGACAGGTATACTCCTTTAAGGAGGCAAGATTAACTTAACAAGAAGTTAACTAGTTCACAAGAAACTTAAATTGGGCAGAAGTTATCTATTTCAGATGTGAAATAGAAACTTTCAGAGGAAGAAAATAATTATGAATTGTTCTTATTAAGGAAGAGACGATCAAATATCACTTACTTGAGTCCTCAAACAAGGACTTTAAAAATAATTGTCTTGAAAGGCAGCATTTAGCCCATAGTCTTTCATACATTCAGGAAGATATTAATTTATTCATTCTCAATTATTTAGTAGTGAATGAATTCCTTTTATTCTATGGCATAGAGCAGAAAGAGGGCTTATTTCCACAAGCTTAGAGAATAACTAGAATTCATTTAGTCATCCACTCATTGATCTATCTAGTTTTCAAAATAATTACTGAATGTCTACTACAAATAAAGTATGATGCTTTTTTTCCTGCAGAGAAGGCGTTAAGAGAAGAAATCTTTTAAAAGCTAAAATACAAAACAAAACAAAACAAAACAAAACAAAACAGGTATATTAAAGTGTCTAAGAGGGAAGTTGACTTACCAGGCATAAGCTAAACACTAAAAAGTAAACTAATTCTTGCTTACAAAACTCAGTGCTTTCTAGTGTGACAGAATGTTGGAAATCCGAAGGCTGGTAACAAGCTAAGTGTTTTATAGTAAATAATGCAGAATTTTTTTTTAAGTACAGTTGACACACAGTTTTACATTATTTACAGGTGTACAACATAGTGACTCAATGAGCTTATTCCTTATGCTACATTCATGGCAAGTGTAGCTCCCATCTGTCATCATACAGCATTATTATTACAGTCATGCAGAGTCTAATTATGATAGTTTAAAGAATTTGCATGTGGAACTCATAGACAGTGAAGAATGTCTGAACATGGACATAAGATAATCAGACTCTTATTTGGATTTTAAAGATCTCGCTACATCAGCATATGGAATAGAAATGAAACTGAAAAAGTGAAAACCAAAGCAGAGTAATCATTATGGTGACAACATGAATGGGCAAGGTAAAATGGGTCAGGGCTAGGAATGTGGCAGTTGGTGGAATCCAAAGGAATGAGAAGAGAGAATGAAAAGGAAGGATCTTGAGGATGTTACTTTAAGTGACTGAAAATATGGGTGATGAAGAAGCAAGAATCAGAGATGCCTCTACATGCCATGTGTGAGGATGGAGAAGTTTATAAGGGACAAATATTTAAAATCATGACATCTACAGGCCTATTATTTTCTGTATAAGATACCAAGTAATCGAAAGGTCTTGGCCCAAATTAGGGCATATATTCATCACTGTATTAATATCTTTTACAGAGAGATAAACTTTTCTTTTGAAGTGGTATCTTTTTCATGTGTTTGTGTATGCATGGATGGATATGAATGTTTGGTATAAAAATTCCAATTTTTATACCAGAATAAATGAAACAAGATGGGATTGGGAGGGAGACAAACCATAAGTGACTCTTAATCTCACAAAACAAACTGAGGGTTGCTGGGGGAAGGGGTGTTGGGAGAAGGGGGGTGGGGTTATGGACATTGGGGAGGGTATGTGCTATGGTGAGTGCTGTGAAGTGTGTAAACCTGGCAATTCACAGACCTGTACCCCTGGGGTTAAAAATATATTATATGTTTATAAAAAATAAAATAAAATAAAATAAAAAATTAAAAAAATTCCAATCCTCTTTTTCTTTGACTTATATGTCTTCTTTAGTCAGGTGTCCATTCAATTTTTTTTAACCTATTTATTAACAGGGTTATTTGTTTTCTTACTCTGGATTTTTAAGTGTTCTTTGTGTATTTTGGATACAAGTCCTTATCAGGTATGTTTGGCAAGTATTTATTACAAGTTTGTGACTTGATTTTTCATTCTCTAAGTGTTTCACAAAACAGAGCTTTTTAATTTGAATTTAAACTTTTAAAATTTTACCAATTTTGAAATTTATAATATTAACAAATTTAATCAATTATTTTTTTCATAGATTACGTTTTTGGTGTATCTAAAAACTCACTGCCAAACCCAATGTCACCCAGATTTTTTCCTATATTATCTTCTAGAACTTTTCATAGTTTTGTGTTTTACATTGAGATTTGTAATCTATTTTGAGTCAATGCTTGTGAAAGGTATAAAGTCCATGTCTAGACTGATTGATTGATTGATTGATTGATTGACTGACAACAGTGTTCAAAAAGACCATCCTCTCGGGGCGCCTGGGTGGCTCAGTGTTTTGGACCTCTGCTTTCGGCTCAGGTCATGATCTCAGGGTCCTGGGATCAAGGCCCGAATCAGGCTCTCTGCTCAGTGGGGAGCCTGCTCCCTCCTCTCTCTCTACCTGCCTCTTCGTCTGCTTGTGATCTGTCAAATAAATAAATAAAATCTTAAAAAAAAAAAAAAAAGACCATCCTCTCTCCATTGAATTGTCTTTGCTTCTTCATCAAAGATAAGTTGACCATTTTTCTGTGGTTGGATCTAGATTCCATTCTGTTCCATTGATTTATCTATTATTTCCTCAATACCACACTGTCTTTGTTAATGTAACTTTATAATATGTCTTTAATTCAGGAAATTTCCATCCTCCAAGTTTGTTCTTCTTCAGAGTTGTGTGGGCTATTTTGAATTTTTTTAACTTTTCATATAAATTTTATTTTATTTATTTTTTATTAATAATAAATTATTAGAGAGAAAGAGAGCATGTACACAAGCCAGGGGAGATGGTGGGGGGGGCAGAAGGAGAGGGGCTATGAGAGGGAAAAAACAAAAACATTATATAGACACACAAACATATTAATAAGAATTAAAGAGGAAATATTCATGAAAAATACCTTTGTTTCTGTAACTACTAATATAGTTGTGGTTGGTATTTATAACTGGCTTTATCTACTACTCTTTTCATATTCTCTTTGCCTTTGGAAAGCATCTCTAATTCTTTATCTGATAGGGCAACAAAACCTTCATTCCTGAAGGGTCTGGTTCACTAGTACCCCTGCCTGGATTGAGGTGTTACAGTTTTCCATTGACTTGAATCATGGGGTGTGGTAATATAAGAGACAACTTAAAGGATCCCCTGTATTCCACATATATTCTTCTTTACCTCCACTGTCGAGTTGTAGTCCAATTTCCATTTGGTACTCAAGATCAATCACCCCAGTCAACACAGCAATTCCCCTCTGTGCTTGTTAATTCAAAGACAAGAGGAACCCAAAGCAGATGGAAAATAGTCTTATATTCACAGAAAACGCTGTTGTGTATCTTGGAAGAATAGTTCTCCTTTTGGAACGATGATCTCTAGGCCAACAGAAAACAGAGCTGAAGGAATAGGAAGCAAAATTTTGTTAGCAGGTCACTAGGGGTAATGGTGAATGGTGCTGCTCCCTTCTCCACCCCTGGATTCCTGGACCCATGAATTCTGGCTATAGGAGAAGGATATTAGATGCTGATTCAGAGGATATATAGCCTTCTGAAAAATCCTGCCCCAGCTATGTAAGGTACTGCCATCTATTTGGCACTGTAATAGTTTTCAAAAGCCATTTTATCATTGTTTCATGCCAACTATTTCAAGACAGAGGAGAACATGGTGAGACCAGAGAATTTCATAGGCACAGGCCTATTGCCACTTCTCTTGCAGTGAAATGATTTCCTTCATCAGAAGTAATGCTGTGTGGGATACCATAGTGGTAGACAAGGCATTGTGTAAGTCCATGGATGGTAGTTTTGGCAGAAGCACTGTAGGCAGGGAATCCACATCCAGAATATTATCTTATTTCAGTAAGAACAAAACACTTCTCCTTTGACAGAATTGGTTGAATGCACTCAACCAGCCACCAGAGAACTAGCTGATCAACACAGAATGGTGGCATATTAGAGACTCCTGTCGATCTCTGCTACTGACAAATTGGGCATTCACCAGCAGGTATAGCCAGATCAGCCTATATCCTCTGAATCAGCATCTAATAAGTGGAAGCCCATGTCACAGAGCCCGTGCATAATTTCCATCCCTGCCTTTGGATACATTGCTCATGAATCTGTAGGCAATGACAAGCATGGCTGGACAAAGAAGCTGACTGATATCCATGAAATAAGCCATCTTATCTGCTTGATTACTAAAATTCTCCTCTGCTAAGGTCAACTTTTAGTAGGCATTGACATGGGACACAAACATCATCATATTTTTTGCCCACTCAGAGGGTTCTATCTACATAAATATTCCTCAGACTTTCTTGTCACCAATTTCCCAATCATGTTCATTACAAGTCCCTGACCATCCTGCCACACCGTTGGTCAAGTCCATGAATCAACATATAATCATACATCTGGCTATTTCTTGTTCTAAGCAAATTTAAAAACCAGGTGTATTGATCAATGTTCTTCCTACTGAGAGGATTTCCCTTGGCCACTGCCCTTCAGGAATATCTCAGAAAGGGGTTGCAGTGCCATAGCTTCCTGGTGGTGCCATGTATCATACAGAACTATTTGTAAACCAGACCAGACTTCTCTCTTCCTCTGAAAACTGACCCAGAGGTACAGAACGGGAGAGAGAAGGTAGTCTAACAAAAGTGGATACCATGGCCTTTGTGCTACTTCATGTAGCTTACTTCTATCTTCGGGCATGCTGGGGTCTGATCTTGTATATACCACTTCCACTTGATGATGGAGTGCTGCTGTACCTACACAACTTTATGTCTCAGTTATTGTCACATAACACCAGGTTAATGATGGGCAATTCAGTTTTCATGGTAATTTGGTGATCCATAGATCAGTGTGTAGCCTCTGAAGGTCCATTAGCAGGCCAAAAGCTGTTCCTCAAAAGGAGAATAGTTATCTTCAGGAATGGCAGGGCTTTGAGCCAAATCTTAAGCTCTTGTGCTCTGATTCACCTATATAGGGATCTGTCAAAGCTCCAGACATCTCTATCAGCCACTGACACTTCAAGTACCATTGGATCTGCTGGATCATATTGTCCAAGTGGCAGAACTTGGACTTGTGATATAGTCTTCTCTTGTTCTGCATACCACTCAAAACTTGTAGTTTTTTGGGTCACTCAGCAAATATGTCTTAGTATCACACCTAAATGAAGAATATGTTTCTTCTAAAATCTGAAGAAGCCCAATAAGCAATGTGCATTTGTTGTTATAGAAGGGGTAGATGCACAATTTATCTTTTACCTTAGAGGGTATATCTTCACATGCCCTACACCAATGGAGCCCCCAAAAATAAAACTTCAGTCAAAGGCTTTTGAATTTTAGTTGAACTTTTCTTTTTTACCTTGTTGATGTGATGTTGTGATGTCATTTTTGAATGTTGATTGACTTTGAATACTTGGGATAAATTCAACTTGATCATAGTGTATAATTACCTTTTATACATTGTTGAACTCAATTTGCCAATATATTGTTGAGAATTTTTACATATATCTTCATAAAAGATAATGGTTTGTAGTTTTCTTATTTGTAGCCTTTGCATGGTTTTGGTGTTTAGGTAATGCTAACTTTATAGATGAGTTAGGAAGTATCCCTCTGCTCCTATTTTCTGGAAGAGACTATAGGAAGTTGGTATACTTTCTTCCTTAAATGTTCAGTAGAATATACCAGTGAACTCAACTGGTCCTGGTGTCTTTTGTTATAAAATGTTGTTGTTATTTTTATTACTTAAAAATTTTATTGATTATTTGAGAGAGAAAGTGAGTGGGAGGGAGAGAGAGAGAGAATCTGAATCAGACTCCGTGTTGAGCACAGAGCTTGACATGGGGCTTGATCCCACAACTGTGAGATCGTGACCTGAGCTGAAACCAAGAGTTGGAGGCTTAACAGTCTGAGATACAAGGTACCCCTAAAAGGTTATTATTGATTCAATACATTTAATAAATATAAAGCTATTCAGAGTATCTATTTCTTCTTGTATGAGTTTTGGTAGATTATGCCTTTCTAGGAATTAGTCCATTTAAATAATTTATCAAAGTGATCTTTTCATAATATTCCTTTCTAATCATTTTATCTGACAAAAACTTCTATCTGGAATATAAAAGTAACTCTCAAAACTAGGAATTAGGGATGACCGCATAGCTCAGTTGGTTAAGTGTCTGTCTTTGGCTCAGGTCATGATCTCAGGGTCCTGGGATCAAGCCCTCTGTTGATTTTTCTGCTCAGCAGGGAATTTGTTTCTCCATCTCTCTCTCTGTGTGCTCTCCTCTTTCTTACTCACTCTTCTCTCTCTTAAGTAAATAAATAAAATCTTTAAGAATAAAACAAACAAACAAAAACTAATAAGAAAAACCAAACCAGAAAATCCATGCAAAAATGGTCAAAGGAAATGAAAACCAGACATTTCACCAAAGAGAATACACAGATGGCAAATCAGCACAGAAAAAGATGTTGAATATCATTAGCCATTAGGAAAATTCAGTTTAATACCATAGTCTGATATCACTACACACTTATCAAAATGGATAAAATAAGGAAAAGTGGTAAAACCAAATGTTGTCAAGGATGAAGAGAAACCAGATCACATACACACTGCTGGTGAGAATGGAAAATGATACAGCTATTCCTGAAAAGATATGTCATTTACTAACAAAACTAGCCATACATTTACTATACAACCCAGCAACTGCACTCTTGGGCTTTTATTTCAAGAATGAAAATTTATATTCATATAAAAACCCACAAATAAAGGTTCAAAGTGGTTTTATTCTAAATAACCACAAACTTGAAACTCAAATGCTCTTCAGCACGTGAATAGTTAAACAAAATGTGGTATATTCATACCATAGAATACTACTGAAAATAAAAAAGGATCAAACTCTTAATACATGTGACAACTTGGATGGATCATCAGGAAATTATGCTGACTAGAAAAAGTCAGTCTCAGATTGTCACATATTGTATGAATCCATTTACATAGCATTCTTGAAATAACAAAATCCCAGAGAGGGAGAACTTACTAATGGTTCCCAGGGGTTAGTGAGAAGGAAGGGTCAGGAGATGGCTGTGGTTTTAAGAGTGTGGCATGAGGGATCCTTATGTTGGAACTCTGGTGTTGGTCACACCAAATGTTTACATGTTATAAAACTTGCATATCCTCTTTCTCTTTCACACACACTTTCTCTCACACACACACAGATGAGTATAAGTAAGGTGGTGAAATTTGAATAAAGTCAATGGATTTTTAAAAATTAATTTCCTGGAGGTAATATTGTACTAAACTATAGCAAATGTTAAGTTTGGGGAAATTGAATAAAGGTTATATATGATCTCTGTAGTATTTTTTTTTTTAGAGATTTATTTATTTATTTATTTATTTGGGAGAGAGAGAGAACATGCTTGATTGCTGGGGGACAGGGGCAGAAGAAAATCTTCCAACAGATTCCCCCGTGAGCTTGAGTGTGGAGCCTGATGTGGCGCTCAATCTCACCACCCTGAGACCATGACCTGAGCTGAAATCAAGAGTTGGCTGCTTAACCAACTGAGCCACCCAGGCACCCTGATCTCTGCAGTATTTCTTTTCTTTTTTTTTTTTTAGATGTTTTATTTATTTATTTGACAGACAGAGATCACAAGTAGGCAGAGAGGCAGGCAGAGAGAGAGGAGGAAGCAGGCTCCCCACTGAGCAGAGAGCCCGATGCGGGCCTTGATCCCAGGACCCTGGGATCATGACCTGAGCCGGAGGCAGAGGCTTTAACCCACTGAGCCACCCAGGCACCCCTCTGCAGTATTTCTTAAACTGCACGTGAATCTACAATTATTTCATATATACAAATAATATAATATGATGCAGCCTTAAGAAAAAGGCTCCAACATGGGTGAACTTTGAACACATTAGTCTGAATTAAATAGAGACAAAGGACAAATATATGATTACATTATGTAAAGTAACTAGAAGAGTGAAATTAATAGATATAGCAAGTAAAGTAGTGTTTCTTGGGGACTGGGAAGAGGAGGTAATGAGAAGTTATCATTTAATAGACACAGAGCTTTAAAATGGGATAGCAAAAAAGTTCTGGAGATAGACGATAGTCATTGTTGCAGACCTATGTGAATGTACTTAATGCCACTAAACTGTAAACTTGAAAAATGGTTTTAAAATGGATAATTGTATGTTTTGTACATTGTACCACAATAAAAAAAAACTAAAAATATCTCAAAATAAAAAGTTAAAAAAGAGGAAGGAAGGACATTAAAAAATTAAACCAGAGACAATTAGTTTAAAATACTGAAGTTTTACTCATATATAGTTTCATAAGAGGAAGAACATCTGTGAAGTCTGTGTCCTAGACTTAAGACAAGTGTGAGACTGACAAAGGAAAATGCCACAGAATTTCACAGGAAAACATGAGGGACTGTGGACTCTGAGAAACAAACCAAGGGTTTTGGAGGGGAGGGGGGAGGGTCATTGGGTGAGCCTGGTGGTGGGTATTATGGAGGGCATGTATTGCATGGAGAAAACAATGAATTTTGGAACACTGAAAAGAAATAAAATTTAAAAAAAAAGATAACTAGTAGGTTTAACTCATACTTGGACTGTCAGCTCAAGATTGGTTGGTTTTGGTGGAAATTGGTGCTAGATGGCTGCTGAACCCCAAATCCTATTTTATGTTTGAGGAACAATATTGACCCAATAAATCCATTGACATTAACCCAAATTTCTTAGTGGGTCACAGATCTTGGACAGTTTATTCCAGGTATATTGTTAAACTGATAATAATCAACTCTTTAAAAAAAGAAGTGGTTTCTCTTGTAATTTCTTCTGTAGGCTTCAGAGCTCTTGCAGTCCCCAGGGTTACTCACGGCCTTACGTGCAGGCTCATAGCTCAATGGAAATGTCCTTTATCACAATCTTCAGTCCCCAAAGTTGGTTTCGGGGAATGCCTTTTAAGCAGTTTCCCTTGGTTTACAGTTCTGTGTAGAATCACCAGGGGAGCTTTAAAAAGTCCTGGTGACTGGGTCTCTTCCCGAGAATTTCTGATTTAATTGGTTTGGGAAATGGCATAGACCTTGGAATTATTTATTTATTTATTTATTTTTGTTAATTAATTTATTTTCAGAAAAACACTGTTCATTATTTTTTTTTACCACACCCAAGTGCTCCATGCAATCCGTGCCCTCTGTAATACCCACCACCTGGTATCCCAACCTCCCAATCCCCCGCCACTTCAAACCCCTCAGATTGTTTTTCAGAGTACATACTTTCTCATGATTCACCTCCCCTTCCAATTTACCCCAACTCCCTTCTCCTCTCTAACACCCCTTGTCCTCCATGATATTTGTTATGCTCCACAAATAAGTGAAACCATATGATAATTGACTCTCTCTGCTTGACTTATTTCACTCAGCATAATCTCTTCCAGTCCCGTCCATGCTGCTACAAAAGTTGGGTATTCATCCTTTCTGATGGAGGCATAATACTCCATAGTGTATATGGACCACATCTTCCTTATCCATTCGTCCATTGAAGGGCATCTTGGTTCTTTCCAAAGTTTGGCGACCGTGGCTGCTATAAACATTGGGGTACAGATGGCACTTCTTTTCATGACAATGTATCTTTGGGGTAAATACCTTGGAATTTTTAAGAGCTCCCTAAGGGATTTAATTTTTCTCTGTGCATCTGAGAACTACTGAGGTATAAACAAGGAGGTGGGAGAGTTGAAGCAGAAGATTGCCATTCCAGAAAAGGAATACCTCTTGTGTGATACCTCAGGAAAACAAACAAACAAACAAAGATATTTTCCTTACCTGGCAAAATTTTCCACCTCTCTGACCAATCCATTCCTTTTTTTTTTTTTTTTTTTTTTTTTTTGGAATATTTTCTGTCTTTATTTGAGAAAGAAAGAATGGGGGATGGGGAGGAAAGGAGGGAAAAGGAGAAGCAGACTCCTCACTGAGCAGGGAGCCCAATGTGAGGTTCAATTCCAGGACCCAGGGATCATGACCTGAGCCACAAAGATCAACTCACCAGTCCATTCCAAAGGCTTAAAAACTCCATAGAAAAGTCAAGATTCCCTGTAATGAACCTGATGACTTCATGTTAGAGAGCTAAAGCTTGTTTCCTCTTATCACCACAGACGATGGAGTACAACGAGCAATCATCCTTCTCCTTCCCATTAGTCAGTAGACAAAAATAACAACACAGCTCTCTGTATGCATCATACTGAATAAAAACATACAGAGAAAGCTGGTAAATTCTCTTTTTTAATCAAAAAATTGATTAATTTGTTTAAACTCCTAGAAATCGGATCCCTTCACAGGAGCAGAATAAGTTAATTGCATTTTCATGTTAAAACAGCATTGATATCAAGGCATAAGCAAGGAGAGTGTCTTTGCTCCTCCTCCACCTCCTCCTCCTCCTTCTTTTAAGAGAGAGAGATTGGCTGTGTCAATAGGTGGACAGGGTTTGGGAGGGGAGAGGCAGAATCTTCCCCAGGCTCCGCGACTAGTGCAGAGCCTGATGCGGGGCTGGATCTCACGACTCTGAGATCATGACCTGAGCCAAATTCAAGAATCAGATACTTAACAAACTAGGCCACCCAGGAGCCCTGGAGGGTGCCTTTCCAATCTCCTGTGGTGTGGATGTGGGAGGAGGTAGGAGAACTGATAGAATTCTAACTAAAACAATCAGATGGAGGGTGTTTTTTAACGCATCGTCTTGGAACTATGCAAACTTCTCAACAGCCAACCTGGCCAATAATGATTTGTTGCTCAGTTCCCACTGGTTTCAGGGTGAATTGCATTACACCATCTGACTCATCCAAGTACATGTATTGCCTTTCTCAGGTATTTTAACAAACACCAGATTCTTGCATTCATCTCAATTATGTTTGCCTGCTAAGTGAGGTTTGGCTTGTTTGTTCAGTTCAGGCAGAAAGCCAATGATAGCTGTCCATTCATCTTTTCATGTAATACAAAATTATTGAGCCTCTATGATATATATTGGGTATGATGTGAGCTCTTGGAGTTAAAATAGTAAACAAGACTGGCAGGATATTAAAGCAGGCAGACAGAATTCACAAATATTGGAGCCCTGAGATCTAGAGCCAGCCTCCTTGGTTCTGTAGCCAGATTCTACATAAACCGTAATTTCTGTGGGACTCAGAATATTGTATTCTCAGAATATTGTTACTATAAAATAAAATTTGGAGAATAATGACTTCTTCATTATAGGGAGATTTATTAGGGAGAGACCAATGGAATAATAGATAATGATAGCTATGAAAAGGTTAACACCACACTTGGCATATTATCTTATTATCTGTATTATTGCTTCTAGTGTCTCTGTTTATTATGGTCGAAATAAATAAAATCAGCCATTAACAGAAACTAATTTCGTTGATAGTGAATCAAAAGTTCTTTGACTTTTCAGTGAAGATGTGGATTTTAAAATTTTTTATTTTTAAGGGAAAAAAAAGAAGGCTTCTCATAGTGTAGCATGTTACCATCAAAATGAACATATCAAAAAACTATTTATAAGACCTGGAGGTTTTTGGTTTTGGACTTCTGCACAAGGGACCATATGTTTAACAGCTCTGGTTTAATTTTTCTGACCGAGAAAGGAAAGATTCACCTAGACTTGGCCTTCTCTTAGACACAGAAGTACTTCTGCAGACTTTGCCCTCTTCTATGTTCACAGTCAGCTTCCACCACCTCAACTACGCGTATGGAAAATGGCTACTTATGTCTTCAGTCAGAGAACATGGATGAAATCTCTCAGCTCTCAAAAGCTATACTAAGATTTCAGTGTCTGTATCTGCCTGAGATACGTAAGGACGAGATGAGCAGTTCACCTCCGGTCTTCTAGTCACTGCGAGGCATGAAGGCTGAGTGTGTGATAATGTTGGGGATGAAGTAGAGTAATTGTTATGGGGAAGACAAATAGCCCTGAAGAAGCCAGACAGCAGTCCCAGCTCTATCACTAACTGGCTGTGTGAAATGAGGCAGGTGATTTTGTGTATGGGGTCTCATCTCTAAAAAGAGATTAGACATCTTTCTAGATCCCACAGTTTGTGTTTCTTTTAGACTTGGAATTTATAATTGGTGGAGCATTGGACAATAAAAACAAGACCTGAAACAGGATAAATGCATTAACACATTGCAGGAGATTTAAGCCTTCCAAGCATCTTCACTCGGTTTTTCGGTAATGGGTGTTTTAAGAAAGGCCAAGGCAGGTGCAAGGATTTCATAAGTTTCAGATAGATAAATAAATACCCTGTAATGTATCTTGTAATCTCCACAGAATAATTATAGCTCTAAGTAAATACAAAATGTCCTTTGTTTATAAGAAGCTTTGAAGTAGAGGATTAGCATTTTTTAAAGATTTGACTTATTTTTCAGAAAGAAAGAGAGAGAGCACTAGTGCATGAATGAGGAGGAAGACAGAGGAGTAGGGGGAGGGAAAAGAGAGAATCTCAAGCAGACTCTGTGCTGGGCATGGAGCCTGATGCAGGGCTCAATCCCATGGCCCTGAGATCATGACCCTAGGTGAAACCAAAAGTCAGTGAGTTAACCGACTGAGCCACCCAGGAACCCTGAAATAATTAGCTTTAAGTTGGCCAACGATCCTTGTTGTGTATCCATAATTATTAATCCACTTTTAAGAAAGGGATTCTTTAAAAAAGGATGTCTCTCAATCTAGATTCCCAATATATCCTATGGTTTCCATTAAGCAATTTCATTGAGTAGTTTATAATGGTTTTATTTTATTAGAGCCCAACTCCTATAGCCATAAAAATCTCTCTGACAAGTGTGACTTCTACCACAGTCATCCTATGTGAACAGAATGGACCTACACCAAAACGTGGTTCAGATACTGAGACTAATAATACCACAATAGTGAAAGGTATGGAAATGTTTACTGCTTATATAGTGATTATGTTGCAGGTGATATAGAATGGTCCTCTCAAGCAGGTCCAAAAATAGCTTGAAAAAAAAACAAGGAAAGGCTGGTGGAGGTTTTATAGTGGGATCGAGAAGAGGTTCCCAATGTGCAGCAGGGGTTCATGCCCACTGGCTCCGAAAGAGGGGATATCCAGGGTTCCAGGTTTTTTGTTAGTTTACCCAAATATGGGGGAAGAAGGGGAGGAGGGGTGAGGCTTAAAATCTGTTAGCAGTCAAGTATCAAAAAACAGCCAGGCTCTTCTTTTACACTTTCCATGTAATTAATTTCCAATGATTTTTTTTAAAGTCTAGATAGAGGGTTCATCAGCTTCACTTAAATTATCAACTACTGGGTTCAAATATTTTTAAAGTATGATTTAGGCTGCTAAAAATTTGCATTCTTTAATTCTGTCAACTGTGAGTAATTATTTTGGATATTTTACAAAGACATGAATTCCTAAGCCATGTTTTGCCTTGCCTCTTCCCCAAACTATACAGACTGATGACTTAGCCCCACATTTTTTTAAATTATTATTATTATTTTCTTAAGATTTTATTTTCTTATCAGAGAGAGAGGGGGAGAGAGCAAGCACAGGCAGACAGAATGGCAGGCAGAGGCAGAGGGAGAAGCAGGCTCCCTGCTGAGCAAGGATCCCGATGTGGGACTTGATCCCAGGATGCTGGGATCATGACCTGAGCCGAAGGCAGCTGCTTAACCAACTGAGCCACCCAGGCGTCCCTTAGCCCCACATTTTAAGGCAAGATCACTGAGGATACACAAAGCTGGATCAATATTCATAGATCTTGTGTACAAGTGAAGCCTACACTATGGATAGGAACAAAAATGATGTGCATTTCACATACCTCTTTCCCTCTTGAGCCTCCATGAACCACTTTCTCTATAGTCCTATGACAAGATAAAGTTAATTCTCTTTTCCTTTTAGCTCATTTATGATGTGATACAAACTGCTAAGCATCTTTAACCATGCATAAAATGTTTCTTTTTAGTAAATAGAAACACTGTGTCAAATAAAAAACATCTCCAAAAGAAATTCCTTACTGTTTCTATTTTAGTGTTATTTTATGTACAGATTTTTTGTTATCTCATTGGGTGAAAGGCAATTCAGTCAAAAAGATGGAAAGTGTGCTTTCTATTTGAGCCTAAAACATGAATGCTTTAATGGTAATGCTGTTTCTAGAATAAGAGCTTAAAGCATTTTAGAGATGAGCCGTCCTAATTCTTTCAACTCTTAAAATTGATGTCAATAAGGGATTACAGAAAAATGTCCAATAAGATATGTGATGACAACTGATAACAACAAAGGAAAGGAAACAAATGTAAAGGCAGTTCACTTAAATTATAGAGAGGTTTAGGGTGCCTGAGTGGCTCAGTCTAACTCTTGATCTAACTAACTCTTGATCTCAGCTCAGGTCTTGACGTCAGGGTCATGGGTTCAAGCCCCAGGTTGGGCTCCATTCTAGGTGTGGAGCTTACTTTAAAAAAAAAAAAATTCCAGAGAAGCTATAGAGTACAATAATTTAGGGAAACATTTGGCTTGACCTTATATAATATGGCCTATTAAAATGTGTTAAAAATGTCATATATAACAGAGAAAGGAGAAATCAAAGAAAATAGATTGAAAATATTTTTTGTCAATATCTGATAAGCAAGCATTTAATCATTAGGGGTTATGTTGTACTTGGTAAATCCAAGCAAATATATGACCTTTAAAACAGATATATCTTTCTAGAACTTCATCTATAAGCACTGTCACCCACAACCAATGCTCATATAAAATATTGTGGCATATATTGTTACCACCTAGATATTGTTCTCTAATTCCATTAATTACTTAATGTATTGATTGAATGCATTGGAGTAGTGAAGTCCAAGATAAGCAGAGAGCATATCTGTTGCCAGAGAGCAAAAATATTGTCACAGACATTGAAAGAACCAGAGCTAGCTCAAGAGAGATTCTCCTTTACCAACTTGTGAAGATGTCGTTTTCTAAAGAAAATAGAATTTTATGAAAAGTCATAAGACCCTAATGATTTATTTTTTAAGCTTTTATTTAAATTCCAGTTGGTGTAAGTGTAATATCAGGTGTACAATATAGTTATTCAACATTTCAATACAACAGATGGTGTTCAAAACCAGTGTACACCTTGATCCCCATCACCTATTTCTCCCACCCACTTCTCCTCTGGTAAACATCAGTTTGTTCTCTATGGTTAAGAGTCTGTTTCCTGCTTTGCCTCTCTTTCTCATTTTCCCCCTTTGTTTGTTTCTTAAATTCCACATATGAGTAAAATCATATAGTATTTGAATCTCCCTGGTTGATTTATTTCATTTAGCAATATACTCTCCAATTCAATCTATGTTATTGCAAATGACAAGATTTCATTCTTCTTTATGGCTTAGTAATAATATTCCATATATATATATATATATATATATATATTTCACATCTTTATCCATTCATCAGTCAATGGACAACATCCAAGCTGTTTACATAATTTGGCTATTATAGATAATGCTGCTATAAACATGGTGCAAGTATTCCTTTGAATTAGTATTTTTTTATTCTTTGGGTAAATGCCTAGCAGATCACAGAGTAGTTCCATCTTAAACTTTTTGAGGAAACTCCATACTGTTTTCTAGAGTGGCTGCACCAGTTTGCATTCCCACAAACAGTGCAAGAGGGCTCCCTTTCTCCATATTCCTATCAACACCTGTTGTTTCTTGTGGTGTTGTTTTTTGCAAGGGTGGTTCCATATATGAAAAACCCACAGCCAATATCACTCTCAATGGTGGGAAAACTGAGAGGTTTTCCTCTATGGTCAGGAACATGTCAAGGATGTCCACTCTCACCACTCTTATTTAACATAGTACCAGAAGTCCTAGCCATAGCAATCAGAAGACAAAAAGAAATAAAAGGCATCCAAATCAACAAGGGAGATATCAAATGTTCACTATTTGCAGATGACATGATACTCTAAATAGAAAATCCAAGACTCCACCAAAAAATTGTTAGAACTGATACACAAATTCAGTAAAGTCACAGGATACATAATGATATTTAAAAGGGGGTGAATAATATGAGATATACTAGAAAAAATATAAAATTTTCCAATAACATTAATAGATAATATTCTATCTCTATTGGTACATCCAGCTTTATGTAACATAGTATTTATGGGTTTGTATAACTGTGTTTTTATATAAATTTAGTAAAGGTTTGTAACCAGTTTGTCACTTTGTATATGTTTCATTTGTTTTAAGATATTTAAAAGCAAGTTAAAGAGCTAATTAGTGACATTTCTAAATTGGATTTATTACACATACAAGTCTTAAGTGCTAGGGAAGATTTTACTTCTTTGATTGTAAGTTTGACCTATAGGGTATTTTTAATACTTGAGAAAAAAACATGTATTTGTAACTATGGTTTGAAATGCCTGGAAAATATGATTAGGTAAATATTGCTAAATATTTATAGGCTATTTAATAAGATAAACTAACTGAACTAGTGAAAGTAATTATTTTCTTTTAATTAATTAATTAATTTGAAAAAGAGTGTGTGACTAGGGGGAGGGAGAGGAAGAGAGAGTCTCAAGCAGACTCCCTGCTGAGTGTGAAGCCTGACTAGGGGCTGGATCTCATGGCCAATGTGATCATGACCTGAGCCAACACGAGTCCAACACTTAACCAACTGAGCCACCCAGGCACCTCTGAAAGTAATTGTTTTCTTATGAGTAAAAATAAATTTAGAAATTATGGGCTTAGGAAAACTACATTTCATAATTAAATTTTAATAAGTGGGTATTTATTAAAACACAATAACTGTAGATGTATTTTCTAATCTCAAAATTCCCTTATGGGATTTTAATCCCAAACTGTTGACTGATACCAGATCACCTCACTACTTATTATTTGTGGTTTCACATAATGCTATATATTCTTCATTATGCCAGATTCTCTCTTCCCGGTTGACTGTAATCTCCCTGAGGACACTCACCACAAATGTAGTCCGGTGTCAGGAATACCATAGGCTTCTCTCACTCCTCTGAAATGTCCTTTGTCAAAGTTATCCAACAAGCTAGGCAGGTGTTGCCAAACTCAATGATCAATTTCAGTCTCAATTTACTTGAATTCCCCGTAGAGATTACTCCAGTTGTTCACTCCATCATCTCTGAACACTATCAGGACACCATACCCTCTCTAACTTTCCTTCTTAAGCTCAATGGCCACTCCTCATTTCCCAGCACTGAACTGACATTCTCTTCCAGATGTCTCAGTGTTGGAGTTCTCTGAGGATCACCTTTCATGGCACTTCTATTTTATGTTATTACTCCATGTCTTATGGCTACACATTCCAATTAGACATTTAGAATGCTCAAACTTCTATCTCTAACCTGGACACCTTTCTATTTATCTTCCTTACCTGGATGTCTAATGAGAGTATCAAACATAAGATGTGAACAAGTAGAAATCTTGTTCACCCACCCACCCAAGACAATTCTCTCTAATTTTTCTATCCTACCAGATGGGGAATATTCTTCTAGTTTCCTAGGTCAAAGGAGACAGTCTTGATTCCTCACTTTTTCTATAACCCATGTGAAATTTAAAAGGAAGTCATGCCTGCTCTACCTTCAAAGTGAATCTCAAATCTCTCCAGTTCTCTCTTTCTCCCAGCTACTAATGATTAGCACCATCTAATTAATTCGCACAGTTCTATTGCTGGCCAGCTTCTGTCTATTCTCCATAAAGCATTCAGGGAAATGTTTTTAGTAAGTAAATCATATCATATCTAGATGAACTGGAACCATGGACTTAAAATCCTCTGAATTCTACTACTAGTAGTAATTGCTGGATGAGTAATTAAGTACAATATGCAAGAATAAAAAGTCTTTATCGTGTCATATACACCCTCAGATCTGGTCCACAATTTCCTCTCAAACTTCATCTATTGCTTGTTACCCTTTGCCATTCTGCTTCAGGAACACTAGTCTTCTTATTGTCCCTCCTTTAAAAAATACTTCCTACCTCACATCCTCACCTTTGGTTTTTCCCTCTGTGGTTTGTACCACCCTGCTAGGTCCTTTTTTCTGTAAGTGATTATTTTTAATATTATTATTTTTAAATTTAGTCTTTCAGTGGATGAAACCTTTTAATTTCTCACATATATCATCCTTTACATTTATTAATTTATTTATTATATGTGTTCCCCAACTAAACAGGAAACAGAAAACAGGGAATTTTTCTTTTAAGTTAAGTATCATATCTTCAGGATCCCCAACCTGTTTGGCATTTTATTTATTTATTTATTTATTTATTTATTTATTTTTAAGATTTTATTTATTTATTTATTTGACAGACAGATCACAAGTAGGCAGAGAGGCAGGCAGAGAGAGAGGGAAGCAGGCTCCCTGATGAGCAGAGAGCCCGATGCGGGGCTCGATCCCAGGACCCTGGGATCATGACCTGAGCCGAAGGCAGAGGCTTTAACCCACTAAGCCACCCAGGCGCCCCAACAGAAGCTTATGTCTTTTTTCTTTTTTTAAAGATTTTATTTACTTATTTGTCAGAGAGAGAGAGAGAGAGTGAGAGCGAGCACAGGCAGAGAGTGGAAGGCAGAGGCAGAGGGAGAAGCAGGCTCCCTGCGGAGCAAGGAGCCCGATGTGGGACTCAATCCCAGGACGCTGGGATCATGACCTGAGCCAAAGGCAGCTGGTTAACCAACTGAGCCACCCAGGAGTCCCATGTTTGGCATTTTATAATTTGTAATTTTTGCTCAAGAAAATGTCTGTTGAATAAGTGGATTTTTGTGGAAACTATTATGATAGGTACAATTAAAAGAGAAAATTAAAATAATTTCAAAATGGGTTTATGTTACCCTTTGATTAAACTCTTTAGTAGACAATGAACTGTGATTTTCCCAGGGGATTAAACAACAAACATCAAAGAAATAGAGTATGCATTATCTGTGCCTGGGTCATCAGTTCAAAGTTCTAAAATTCTTTTCAATTAGAACAATGAATACATGGTGTATGTCAAATGGGTTTCTACAAAATGAACATAAACTGTCTTTAATTCTCACAAAACCCATATGATGTATATATTCTTGTTTTCATGTCATGGATGAAGACTGTAAATCTTAAAGAGATTAAGTAACTTTCCAATTCCCACAGTTACTCGGGTAATAAAGCCTGGTTTTGAACTCAGCTCTCCTAAGTACAGTGCCCATTACATTTGAACTTCATTTTTCAGTATTTCAAGGAATTAAGAGAATGCCATGTAAAGTTCAAATCTAGCATGTCTAATAGGAATACAACGTGAGCTATATATGTAATTTAAAATTTTCAAACAGAGGAATTAAAATAAAAGGAGAAACTAATTTCAAAATTATAGTTCATTTAATCCAATATAGAAAAAACATCATTTCAGTATATAAGAGACATAAAAATTAATGAAAATGTTTTGCATCCTTTTCTTCATACTAAGTTTTCAAAATCTGGTCTGTATTTTATATTAAAGCATATCTTGATTTCCTCAGTCGTATTTCAATAGCAGCTAGTGGCTACTGTACTGAGCAATACAAAAGCTCTCCATTTAATTTGATAAAGTATATTTCCTAGCTGTCTTCACTTTCTCTATTACCTAAATAGAAATGTTTTAAATTCTTATTGTTAAAAGGATATGATAAATTTAAAAAGAATAAAAACCTCACATTCAGCCTAGTTGAAAACTTTAGTTCACCCAATTTCTAGAGCAGAAATTAAGGGAAAATACCTTAATTTTGAAGATACCTGGCAGCTGTCTGATCAAGTGCTTGTGTAAGCAGCCGTTATGTTAGATTATGTTAGATTTCGTTAGATGGCTATGTTCTTATTCCTGTTGAAACTCTGGTAGGAATATAACATTCAATAACTTAGAGCAAGCATTTCTAGTATTCAACTCATCATGTCATAATCTGACAGGAAAATATTATGCTTCAGTACTCAGATCAAGGTACAAAAGCTTATTAGCAAATATATAATACAACCCAAGTAGAAAAAGAAGTGGTGCACACCGAGGTCATAACTGTTGTAGGCAACATCCACCAAGGACTACTAAAATGAGTGGCCACAAAGAAACAGAATATTCAAGAAACAGGATACCTGTCATAATCTAAACTATCAAGTCAAAATATTTATTCATTACAAAGAGAAATGCAGTAGATGTACAGAAAAATGATCAAGTAATACTATTACTATTGAGACATCTCAATCTCATGCAGGAGCTCAACCTAATCATGAAAACACATCATAATTGAAGATCATTCTACAAAATATCTGATAATCACTCTTTAAAAAGCCTCAAGGTCATAAAGAACAAGGAAATACTAAAGAATTACTGTACATAGAAGAGACTAAAGAGATGTAAAACTAAATGCAATGTGGGATCTTGGACTAGGAAAAGTACATTAATGGAGACACTATTGGAATTCTAATAAAATCCTTTATTTGTCTATTAGTATTATACTGATACTAATTTCTTAGTTTTACTATGGCTAATATGAGTTATTCAAATTAGGAAAAGATGGATGAACAAGAGAATATGTGAACTCTACATTATTTTTAAGATTTTTTTTCTATAATACAAAACTATCTTGACGTTAATTTTTTAAGGCAAAGTTTGAACAAATCACTGCTCAGCCATCCTACTCTTTGTCAATGCCCACCTAACACAGAAGCAATTACTCAGGTGAGTTAAGAAACCATAACTAACTGGGGCTCTTGGGTGGTGCAGTTAGGTAAGCATCCGACTTTTGGTTTCAGTTCAGGTCCTGCTCTCAGGTCCTGATCTCAGGGTCATGGAATTGAGCCCCACATTGGACTCAGTACTAAGCCTAAAGTCTGCTTAAATATTCTCTCTTCCTTCTCCTCTGCCTCTCCCTGCCCCACTTGCTCTCTTTCTCAAATAAATAAATAAATAGATAGATAAATAAATAAATAAATCG
Organism: Mustela nivalis; assembly: GCF_964662115.1. Taxonomy (NCBI): domain Eukaryota; kingdom Metazoa; phylum Chordata; class Mammalia; order Carnivora; family Mustelidae; genus Mustela; species Mustela nivalis. The sequence continues at coordinate 112,194,220 of NC_139027.1, forward strand.
TTTTAAAAAGGCATAGCTGATTATTAATATTGCATAGGCAAAATCATCCATTAATGGAGTTTTTCATTTTTCAGCTGTTAGCTAGCCTCAACCCAAGAAGAGTACTCTTAGAGAAATAATGACAGTGCTTTTTATTTCCAAATACTTGTAAATTTATAAATTCTTGGGAAACCTGGGTGGCTCAGTCATTAAGTATCTGTCTGCAGCTCAGGTCATGATTCCAAGGTCCTGGGATCGAGACCTGCATGGGGCTCCCTGCTCTGCAGGAAGCTTGCTTCCCCCCTCTCACTCCCACTGCTTGGGTTCCCTCTCTCATTGTGTGTCTCTCTCTCTCTGTGTCAAATAAGTAAATAAAATCTTTAAAAAAAAAACAAACCTCATAAACTCTTATCCAACTGAAATCTCTTTGTTATGCCAGATATTGTATGTATATTATGATGGATATATGGTATTTTGAAATACATAATCACAATATTGATTTTATTTTCTTAAGGGACCCATGAAAAAATGACTTTTTTTTAGTATGTCATAAAATGTTATATACTCAAAATAAAGAATAACTCCTACAACTTATTAGAAAAGGCTGAATGCTGTTCAATGTAGAAAGAAAGAAAATGACAAGTTTGTCACCACCATAGGCATGGCCTAGGAAGAAAATCCATTTCAAACCTCCTTCTTAGTTTGTATACACAGGCAAAGGGCCTCCAATTCGAAAGAAAGAATGGTATTTTCACACAATGGTATTCTGTCCCCAGGAGCATTTTAGTGCCTGAAAAAGGTAGATCTCAGGGACCTATTAACAATATCAATATTACTTACTGACAAATGGGTGTGAAGCCCAGAAGCTTGTAAGAGTGGGGTCAATCTGGCTTTCTCTCTATAGGGCTTTTCAGGATAAAATTATATTGCTTGTTTCTACAAATTATTATCTTTTTGCTGCACCAGAAATATTTGCAAATAGGCTGTATGGTGTGAGAAATGAGAAATATAAAAATTTTACCCTGGGGGTGCTTAGAATCCAAAGGGATTCCCAACAGATTCTAGAAATCCTGTGTAATCTGACTGCAGGCTTAGCAAGCCTGCCTCAATTTATACTCTGACCACAAAGTACCTGATCTGAAAGGGAACACCAGGGGCTTGAACTTGGAGATTGAATTTGAGTGAAGACTAGGTTTAAATGATCCTTTGTTCTATTTATTTTTTTCCCACATAAATGTAAATGAGCCCTTTATAAAAGTCATGGCAAATGCACCATTTTAGAGTTTACAGAGAATGTTTATTTAAAATACTTTAACAACCCAGTCTGTAGGGTTGGCCTTCCCTTGCAAAATAAACAGCCACCCATTTGATAACCATTAGTGCATATAGGGACTGAAAGAGCAATGACTCACATTAAGCAGGTTCAGACACATCCTTTTAATTATGAAGTCAGAATGATATGGTGGTTAGGTGTTAGTCCTTAATTATTAGGACTAACTTGATGCCCCTTTCTTTTTATTGCTTGGAATGCATAAATGTAATGTTTCTAATTTGTTGATTATTTTTCTCTTTGGGAAAGTTAATTCTAAGGAGGTAAAAGACACAGAAGGTTTTATTTGGCTTCAAATGCAATGCTGAAAGCTACTGATGTTTCCACTGGCCTACAACCATAGCTGAGTAAGCATAATGTAATAAAATCTTTGGAAATTTGATTTCAGAGGATCAATCAGGATTATTTGAGTTCATTCCTCCTCTCCTCATATATAGCATTTCCTTTAGGTACCACTCAGTTATCTTTTCTGAATAACTATTTCAGCTTCTATTATTTCTGGAGAACATGAAGGTTGTAAAGTCTTATGGGGGAGACCATGGACTTGGAGATTGGTAGCTCTCTTCTTTTTGTGCTGAATAATATTCCATTGTCTGGATGTACCACAGTTTACTTAACCATTCACCTGCTGATGGGTATCTTGGATGCTTCCAAGTTTTGGCAATTATGAATAAAACTCTTATAAACATCCATGCATATATTTTTATGTGAACATAAGTTTCCAATTCCTTTGATAAATACCAAGGAGCATGACTGCTAAATCAGATGGTAAGAATATTATAATAATAAGATGAAGATCTGGTGTTTTCTTTTAACTTCAATATAATGTACTCCTTTTCACCAGCCAATTTTTTTCTTTTGGGAGAGAGAGAGGGAAGGAGAGAGTACGGAGGAGGGGTAGGGCGAGAGAGAATCTTAAGCAGGCTCCATGCCCAGTGTTGAGCCAGATGCAGGGCTCCCTCTCATGACCCTGATATCATGACCTGAGCTGAAAATCAAGAGTTGGACACTTAACTGACTGAGCCACTCAGGTGACCCTTACCATCCAAATTTTAAAATGAATCTTTATTTTATTCATTTGGTTAACATGCTATTAATTAATTCGCTATTTCTTGGAATTACCTTTCGATCAGTAAAGAGAAGCAATTTTTAGAATTAATCTTCTTCATTTTTTACACATAACCAAGAAATTGTCATTCACGTAGAGTGGCAAATAGATTCTAATTACTGGTCCTCTCATAGCAATAGCATATTTTAGGACAAAAGTGATCTTACTATATATCAAATATGCTTAATGGAATGTCCAGTTTCTCCATCTAGAGTTAGAATGTTGTTCCCTACATGTTTTGGGTTATCCATTTTCCTGAAGCATCCATCGTTCAGGCACAGTACCAATCAGAAGAGAAAAGAAGCAGAGGAACCATTTTTACCACACACCTGCAAAAGCCAAGGGTACCATATTCTCTCTAAATGCAGACTTACCTCAATAATCGTTGCTCAGGTAATGAATTTTCACCATCATAGATCTTTAAAAATGGCATTTGACATTACAGTTTCAGGCAAAATCACATGCACTTCCTTAACACAAAAGTCAGAGGATAGCAAATGGAATGAGTTAGAATTGTATGTTGAGTTTAGATAACACCAAGAGCTTTGAGTACCCACACCAAGAGGGAGCAGTGAAGAAACAGCATCCACAACTCTCCAGGCTATTGTGTGTATTCCCTTTTATCATGTATTTTGAGCCCTTTAATGAAAGACTTGGCATTTAATCGGACTAAAGATATTCTTCTGTGTTACAATTTTTATTTTAAATTTAAGTTTGAATGTAAGAAAATAATGAGCCTCAGAAAGGTTCCAATATTAGTGAAAATAATGGTACAGAAAGAATAAGCCTTCCAAAAGAAGACTTCCTGGAGCCTACCTTCAACTGCTATTATCCATTCTCAACTTTTCATATTTTGGAAAGTAAAATAAATCTTGGTTTCATTAAATTTCACATACACACTATTTACATATTTTCAAACTGTTGTTTGTTAATTGCATGGACTTGATTCTTTGGTCATTTGATATATTTATCGCTGAGAAATTTATGCATATTTTGTGATTGGAATAGAAATATCATTTTTCCCATAAAATTAATGAAAAATATATTGTTTTCACTTCAGGTACTTGCACTTAGAATCTAGGTCTTCAGGAGGAGATAAAAATCAGTGCATGGGAAATAGATAAATCAAACAGAAAGAAAGAATATAGGGAGACAATATCTAGAATATCCAGCCCATTTCCTACAGGTACACCCATTTTTCCTTTAGGGCCCTAATACCTCTCATTCTTCTGGCTGTTTAAAAAAAATGTTTGAGTTATAGAAAACTCAGGTTTTAATGTTTATGAAGTGCCTGACTTCTGGAAGCATATTATTGGAGTCTCTGGCAAGCACAACCATCTGATGTTAAACATAGCATAGAGGTGATGAAGATTAAATTTGTGCAGAAGCTGACAATTTTGTCGATAGGTTCCTAGGTCTCACACCCCTGCTGTAGGTCTAAAATTAAAGTTGTCTTAGGTGATATTATTTCTGAGTTGTTCTGAAAGGCATTACTTACTCCATATAATTGAAACAGAGTGTATTCCTACAAACATTAGCATGTCATAAATCATATGGGTTTTGGAAAACTACTGGCTTTCAACAGGGTTTTATTTAATGAAAATTAGCACAATAAAATGTCTTCATTGCAGTAATCATGCTGCAATGGAACCCATTCAAAACACATGGCTTTCATTTTTTTTTTTTTCTTGAAAGACTAAAACATCATGCCAAAATAAGATAGGCAAAAAAGGGGGAAAAAAAAGTTTGATTATTTAACATTCCATGGTTTGTAATAGATGGAGCATTAGAGAATAACAGTGATGAATACCAGAATTGATCTCACGTCACCAACTTAAGACTTTATTTTTGGTAGCATATTACAGTGACATGTGGTAAAGGTAGCCAAAGTGTTACAGCAAAAATGAGGGGTGGAGAAAAATCCAATTTTGTTCCATAAGAATTGTGAATTGAGAACAGTCTTTTAAAATGTTAGTTCAGCTGAGACTTTCTGATGAGTAGGAAGGTGTGAGTAATTTGCTTTGGAAAGTAGTCATTCGAAATTGCTGGCTATTTGTTCGAAGGCTAACCAGAGCAGGTAATATGTAGCCTACTTTTAAAGGGAATCACTTAAAGTTAAGAGTTCCTTCCAAAATGACATCTTTGCTCAATCCACCTCCCAACAGAGAATTACCACTTGTGTACGTTTACATTAGGCAGGTTTATGCTGAAAGCATGTTAAATGAGACATTTGCAAGATCCTCAGAAAATTAATTTATACTTGACTTGGCATGACAACAAGAGAGGGAATACCCTCATGGATATTTGGCATGCTCACACATTAGACATGACGTTGGTGGAAATGTAATTAAGTGCATAAAATATACTTCATAATAGTATAGTTGGCAGGAAAGGGGAAAAAAAGCTTCTATTAAAAAAAGAGAAAGCATCTCAGGTAATGGTAGTTATCCAACATGAGATATCTTTACCTTTGCTATTTATTGTTATTGATAGGATATTTTCTTTTATAGCAATGGCAAAGTAGGAGATGATTTTCTTAACCTAAAAATGTATATATTATTTAGTCTTTGAGTTTGCATATTACTGTAACCATAATTATAAAAGTTAATCAATCAATACTGATCTTATGTTTTCTACATGGTATGATAAGCAGACAGATACTAGGTCAGGAAATCTAAACCAATTAAATTCACAGTTACTTACCATGGATGTCTTCCAGAATCTTAGGTAGACATGGCAACCAGTCCACAATGGTGCACAGGGAACAAACACCTACCACTCTCAACCCCAGTGGTACTCTCAGGTCTATGAAGATGGAAATCATGATGGGGAAACCTTTATCAGTCAAGAGCAGCCTGCATGGATCCAGAGAAGGAGGAAGACTCCATCTGCTTTGAAATAATGAGTTCAGTAAGCTTAGAGAAGAGAGCATAGTTTAAGTGTACTTCGATAAAAAGTAGAGTATCTATCTTTTAGGTGGGACTGTCATAGAAACTATTAAGTATGTCTATGTATATGCCTACTTTAAACTTTTCTGGATGACTTTTGAGTTCCTGTAGCTATGTGCACCAGATGCTTGGGATAGAATGTTTACCTGATAGTTTTGATCCCAGTTTTGAAGGTCTGTTACTCCTCTCTTTATTTAGGACACTATCATTATGCCTGGCAATAAGGACGTATCCATTAAACCCACAAGGAGTTAGATAGTTGGAGGAATCAGTCTTCGCTTGTCCCCTAATTGTCCAACTCTATCCCATAACTTGCAAGCTCAGCTCCAAGGACAAAAGGACTATAAAATCTGTACTTCAGCACTGGTAACCATGCTTATAGTCATGCTTATAGACAAACTGTGGCATTATTCTCCAATTTGAAATATTAAGTTGCAATCTTGCTTTTGAAATGCTTTACTATAGCCCACATGTGTCATTTTGATATTGCATAAAAAATAACTTCAAAACTTAGTGGTGTTAAAAAAATTAACTCAGTAAATTTTAAAGATCTCATTGGCTTTATACAACAATTCATGTACTGGGCAGCATCCAATCCAGCAGACAGAAAGGAATTCAGAGGAGCCATACAAAATGAAAGACTTTTATAAGCAGAAGGGAGCAGAAACAAGAAAGTTATACTAGACAAAAAAAGCTGATTTGTTATGGCAAGGCCACTTTACTTCAGGGAATGGTAAGGGTATATCAGGCAGATTACTTAACTAGTGCTGATTAGGTAATTCCTGACTGACTAGTTTAAGATGCCATTTCTGGGAGAACTGAAACTGTAATTAGGTCTTAATTTGGTAACAAGGGGTTTAGCATAAATGACTCCATTTTGGGTCTGTTGTCTTCTTTTTTAACAGTGACTTATGCATTAAACATTTTGTTAGCTTAAGAGTCTGTTGCCAGCTAGGGGGGTTTTCTAGTCTAGGTTGAGCTGTATCTGAAGACAGCTTCAGTGCGGGTTGGTCTAGGCTGTCCTCAACTAGGATGGCTCATCTCTTTCCCATAACACCCCCAACAGGCTAGGTGGACGTGTAATTTTTATAGACTTTTAGATCAGCAATCAGTAACTTCTATTAAAATTAAACATGTCTAAATACTTAAACTAAACAAACAAAAAAAGAATATGAAAAAAAAATTTACACTGAGCAAAGCCATTATTAGAATACCATCATATAGACAAAAGGAAATGAGAAGATACCAAACAGTGAGGGCAAATTGAGAATTTTCTGGAAGCAAAAACTTTGAGTTCATTATATACACACTTTCAATATAGAAACTAGTAAAGTTTCCTATACATTTAGGAAAGAAGAAACTGAAAATAAAAGGGGAAAAGGAAGGTAGAAGAAAGAATGGAGGCCAAAGACATTTACTAGGTAAATTTAAAGAATCGACTATTGGAAAACAGGATAAAATAATAACAAAGTTGGTGATTATTAAAACAAGGTGGAACTAAAATACTCAAAGTGTTAGTTCTCAAAAAATTTCTTTTTATGTATTCTTTAAAAAAAATGATCCAGAATATGCACCAACATAAAAAGGAATTTAATTATATTTTAAAGAAAGATGGTAAATTGGAAGGGGAGATGAACCATGAGAGACTATGGACTCTGAAAAACAATCTGAGGGGTTTGAAGAGGTGGGGGGATGGGAGGTTGGGATACCAGGTGGTGGGTATTATAGAGGGCACGGATTGCATGGAGCACTGGGTGTGGTGCAAAAATAATGAATACTGTTAATGCTGAAAATAAATAAATTAATAAAAAAATGTAAAAAATAAATAAAAAAGTTAAAAAAAAAAAAAAGAAAGATGGGATATCGAAGAAGGATGAGATGTAACCAGAATAGCTAAAGAAAATTTTTGCTTTGATGGTCAAGAGAGATCTTAGGAGGCTAGCTTTATATGTAACAATATGTACAAAATGTTCACAATACTATGTAAGATAAAAGGATGATATTAGTTAAAGCATTATAAAATTCCTACAATATTGGGAAGACAAAGTCTTTCACTACTTCAAATTTTTGTTCAGAAAATTAATCATGTTGAGAATTAAGGTGAGTTAAAGGCAACTGATGTCAGTAAAAATGGCAGAGTAAGGACCTCCGAAAATTCTTTCTCTATAAAAGCAATGAGAAACTGGCAAAATTGTCAGAATCTGTTTTTTTCAGAACTCTGGAAGTTAGCCAAAGGCTTGCAGCAATCCAGGGAGCATTTAAGAAAAACAGCTGAATCTCAGTAAGAGCCGAGTTTCTTAGTGTAACTTACCCTAGTCCCATTTCCCATTCTCCAACTCACAGTAGCCTTGAAAAAACAAGCTCACATTCTCAGTACTGATGGGAACAGAACAGAGCTATAGCTCTTTCAAATTATCATTCCCTCAGAATTGCCATTATTTGACCTATCTAATGGTTCCATGAAAGACCCCACTTGAAAGAGCTGTCTTTATCTAACCTGATTCAATGCTCATCCCATGTTAAATGCTCCTCCTGGGGGGCATTTGTCAGAAACATTTACAGGCAAATGTTTTAATGTCATGGCTGCCTGAGGCAATGCATAACATTTGGGGTAAACCATAGACTAATGAAAAAGCATAAAAGGAAAAGTTGAGCAATGACATGTCCCATAGGGGCTTTGAAAGGCTTTGACATATTTCTAGGACTCTAGAGGGCCATGCACATGTGCAAGGCTGTGTGCATGCTTCAGAAAGAAATTAAAGAAGACATAAATAAATGGAAAGCTTTCCAGTGTTCATGGTTTAGAAGATTTAATGTTGTTAAGATTGTAATGCTCCCCAAATTGAGATATAGATTTAATGCATCAAAGTTTCCACTGATTTGTCCCCTTAAGAATTGGACAGCTGATACCAAAAGTCATATGGGAATACAAGGGACACAAAATAGTCAAAAGTATCTTGAAAAAGAACAGAGTTAGAGGACTCAACATCATCTGATGTCAAAACTTACTATAAAGCTACAGTAACCAACAGCCCAAAAACAAATAACCTAATTAAAGAGTGAGCAGAAGACATCAACCAATATTTTTTCAAAGACATCCAGATATCAACAGACATATTAAAAGATGCTCAACATCATTTATCACCAGGGAAATGCAAATCAAAGGTACAATGAGATATCACTTCATACCTGTCAGAATGGCTAAACTCAAAAACACAAAAAACAATAAGTGTTGGTGAGGGTGTGGAGAAAAAGGAACCCTCTTGGACTATTGGTGGGAATGCAAACTGGTGTCACCACTATCGAAAACAATAGGGAGTTTCCTCAAAAAATTAAAAATGGAAATATCCTACAATCCAGAATCACACTACTGAGTATTTGTTCAAAAAATACAATAACACTAATACAAAGGGATTCATGCACCCCTATGGTTATGGCAGCATTATTTACAATAGCCAAAATATGGAGGCAGCCCAAGTGTCCACTGACAGAGGAATGGATAAAGAAGATGTGGTATATATGCAGGATAAAGGAGATGTGATATATATGCAATTTTTATTCAGCCATAAAAAAGAATGAAATCTTGTCATTTGCAATGATTGGATGGAGCTAGATTATATAATGCTAAGTGAAATAAGTCAGTGAAAGAAAGACAAATACCATGTGATTTCATTCATATTTGGAATTTAAGAAACAAAACAAATGAGCAAAAGAAAAAAAAAAAAGAGAGAAAGAGAGAAACAAAACAAGAAACAGACTCTTAACTATGGAGAACAAACTGGATGCTTACCAGAGAGGAGGTGGGTGGCAGAATGAGTGAAATAGGTAATGGGGATTAAAGAACACACTTAACATGATGAGCACTGAGTAATGTATAGGATTGTTGAATCACTATATTATACACCTGAAACAAATATAATGCTGTATGTTAACTATACTGGCATTAAAATAAATTTAAAAAATTAAGTAAGATTAAATCTAAAAAAAAATGCATCAGTTGATAAATAGGAAAAAAGTGGATGGCACTGGTATAAGAACAAACAAATTCATGGAATAGAATTGAGTTAAACAAACACTTCTCCAATGAAGACATACAAATGGCTATCAGACACATGAAAAAATGTTCATCATCACTAGCCATCAGGGAGATTCAAATTAAAACCACATTGAGATACCACCTTATACCAGTTAGAATGGCCAAAATTAGCAAGACAGGAAACAACATGTGTTGGAGGGGATGTGGAGAAAGGGGAACCCTCTTACACTGTTGGTGGGAATGCAAGTTGGTACAGCCACTTTGGAGAACAGTGTGGAGATTCCTTAAGAAATTAAAAATGGAACTTCCCTATGACCCTGCAATTGCACTCCTGGGTATTTAACCCAAAGATACAGGTGTAGTGAAAAGAAGGGCTATCTGTATCCCAATTTATATCAGCAATGGCCACGGTTGCCAAACTGTGGAAAGAACCAAGATGCCCTTCAACGGACGAATGGATAGGGAAGATGTGGTCCATATACACTATGGAGTATTATGCATCCATCAGAAAGGATGAATACCCAACTTTTGTAGCAACATGGATGGGACTGGAAGAGGTTATGCTGAGTGAAATAAGTCAAGCAGAGAGAGTCAATTATCATAGTTTCACTTATTTGTGGAGCATAACAAATAACATGGAGGACACAGGGAGATGGAGAGGAGAAGGGAGTTGAGGGAAATTGGAAGGGGAGACAAACCAGGAGAGACTATGGACTCTGAAAAACAGCCTGAGGGTTTTGAAGGGGCAGCGGGTAGAAGGTTGGGGGAGCCAGGTGGTGGGTATTAAGGAGGGCACATATTGCATGGAGCACTGGGTGTTGTGCAAAAACAATGAATTCTGTTATGCTGAAAAGAAAAAAAACTATCACAACAGAGGTAATTGTAAATAAATACTTGAAGCAGAAAAAAAAAAGAAAAATGAAACTATTATCTATTTGCAACTGATTTTTATCAACAGCAGCAGGATTATACAATGGGGAAAGAAAAGTCTCTTCAACAATGGTGCTGAGATATCTGGATATCCGTGTGTAAAGGATGGGTTTGGAGTGCTAACACATCATATATAAAATTTAACTCAAAATGGATCAAAGATTTAAATATTAGAACAGAAGACACAGGTCTAAGCATTCATGACGTTGATTAGGCAAAGGTTTCTTATATGACTGTCCTAGTCGATTCGGGCTGTTATTACAAATACCTCAGACTAGGTACTTTATAACCAAATCTGTTTCTCACAGTTCAGTAGACTGTAAGTCCAAGATCATGGCATTAGCAGATACCAGTGTGGTGGCTGGTAGAGGATTTCTTTCTGGTTCACAAGGATACTTTTTCACTGTGTTCTTACATGGGAAAGGACAATGGATCTCCATGAAGTCTCATTTATAAGGCAGAGATTCCAATCATGAGGGTTCTATCTTCATGATTTAAGTACCTCCTGATGTGATTTAATGTAGAGTCTGAGAACAAAGGTTCAAGAAAGACATTTTTGGTGCAAAAAAGGTGGCTTTATTAAAACATGGGGACAGGACCTGTGGGCAGAAAGAGCTGCACTGGGATTGTGAGGAGTGATTGATTATATACTTTAAAGTTGGGAGGGGTAGAGACAAAGGAGGTTTCCAAAAGGATTTTCCTATGTTGAAGAAGATTTACATGATTTTGGAGGCCTAGCTATTGTCAAACTAAGGTTGTTTTTTCCTCTAGCAAGAGGCTGACATTAAGACAATTGGGATCTGAAGGAATGCCACATTCTGCTTGTGTCAAGTATTTGTCAATGGGCTACAAGTTATAAGGAAATTTAATTTTATCTACATTCCCTTTTGCCTTCATTCTCCATATCACCTCCCAAAGACCCACCTAAAAACATGAGCTTTGAGGGTTAGGATTTCAACATATGAACTTGGGTTTGGGAAAACACACACAAACACACACATATTTTAGACTATAGTAAAACCATAAAAAAGAGATAAATTGGATTTCATCAAAATTAAAAACCTTTGATGATTAAAAGCACCATCATGAAATTTAAACAGTCCATGGGATGGGAGAAAACATTTATAAAGCATATATCTGATCAGGATCCTGGATGCAGAATATATAAAAAAGACATACAAATTCAACAATATAAAGACAAACAGCACAATTTAAAAAGTAGGCAAAAATCAAAAGAAATGAAATCTTACCATTTGCGACGACATGGATGGAACTAGAGGGTATTATGCTGAGTGAAATAAGTCAATCAGAGAAAGACAATTATCATATGATCTCCCTGATATGAGGAAGTTGAGGTTGTGGAGGGAGGGGGGTAGGAAAGGAATAAATGAAACAAGATGGGATCAGGAGGGAGACAAACCATAAGAGACTCTTAATCTCACAAAACAAACTGAGGGTTGCTGTGGGGAGGGGAGTACAGAGAGGGTGGTTGGGTTGTGGACATTGGGGAAGGTATGTGCTACGGTGAGTGCTGTGAAGTGTGTAAGCCTGGCAATTCACGGACTTGTACCCCTGGGGCTAATAATACATTCTATGTTAATAAAAAAAATTTTTTTAATATTTTAAAAAATTAAAAAATAAAAAGTAGGCAAAAAACATAAATACATATTTCTCCAAAGAAAATAAACAAAGGGCCAATAACACAGGAAAAGATGCTCTGTATCATTAGTCATTAGGGAAATGCAATTCAAAACCCAGACGGGATATCACTCCACAACCTGTATGATAACCATAATAAAAAAATACAGACAGTAACAAGTGTTAGTGAAGATGTAGAGGATTTGGGAAACTCAGTCATCACTGATGGAGACATCATATGTTATGGTTGCGGCAAGTAATCTAGCAGTTCCTTAAAAAGTTACCCACCATATAACCTGGGAGTTTCACTCCTATGTGTGAAAACATATGTTCACATTAAAACCTGTACAGCAATCTTAACAGGGGCATTATTCACAATAGCCAAAAGTTGAAAACAACCCAAAAGTCCATCAACTGGTGAATGGAAAATGTAGTATAGCCATACAATGGAACAGTATTCAGACATAAAAACAAAGATACCCGCTACAACATGGACAAACCCTGAAAGCAATACAGTATGCCAGACAGAGAAAACTTTACATATGATTCCATGTATACAAAATGCCCAGAAATGTCCAGAATAGGCAAATCCAGATTAGTGGTTTCCAGAGCTCCAAAGAGAGGAATGGGAAGTGACTGCTGGTTGAGGGAAAGTTTCTTCTGGGGGTGATGAAAATGTTCTGGATTAGATCGTCGTGATGGTTATTTAGCTTTGTGAATATACTTAAAATAAGTGACTTGTACACTTTAAAGTCATGAATTTTATGATAATGTGAATTAAATCTCGTTTTAAAAATGAATCGAAGGCACTAACTAAAATAATAGAAATAGAACATATAACTTTCAAACTAGCTGAAGGACCGTTTACTAAAATATGACCCATTTGGAATCAATAAGGATGAAAAACTGTAATTTTTTAAGTAGAAGAAGAACAGCAAAAACAACCACCAAAAAACCCCGTGCAAAGTTGATCTAAATGTATCAACAATGACATCAGATGTGGGCTAGAGATTGGAAAATTATGGCCTGGGTCAAAGGTCTTCAGTCTGATTTTTGTACAGCCTAAGAACAAAGAATGGATTTTGGTATTTTTAAGGAGTTATTGAAAAGAAGGAGGACAGAGATAGAAGAGGAGCAGCCGCTGAAACCAGGGCCCTCGAAACTAAAATATTCACTCTTAGGCCCAGTACAGAAAAAGTGTGCTGAACTCTGACAGTCTAAACATTTTCGAGCCAAACATAAAATCTAACAAAACAATAAAACAACACTTCTCCTTGTCCCTGTCACCTGCCATTTTTGGAACAGCTGCTGGGAAGGGTGCTGTACACTGTCTGTCTCTGGGTTGAAGGCTGCCTGAGGGAAACTGGCATGACATCTGGAAGACAGAAGGGAGGTCACTGTCTTCACCGGCTTCAGCCTTTTCACAAACACCTTCTTTGATGTTGCTGGATTAGAGAGTAAGGGGAGCTTTGCCAGAGACCCTGGACAGTTGTAGGTCTTCCCCAGGAAGTTTCTGGGAATTGCTCATGTTGGTGCTCCAGCTAAGGTCCTCAGGGATTTTCTTTTTCTCCAGTATTTATGCTGCTTCCCAAACTTTCTTTTCCTAGACCATCCTACTTGCATGGACACCTCTTGAAGTTTGGTATCAGAAACTTCACATCATTCCTACCAGGTTCCATTTGTCCAGCAAGCCAAGAAAGATGGGTGGGGATATTAGTTTTGTGAAGAGAAGTGTCTAACAGGAGCAATGACTTTTCATTAAAGAGACAGAGCCAGATGGTGGCAACTGTACAGACAAAGCACCAAAATAAATATCCCTACTTCCCTCTTTTTTATCTCAACCCTGCTCCCATTGGCCAAATTAAATAGGAAGATATATCCCTGTAGATCAGCCTCAGTAAGGTCAGCCTCTCAGGTAGAGAACATAGTAGAAAACAGATTCAGAAGGGAAATGGAGAACGGCCAGCTCAGCTACCAATCTAAATGGCTTATTCATGTACTAAAAGAAACACAGTATTACTGGGAATTGAAGAAATAGATATCAAAACAATAATCGACCAACTCAGATCCTAAGTGGTAATAATAAAAGTAATAACAATAAATCTGATAACCTCCAAAGTTGGCAAGGATGCTACAAATTAGTAATGCAAGCTACGAGTTGACTATTTGGGATCCCCACTTTATAGGGTAAATTGGGAATACCTAAGAAAGTTGATGATCCACCCACCTTATGAGCCAGCAATTATAATCCTGGGGATCAATCGTGGAGAAACTTTAGTGCATATGCAGATGAACATACATGAAATTGTTCAATGTTTGCAATATCAGAAAAAGAGAGAGAGAGGAAGAGGAAAATAAACAAACAAACAACAAACATCTAACAGTTTCTTAGAAGGGAACTGGAGGAATAAACTCATCTAAAATAAAATGATCAATACGAGTTAAAAGATACAGACTAAACTTTCAAATATCAGTAATGCTAAATCTCACAAAAATATCATACAAAGGGAAGAAATCCAGGTGCCAGACAAGTGCAACAAGTTAAGATACAATTTCGGTTTTTTAAAGATTTTATTTATTTGAGAGAAAGAGAAAGAGACAGCATGAGCAAGGGGGAGGAGTAGAGGGAGAAGCAGACTCTTCACTGAACAGGGAGCCTGATGTAGGGCTCTATCTCAGGACCCTAGATCATGACCTGAGCCGAAGGCAGATGCTTAACCAACTGAGCCATCCAGGAGCCCCAGATATAATTTCTATAATACCTGTAAATTTAGGTATCACATCCTCTTTGGGGGAACTCTCTAAAAGCAGAGCCTGGTACAGGGATTGTTGTACATGTGACTTATCAGGGGACAACTCTCAGAAGAAGGGCAAGAAGAAAAGGAGCTCTGGAGAACGAACTTGAAGCAAGGGGGTTGACCTCACTGACTCACCTCCCCAACCCCCGCCTCCGACCCAGGCACACACACCTGCCAATCAATCATTGGCTAAATGCTGACTGGTGGGAAACATCCTCCCAAAGGAACATCTTGCATTTAGCCTCGGACAGTCTTTCAGAGAATAGGACAGCTGAGAGCCATTAGTAGCCAACACCCACTGGAGCTGGAACTTGAGTGTACCAGCAGTGAAAGGGGTCTGGAAGGGGCATGCCAGTGTCCACTATTCACAGGAAACAATGGTGTACTGTTTATGGCCTTATGTGGGTAATAAAATTACAAACATTTGTATGGAAATAAAAAACAACACTCATTTCAAAATAATGGTTTCCTCTAATAAGGAAGGGAGGAAGGAAAGGGAAATGATTCAAAGGTTGGCCTTACGCTGTATTTATATTAGTTTAATTTCTTAAACAAGTGATCTGAAGTAATAAAGCAACACGTTAACATTTAAATATCAGTATTTGTAAGCTTTAAAACTCAAAGTAACATACAAAACCAAAAACTAATAGTAAAATATGTAGATTTAAAAGGAATAATATGGTTCTTGTAATTTTTAAATTTAATTTACAGCAATGGTGAAAAACGTGTCTTTACTAAATTTGATGAAACTGGAAATCATTCGTTATTGTTCACCATTCATCGAAAATCATACTTTTAATTATAAAAGTTAGATATAAGATTTGATGTTTATAATATCTCTCTTTATAGTTTTATTTATCCTCAATCAATATTTTACGTGAAGACATGTCAGAGAAAGAGACAGAGAAAGACAGACAGTAAGAAGGTAAGAACTTTGAGATTTCTGGAATAATATTTACCTGATATTGAAATGAAATATATCTGGATGGTGGGATTTGGAATGGTTTCTTAATTCTTCTTTATAAGTTTATTCATTGCTTTCATTTGTATAATGGCCATTGTCTCATTTTTACAGAAACAATAAAGTCATTCTTAAGAGTAAAGAAAAATGTGTTTTCTCCCTAATAATAAAACCATTACAAAGTTAATAACTCTTTGATAGTATTTTACACCTGCTACATATGCCAAAATTAAATAAAAGAAATGCCCCAAACTGGCAAGGTTTTTTAAACCTGCTACAATGATATATTGTTAGTGGCAATATAATTCATGATTCTGTTAGAAAAAAATAAAATCTGGCAAAATTTTATGAGTAGCAAATAGATGTTTACATCCTTGGATCCATAAACTAATTTCCTAGAATTTATTCCATGGGAACATTACAGTAAAGCAAATAACATCTGTACGAATGATGGTTATTATAATAAGGCATTGAAACACTCTACCTTGACTAAGAAATGTATGGAAAATGAATTTAAGGGGGTACTATGCTGTGATCAAAATATGAAAAGTGTGAATATGTAAAGATATCGATAGCTCCTGAGCATGTAATGTGTACTTAGAGGGCATAGATGATTTTGTGAACTATTTTATCTCTCAAAATTCATGGGTTCAGTATCATTAAAATACCATTACAGGGAAGGAATCTAACTGGTCCATAGCTGCATGGCATGCTAATGAATGGCAGTATTAAGGTTCAAACCCAACTCTGTAGAACTCTAAATCACAAACTCTTTTTACTAAAGAAATTTTCTTAGCTGTAGCATTCATTTTACAGTAAATTTTATGCAGACCTCTCTTAGCTTCAAATCAAAGAGATGACAAAAGAAGAGCTTTTTGGATGGATGTGCCAGAGTCAGGGTTGCCCTCAGGTCCCCCCCAACCAACTTGGCCTCAACAGAATCTTAGGGCACCACAAATAATTTTAAAGAATCATGATACCATACCATATTATATTTGAAAAATGTAAAAATGGTTTAATATAATTTAAAGTGTTGAAAGATCGTAATAAAATGTTACTACTCTCAATTGAGTAGTTTTCTACTCAATTCACATGGAGACATGAATCCAAATATTCATGGGCAAAAACAAGAACAGAAACTGTTTCATGAAGAGGGTAGCATCCAGCTAAGCCATGGGGCACTAGAGGAATAAGTTGCTTGAATTATCCACCACTTCTTTTTTTAAAGATTTTATTTATTTGAGAGCAAGAGAGAGAGAGAGAAAGAGCATGAGCAGGTTGAGGGGCAGAGAGAGAAGCAGACTCTCCGCTGAGCCAGGGCCCTGAGGCTGGGCTCGATCCCAGGACTCTAGGATCATGACCTGAGCCCAAGGCAGATGCTTAAAAGACTGGGCCACCCAGGCGCCCCTTTTCTACCGCTTTTGAGGTGGTCCTCAGAGCTTCCTTAAGCCTAGAAAATCCACTTATCTTTGTGCTAAGTCAGACATAGTCATTTCTAAAATGCTATAAAGGCTGTGCATTATTTGTGAATGTGGATGCAACTGAGGATGGGGGAGGAATGAGAAAACTCATATATTTTGGGATCAACATATATTCCCCAACAAACTGTGACAGACTGGGAGAATTTCCTCTTTCCTTCTTACTAGTCAGGGAAACCCAGACCCTGTCACCTGCCCCTCCCAAATGCAAAGATAGCTGAAACTTGTTTCCCATCCTCCTTGGCTGCTGTTAACATGGCCATGTGATCCACTCTTGGTCACTGAGATAGCAGAGGGGAAATCCAGTGGCTCGGGGGAAATACGAACTCTCTAGAAGGGAGAAATGTATGAGAAGGCCTATCATCCTTTCTGTGTGCGGAAGTTCTCCTGTAAGACTGTGAGGCCTAAAGTTACTACAGCCATCCTGAAATCAGGGAAAGAGCCAGAAACTCCAGGAAATACCTTCCTACATAGTTTTTGATATGTGATAAAAAAGAACCTTCCACAGTTTAAGCTCCTTTGAATTGGGCATTCTGTTATTTACAGCAGAAAGCATCTGAACGTAAATTCCAGAAATCTGTCAGATAACCAAAGCTCCCAACTAGAAAAAAAAAAAATCAATTCAAAATTATCAAGGGCATTGTCCTTTTTTGCTGATATAAATGAAATGTAGGCCTTTTTACAGTCATGAAGAATTTCTGGTAATTTTCTTCTTTTACAATGGTTATATCACAGTTCATGAGTTTTATATGAAATGTGATTGTTTCTGATTATTGTGGCTTCTTCTGATTCTTGTACGTAAAGTTGCTGATTCTAAACTGCTAGGAAAAATTCAGGCAGTTTTCAAAAGCTTTTAGGTCCCCAAAAGATGAAGAATTACTTCTTTCCTTCCTTTTTCCTTTTCTTTCCATCAATTCTTTCTGTCCTAAGACCAGTATTTTATTTTATTTTTTTATTTTATTTTTTTAAAGATTTTATTTATTTATTTGACAGACAAAGATCACAAGCAGGCAGAGAGGCAGGCAGAGAGAGAGGGGAGGAAGCAGGCTCTCTGCAGAGCAGAGAGCCCGATGCGGGGCTCGATCCCAGGACCCTGGGATCATGACCTGAGCTGAAGGCAGAGGCTTTAACCCACTGAGCCACCCAAGCGCCCCTAAGACCAGTATTTTAAAGTAGCCCTCAAATACCACTGAGGTAAATCTCCATATACTCTATTGCAAGGATCAAATACAATATGTGGGAAAGTGCTTTAGAGGCAGGAGAACATTCTGCAAGGCTATAGCCCAACAACATTATTATTACTACATCCTAATAACACTGCTTCCCATTAACAACAGCAAGCTAAGAGTAGGCAATGATGGTAGGTCTGTCTTACTTGAGTTTCAAAAACACAATTGAAATTGTGTTAAAATTGGGATAATGTCTTGGTCACCTCATCAGTCTTGGGTTGATATGGTTATAATAAACACAAACTTCTTGCTTTTATTCAATAAACACTTAAGTAAAGTGGTTTAACCTTAGTTATATTTTAGGCACTGTTCAATATATTTAAAAAATGACAAGTCTCTCAGTTCCTATGACAACTTTTGAAGGAGATACCTTCATTGTTCTCATTTTTCTGATGAGAAAACTGAGACATCAGTTACTTAAGTAACTTGCCAAAGTTAGCTCTAAGTGGTAAAATGGTAATAATTGTATTAGCTGACATTGTAGGGGAGGAAAAAGGTTTTGATCCTCCTAGGGTCCCTGGATGGGTCTGAAATTTGAGCTGACAAAGACAGGTTAACATGAGAGAAGCATATAAATTTATTTAATATATGCTTTAAGTGACCCAGGAAGCTTCATAAGGAAATGAAGACCCAAATACACAGTTAGACATGCATTTTTATGCTAGGTTTGACGAAGAGTGGGCTGTCGTGTAGAAAAAAGATAGGTTAAGGTGTAGGAGGTAAGTGTAAAAAACTGGGGGAGATTTAGCAAGGCCTGTTAGGATTCTTCTTGGTCCCCCTTTGTCTTTGGAAGTGAGTAGGTTCCTTCTTCTGGGTATAAGGAAGGCACCTCTCCCATAAGGGTTTTAGGACCTCTATCAGGGAAGAAGGACAGAGGGAAGGTCACTGACCTTCTTCCTCTGCTCTTTTCTGAAACTCCTTCAGTTTAAAATAGTTAGTACGCCAAAGTGCCATGTTTTGGAGTAGTGTGTCCTGAACTCCATCACCATACAGAAAGAAATGTATGCAGTTATTCACTAAAATTGAGAAAGTGTGACAGGTTTACCACATGCTTCATTTTGTTTTATAGGCAAGTGCAAAGAATAATGAAAGGAAAAAGAGCATTTTCCTTTCCTTTATCTTCTTTTCTTTATTCTCCCCACCACTATGTACACAGGAGCACATGTGTGTGTCTATGTGTGTGTGTGTGTGTGTGTGTGTGTGTGTGTGAGAGAGAGAGAGAGAGAGAGAGAGAGAGAATAATGAGCTTCTTTGTTCAGAAATAACTATGCTTCCTCAGCCTGCACATAATGTGAGAGAGAAACTTTAAAGAACAAAAAAAATCATGTGTGAGACTCAAAAATCTCTCCCCACATAAGCTGAAAGATTCCAATAGTGGCAATTATATACCAAAATAAATATGGCATCCCTATTTCCCACTGGTATTATCTTCCAGAATTTTCTTTGGATCTGAATGCATTTATGGTGAGAACATATTCAGCTTTCTTCTCATTTTTTTTAATCTTATATGCTCAGTTGCAGGGCTGACCACATATACTTTCTCTTCCTGCATCTATGCCTTTTTTTGCAATGAGACTTTGCAGCTTCTTTCAAGGAAAGGGGAGTTTATTTCTCTATTTTTTGAATCTAGATTTAGACGTGTGACAGGTGATGGCCAAGGAGAAATTAGAAAACCTGATAGAAACAGAGGCATGACAAGTACTTGAGAACTGGGGTTCTTCCTGTCTTGCTATTCTTGGGAACTCTTACTACCACCAAGTGAATGAACCTCCCCTAGCCTTGGAGGATGAGTGACTCAGCACCCAGCTACTACCATTAACCCTGGCATCAGGCATGTGAATGAGGCCATCAGCCACCAACCAAATCACCAACCATCCAACCATCACCCAAAAAAATGGGTGAACTCGGGGTGACCTTGAGGCTTCAGGATAGCGATGGCGAGTCTCTGGAGGCTGGGTGTCCTGTACGGTGCCCAAGGAGGCCGAGCTCTGTTTGTCCGAATTCCCGTGGTCAGACCTGTTCAGGTCTCAGCATTTCTTCAGGACCAGCCTGCCCCAGGATGGTGTAGAACACAGCATATTCACCTGTCACCCAACCACTATTCTGGTTCTAAGGCTGCATCTCTCCACTGGACTGGTGAGAGGGTTGTCAGTGTTTTGCTCCTGGGCCTAATTCCAGCTGCTTATTTGAATCCTGGCTCTGCGATGGACTACTCCCTGGCTGCGGCCCTCACTCTCCACAGTCACTGGGGCCTTGGACAAGTGGTTACTGACTACGTTCGAGGGGATGCTTTGCAGAAAGCTGTCAAAGCAGGCGTTTTGGCACTCTCGGCTCTAACCTTTGCTGGGCTTTGTTATTTCAACTATCATGACGTGGGCATCTGCAAAGCTGTTGCCATGCTGTGGAAGCTCTGACCTTTTTGACTTAATACCTTGAGAATTGATTGTACACCTCTTTGCCTCTGCTCTGTCATGCCATTCAGCTCACGATAAGGAGGAAATATCAGATAAGTCCATTGGTGAGACAAACCTCTTCTAATTACCTGGTTATTTTTAGAAATTAGTCTTTGATAAAAAGGTTCAAGAGGAATTGTATTCCAGAAATTTGGAGACTGGGTTTCTTGTTCTGAGTTTGTGGGGTTGTCTTCCAGCTTCTCACAAAACTCATAGCATAACTAACCATTATGTATGAGCTTTTGCCTGTTAGCATATCAAATTCTTAAAGGGAATTCAGCTTTATTACTATCAATACCTGACAATACTTGTCTTTTGTCCTGGAACGATGGAGAAAGGGAAAGCCTGTTAATTCGCAAGTAAAGACTTTGCAGAAAATTAGTGTTTAAAAAAAAAATGGGTGAACTCTACCAACACCTTACTGAGCAGAGAAGAGCAATCCTACTTAAGCCCAGCCCAAAACATCAACTTATGTTGCAGTGAGAAAAAAAAATATATATATATTGTTAGTTTCAGTCACTAGTTTTGGGATGGAATATGTTTTATTTTTACTCCATTCAGCCTTTCTCTAGGCTCTCCTATGCTTAAGAGCCCTCAGAGGCAAAGCATGTAATGACTCTCTGCTTTACCAGCTCAAGGGCATCTGCTTTACCAGCTCAAGTGCTGTGGGTCAGTCTTAATTCTCTTAGAATGTGTCTAATTTCATTGCAAAAGTAATGTATCTGGCTAATAAGACTTAGGCTCCTTGGCTGTGTTTCCTCTCTTTTGCACCCTAGAGCCCTTGCCACTACACAGAACCTTTCATTTCCAAAGGATGCCTGAGTACTTCATAAACTTAGCCAGTGGACTTATAAACTTTATGGCCAAGGAATCAGTCCACCACTGAAAGGTAACCTGCTTCTTGTGTGAAAAGTAGCAATTGTTTACATATGGTTAACCTGAAGGCATAAGGAGGCTAAGCATTAGGTTTAAAACCTTAAGATGTCATAGAGCAGGTCCTGGTAGGATTTCCTTTCCTTTATTAAGTTCTCTTCTGCACTGCTTTAGTTGACTGAGCCCAAAGGAAGTGGAACCAATGAATGAACTGAACCCATGACCCTAAGCACCTGGTGAGAATTGGTCTCTGTGTAATGACCTGAGATAAAACTCCCAACTCTACATGCCGGGGAGGTCAACAAGAAAAAAATCTCATTTGTAAAGCTCTTTTTAATTTTTAAAGGAAACCTATTCATGCACTGTTATTTTGCCCATTTTTTTGTCCCTTTCACATAGAACTTTACACTTACTGTCATATGTTTTATTTGTTGAACTAAAGTTTGTTTTGCTCCATTAAAGGCAGGAATGAATGAGCCATGCTGTAACTCCCTTAGACTCTATCAAAATGAGTATGTAGAAAGGAAGCACTTTCTGTCCATCTTTCATTTCAGCGCTATGCACCACCCCCTCCCAAAAGTTCGAGAAAGATTTGCTAATCAGGATGCTGAGTTCAGGACATCTACTGGACTACTGTTATGAGTGGCAGCATAACTGGAGGTTAAGTAGGGGCTCTGTTTCTCTCTTCATTTACTCTATGCAAAGGAAGCAATAACTCTTGAAGCCCAGGCATCTCGTTTTCTTCACTATCTATTGCAATATGCTGTCCATTGCTTCATATAGTTGGCACCATTGTGACAGCCAGTTATTCTTAAGATTTGGGATGGTAGGTGAGAAGCAAGAGGCTCAGTTTTCTCAAGCTTCTTTGCTCGTAAGTCATTGGCAATTGAATCAATCAAAATGTACTCTTATTTTCCATTGACTATTGACCAATGTGTGTTTAAGCTTTTGATGACCTCAATATCTCAGGGAAAAGAGATGTTTGGCAGGGATGGATTTTGGTCATTAATGAGACAATTGGGACTTGAATGAGATTTGAGGATTCATGGTAGAAATGCATCAATGTTAATTTCCTGATTGTGATAGGTATCTTGCGATTATTTGAGAGAATGTTCTTATATGTATAAAATAAAACTAAAATACTCAGGGATTCTGGGACATCAGGTTAGTAATTGCTCACAAACAGATCAGGGGAAAAAATCTTTGTATTGTACTTGCAAAAATAAACAAATAAATAGAGTCTCTTAAAGTTGTGATTTTAGACTAATTGGCCATGGTGTTTGTCTAGTTCAGTAGAGGACAGAGAAATTCAGCCAGAAATGTTGATGAAACAAAATGAAGAGTCAAGAGGGACCTTACAGGTCAAAGTCAGAGTTTTCATAGATGCAGGAGCAGTGGAGGATTTTAATTAGCTCAAAGCCAGTGATCATTCCTGCCCAAGTTTAGAAAGTGCAGTGATGAGGGAGACACTACTCTGCTTAGTGCCCTGCCATCTGGTAAGTCCCAAGATGCCTGTCAATAGCCACATCTCCATTTATGAGCCTGAAGACTACTTAATGATCAAGTATACTCTACCTGATACACAGGTTTAATTCAGTCTCGTAGGACCAACTTTTGACCACTGGCTGATGGAAATCAGTGTAAAATACTACAGCTCTCCTGCTCTGTAGATGGGATAACTCTTGACTTGCATGCAAAGGGGCTCCCAGAATTCCCTACTGGGGCTTAGTTCAAGCTGCCCACAGTGGTAATTTAGATTTTTAATATGGTTCTTTAGGTTGCCTTCCCTTCCATGAATCATTCCAACCTCACTCCTGTGATCATCTCCCAAATAAACTAGGTACACTCATATCCTACTCTCAATGTCTGTTTTCAGGAAACTCAAACTAAGGCCAATGTTTAACTTAATTATTATTGGCAGGGCTCAGCCTAAATCTAGATATGTGTCCACATCAAGTTAAAACATTGTTTTAAGTACCAATTTCACATCAATTTTTGAATCAGAATGTTTTTGACAACCTGGGTAAAAACTAAAAAATACATTCCATGATGATAAGTTATTGGTTCTTTTGAATATGGTTGAAACCACACAAATAACAGGACTCCTCTCCTGTTTGGACTCCTCTCTCTATTGGACTTCTCTCTCTGCAGAGCTTCATTACTGTATATACAACTATTAAAATGGACGAGTGACAACATTCGCTAAAGGTAAAGAAAGTTGAGGAAAACAATACAAAGATAAGGTGAAAGTTGAAAGTCAGAGTAAAAAATACAAGTTAACCCAATAACTTAGAGGTGTAAGGACCTTTCTCCATTGATTTACTCTGAAGTTAACGTTCCCTGTAAGAAAACACACAAACACATTTACTCCAGTGCTCCAAGGAATTGAGTGACTGTCTTTGGGTCTTTGTGCATTTTCAGTGTGGCTGGCTTTGTCACTGGGATTCAACAAATGAGAATCAGTGGAGGAGAAAAGAATACAGAGCTAAGGCAACGGGCAAGTAGAAACTGTTCTATTATGTGCTGTCAGGCTTGAGTGTGAATAGGGCTGCACCTGGAGGAAGAGAAAAAAGGAAGCATTCATCCATCTCTCCTCACATGGGAAGCCAGATAGGGCAAGGGGGCTGTCCTGTCAAGAGAATGATTCAGGAGTCCTTTCTCACTGAAGATTAATCATACCAAAGGGCAGGGGTAAAGAATACCCTGCTCTATTTGCTTCCCAATCTCTCCCCTCTGCCTAGGTCCCAAATGACTCTATTTTCATATGTCGAGATATTGGTGGAGCAGAGCTGCTGAAAGGTCTGAGACATCTGGGAGATGAATCACTCCATGCAGAAATAGAACAATTAGCTGCGTTTAGTCCAGCACAAAGGCCTTGAGAGGTGTCTAATTGAGTGGCCTGCAACAGAGCCAGGAAACAATGTGGATTTGAAAAGAATCCCACAATTAATTTCTGCATTGACCTAATGGGTAATAATTTGTTAATGTGTACAGAGACCAGAATGGGCCTTTTCCATGATGTTCATGGATTTAAAGTGCATGGCATTCCCCTGTGTTTGTGCATGCTTGGATGAGTGCTTGAAAAATAAAGGATGTAGTTAAATGCAAGCCCCCCCCCTTTTTTGTAGCCCATTATTAAATCTGTGACCATTTAAACATAAAACAAGACATTCTGGCATGGTTTAGGCCATACATTTCTCCAGAACATCAGGTTTAGAATTAGACATTGGCAGTCAAGTGATTTTTGAACCATTAAGACATTTTACAAAAATCACATTGCCTTTGGACAATTTTAGAAATAGAAAGAAGGTAAAAGTGTTAAAAAAAATCCAACATATTTTTATTGAAAAAGTGGAAACAGATTATATCAAACAGACTCTTTTGTCCAAGAAAAAAAACTTACTTCCTTATAGATGCTAAAAATATATTAACTACACATGCTTATATGTGATTGTGCTCTAGACTCCCTTTTCCCTGGTTCCCAGAGAATTAGTAGTATTTTGGTTAATTTTGGTATTTTAAAGAAGAAATTATAGTTATTTTCCTAAGTGAAGTAATTGAAGGACTCTAAAGAGGCTTGACCCTTTAGAATAATAATAATTTATCACTGTAATTAAACTTGGATTTTAATAATAATGAATTAGAGTCTAGATATGAGTTATGCTTAGATTTTATCTCTACTTTTTTCACTGATTTTTTTTTTTTTTAATTCCCAAGCAAGCAGACTGTGTGAAGACAAACACTTAACCATTTGGTATTGAAGCTCTTTGTGTGAAAAAGTAAAGGAGTAGACCTTCATAGGAGCCCTTCCTGCCCTGAATTCAATGATGTCATAACTTCTAGGGCATTCACAAAGATAACAATTAAATTATTGGTGTGAAAGGATCAAATTCACTAAACCAACCACAAATCTCCCCTTCTTTCTAATGCCTTCGAGGGAAGCAGCTTTTCTTCTGAACTGTGTGTTTGTGGTTCACCAATGCCCACCTCTACGGCATGGCAGATAGCAAAGGGGAAAGTGATATGGGATTTAACAGTGTTGGAAATCAGCTCCTTTAGAAGGGGCTGGTTCTGTAGGGGAATAATCTGACCAGTGTATGATGGAAGAAAACAAGAGCTGCATGCTTAAATGAGAAAGACATTTCTTCTTTTGGGAAACTGAGGATTGCAGAAAGATGGAGATGAGCAAGAGAGAAAAAGACTTGAGAATGGGTGTGTAGTCCATGTGTCTCTTCTGACTCACCACTGTACCTCAATGGACCCAGCAAAATGTCTGGTATATTGTGAGCACTTAGTAAATACAAGATAAAGGAATGTGGGCTTCTGTGTCAACACAGTCCCTTTCCCTAAAGCAGAACTGAGTCTGAAATGGTATAAAGGGATGAAATGAAGGTGTGATATAGCTGGGGAGAATTGTATATGAGATGCCATTGTAAACTCAGAGTTTGCATCTATATGCATAGTCTTTCACGTTCTACCTCAGTGTCCAATGATACCAGTCAAATAATTGGTCAATTCAGGCAACAAGACAAATTGGCTGGTTTACTATGTCAGCTGGTCAGCTCAGACCTGGTCACTGGTCCACTAAGCTGGTTTTGAGTGAACACAGATTAGCAATCCCAAGGATTTACTGGATCATTACCTTCAAAAGCAATGAAAGTAGAGTTCTAAGGGACTAGAGTTCTAAGGAACTAATTTTTCATTACATGTTTGATCAGTTGTACCATAACCTTGTGGTGCTGATGGATAAAAAAGTTAAGACTACTAGCAAAGAGAATAGCTACTTCTACAGAGAGAATAACTAACAGTACCATGAAATGTTCATTAACTTTTCTCAATGAGATAAAGTATTAAAACCCTGTTAGTATTCACCCCTTATTTGCTCAGTAATCAACATTATAGTCTTAAATAAAAATCTCTAAAAGAGATCTGTAGTGGGGTGCCTGGGTAGTTTAGTCAGTTAAGTGTCCAACTCCTGATTTTGGCTCAGGTCATGATCTCAGGGTTGTGGGAGTGAGCCCAATGTTGGGCTCCACACTCAGCTTGGAGCTTCATTAAGATTCTCTCTCTCCATTTCCCTGTGCCCCTGCCCCTGCTCACATTCTCCTCTCTCTCACTCTCTAAAAAAGTAAAATAAAATAAAATAAAATAGATGTTTGGAGCCAAAAATTCTGCATATTTTAAAAAGTTAATTCTCTTAAAATAAAATGGAGAGAAAATGTCACCCTTGTTGGAATTGATAGACCAACTGACTAATAGATACCATGTGAAAATTCTTATGTTGAGTTAGAAATGCATTCAAACAAGCATATTCTTAATAGATCTTCATGTGATAGCATAAAGTAGCTTCCAGCATTTACTGCTGATACTACAAATTCATCCTTAGTCCCTTGACCCTAATTTAGTAGATTTTCTCCCAATTTCTAAAGAATTATGTGTGAGCTTTGATACTGAAACCAAAAGACCAGCCCTTCTGAGAATGGTTCCCCTATTATCAAAGCATCTTTATAACATCTTCTCACAGTTGTTAGTAAACTAAAGACTCCCACATCTTTTTCATCAGAGGCACCTTCTGCCTCCATTCTTGATTCCCGTATGTCCTTTCATTGGAGAAACCTACTCCTATACAGTTGTGCTTCCGGCTGCTCACATTGCTCTTGGTTAGGCTTAATTTATTGTTCTTCTTCCCAGTATGCCCCATTTTCTAGAAGTCTTTCTATGTTAGGATCTGTGATCGAGGTGTTTCTCAAATCCTGGAATTTTTTTATTGGCCATTAACAACAACAAGAAGAAATGTATTATTATTTGTATTTGTCTCTGAAAATCAGATGGTTGGTTCAGTAAGTTCATATCCCAGCACACTCTGACCCTTGGAGGTAGTTTCTTTACTTAAAATATGGGTACATCCAAGTCAGGTAGGGAACTGACAAACTAAGTCACTGGACAAGGACTGTTTCTGGAACGTCCAAGAAGAACATAAGAAAACTGGTGTGTGGTCTTCTTGTCGTGAAGCTTGGTTGTTGCTGTGTTGCTCAAGAAAGGCTACCTCTATGAGACAAGACATAAAATTCAAAAGAGTTCCTCATTAAGATAAATGTTGAATCTCATTTTGGACCATGAAATGGTAGACAGGCAGATATCCAATTTATTGATCACACAGTAATGCTTTACTCCAAAGTTGTTGCCTAGTAGGGTTATATTGTTCTATGAAGAAGCCATTCCTTGTTACTGTTCCTTAGTTATAGAAATATACACTTTTAGTTTACCCAATAATGATGTAGCCTATAACTTATAAAATCAGTCCAGCTTTGGGATCCATGTGGAATATCAGTGGAAAGTGAAGAAAGAAGGAAAGGAGAATCTTTATTGCTTTTGTAAGTAAGTTGGTCCAACTTGAATATGGAAGATTTCAAAGGGGCAAGATGAGGATTTTTTTCTTTAGTTTCAGTTTCCAGTTCTTTGATTTCTTCCCCAATTATTACACTTTGAAGATGCCCTACAATAGTCTACCCTTTACCACTATCCATGTCTTTACTTGTTCTTGTAAGTAATTCTTTGTTTTCTAAATGGAACAAGGTGTGGGGGCGACAGGAAAGAAGATTCATGTGCTTTGTGATTTAAATCATATGTTCTTTTTTCAGAATCAAATTGGAACAGGTGCATGCTGCTTCAGACCTCACTTTCCTCCTGCTATCAAAAGTCTCCTTTCCTATGTCTTGCTCCTACTTTTTAGTGGGTGACACAGTTACTTCAGGATCAACAGCTGTAAGTCTGGACTCATTAACTCTCTCATGAAAGCATCTAGTTTCTCTTATACTCTTCATTAAGCAAGTGTTTATTGCATGTACCACATAATATGGATAAAGTCCAAATTCCCTGCTTTATTGTAGGAAATGCTGTTGGTCCTTCTCTGATATCCCTCTCCCCAACTCCACCATTTCAGAATGCATATCTGAATATCAAATAATTGCCTTTGCATCTCTTTGCCCGAGACCTTTTTTTTTTTTTAAAGATTTTATTTATTTATTTGACAGAGAGAAATCACAAGTAGATGGAGAGGCAGGCAGAGAGAGAGAGAGAGGGAAGCAGGCTCCCTGCTGAGCAGGGAGCCCGATGTGGGACTCGATCTCAGGACTCTGAGATCATGACCTGAGCCGAAGGCAGTGGCTTAACCCACTGAGCCACCCAGGCGCCCCTGCCCAAGACCTTTTTTTCTAGCCACCAGATTCATCTCTGCTGGTACACAGGGAAGGCAGAAATGCCAGGGAATTAGCACTGCCTGCAGCAGCAGTGAATTCCTCAAAGAATTATTGAAGCTAATTACTTCAGGCCCTCCACTTCTCAGGAGCAATATACTTGAGGAACATATTCAGCATTGTTTCTCAGAGATCCCCAGTGAGATTAGGCTCTAGTTGCCCAGAGCAGTTTGGCATTCACCCTATCGTGGCTTTCCTTCTTCCCAGTCTCACTTCCCCACAATATCATTACTGTTTCTCGATCACTTTTTAAATAAACACTTGTAATTGAATTCTTAGTTGGGAGTCTACTTCTGGGAGAAGCCAAGATAAAGCAATGTGGCATTAATGTCATTTGTAATCAGGCCCTAGTCTTCTCAGTCATTTTCAAATGTCATGTGCTTTGAGAAGTGTCTCACCAACTTTTTCATCAAGAATGTATACTCACAGAGTACTCTGTGATTTTCACATTATTTAATCATGTATACATATGTTTCCCCCAAAAGACTGAATCAGTATCTAATATTTGAATATACTACTATTTCTCCAGAAGTTAAGAAGTGAAAATGGAAGAGGTACTGCTCACTATTACTCTAGTGACCCACTGCCAAAAGCATTTGCTTCTTGTTCCCATGACTTTATGCTCAGGAGAAATTTGTCCACCAGGAGACACAACAATTCTACTGAACTGGAAAGGAAGACTCCTACCTAGCCATGTTGGATTCTTCATGCCTCTTAATCAACAGGCAAAAAAGGGAAGTCCTGTGCTGGTTGGGTGAATGATCCAGATCATGATGGGAGACTGGACTACTACTACATGATGGAGAGCTCTTAGGGTGACTCAATATTACCATGCCCTGTGATTAAGTTCAACGGAAAAGTACAATGTTTCAATCTAGGCAGGAGAGCCAATGGCCCAGACCCTTTAGGAATGAAGTTTCTTTTCACCCTATCAGGTAAAGGACAGTAATCCGCTGAGGTGCTTGCTGAAGACAAAGGGAATACAGAATTGATAGTGGAAGAAGGTAGCTATAAATACTAGCTATTACCTTGTGACCAATTATAGAAATGAGGACAGTAATTGTTATGAGTATTTCCTCCTTTTTTGTTATAAATATATTTGTGTGTATGAATAGAAGAGGAAATGTCTTTGTTTCCTTCTCTCTCTTATTCCCTCATGTAACATAAGATGTACTGACTTTATATCTTAGTACTTAAGGATTATTAGTTTCACATCATAGTATTTAAGTCATGAAGGATTTTACTTCCTCTACTTGGGTAGGGGTTGGTATGTTTTCAGTTGTACCTAGAATAGTTGAATCATGTTAGGTCAAATTAGGGCCTTGCTATTGTCCTTATTTGGAGATTACATATGGTTTTAAAGAGATGCATACAGGTGCCAAGTTGACAAGGAATGGACTTAAAATGTTTAATTTTATGTACCTATTCGACTGAGTCATGAGGTGCTCAGACATTTAATCAAAATCATTCTGGGTGTGTCTGCGGGGGTGCTTCTGGATGCGATAACATTCGAATCAGTAAATTGAGTAAAGCAGACTACCCTCCCTAATGTGTCTGGGCCTCTTCCAATCAGTTGAAAGCCGAATAAAATAAAAAACATTGACCCTTCCATGAGTAAGAGGGAAACCATCCTGCCTGATTGCCTTCAAACTGAGACACTGTTTTGTTTTGTTTTGTTTTGTTTTGTTTTCCCTGCCTCTGGACTTGAACTAAAACATCGGTTCTCCTGTATCTCAAGCCTGCTGGCACTCAGACTGGAATTACACCATCAGCTCCCCTGGTTCTCAGGCCTTTGGACTTGGTCTGGAACTACACCATCAGCTCTCTTAGGTCTCTGGCTTGCAACTGCAGATCTTGAGGCTTATCAGCTTCTGTAATCATGGGTGCCAATGCCTTTATAATATGTTTCAAAATTTAATACATTTAAATTCTATATGTGAAACACTCTTGGTTCTGTTCCTTTGGAGAGCTCTAATACAGATGTCAAAATTATGTTTGAAATTGAATTAGATGGAATTAAATATTTTAGTTGGGATTTTTGTAGAAAACATTCTATGGAGTTGTGAAGTGTTTGAAGGATTTCCTTTTGGAATTTCCATTAAGTAAGCTGATTTGAATAGTAATTTGGTACTTCTGCATGTCTAGGAATTTGAGATAAAATTTCAAGGCTGCACTTTGCTGGTCTGGGAAGCCTAGGACCTGATCACGCTAAAGAACAGGGAAGAAGATATGGGTAGAGAAATATCATTCAACGAATACATGACTGCCAGCTTTGTGTTAGATTCTGAGGAATCCACAGTGGGAAAAAATGATCTCATGGAACATGCTACCCAGTGAGAAAGACATTTTCGACACAAGAGCTCAAGTAAATTCATAATCCTAAATTCTGGTGCTATTTTCAAGGATGTAGTAAATTCTCCAAGAGTATGTCTAATAGAAAAGCTTAATCTCTTCTGAGGAAGCAGAGGAAGCTTCTACTACACATAGAGTAAAACCTGAAGGATGAGGATAAGGTATAACCAGGAGAAGAGGTTGAAGAAGATTACTCTAGAGCAAGAGAAAATTTGTGGAAAGGCCCTGAATCAAAGCTAGAGGACAAAATGCTCATGTAGCCAACTTAAAGATGGATAACTAGAACCTACAGAGTGAAGTCCTGAGAACTAATCTTCCCAGATTTCCTTGCCAAATGGCTTTTAGCTATTATGTCCAATGGGATGAAAGAGCAAATGAATGGAGGGCAAAAGAAAGGAGCAAACAAGTGTGATTTCTCCCGTTATCTCTACCTTGACTGTATCTCCGTCAAAAGCTATGTAAGAGCCATAGGGCTCCAGCTCTTATCTGACAGCCCCTCTGCCCTCTGCCCATGGTCCCAAAGGTAAAATCAGCTTGTCTTCTACAGGTGGTCAGGATAATTCTCTCTTCTACCTTAAACTCTTGGATTC